>NC_067152.1:1842500-2142500 GCF_903995435.1 Acomys russatus
GTAGAAGGATCTGAACCAATAAATGGTTTCAGAGATGGGAAAGAGATGAATCCAAAGGGCTTGATTAGACATGGGGAGCTCAGAGAGAAGTAGTAGTCAGAACAGCACCTAGGTTTCTGGTTTAAAAACTGAATGGGCAGCTGGGCGGTGGTGGCGCATGCCTTTAATCCCAGCGTTTGGGAGGCAGAGGCAGGCGGATCTCTGTGAGTTCGAGGCCAGCCTGGTCTACAAAGTGAGTCCAGGTCAGCCAAGGCTACATTGAGAAACCCTGTCTTAAACTACCCCCCCCCCCCAAAAACAAACAAACAAACAAACAACCAAAAACCAAAGCCAAGACTGAGGGGATGGAGCAGTGGTCAAACCACCTGCTCTGTAAGTGTTAGGACTAGGGTTGGAATTCCCATAATACAGGTGAATGCGAGGTGGGCACGCCAGCCCATGTACAGTTCCAGCCTTGGAAAATGGAGTCTTGAGAAACCCAGAACAAGCTGGCTATCAAAACTAGCTATATTGACAAGCTCTGGGTTTGATTTGAGAAACTCTGCTTTATTGAATAGGTTAGAAGAATAATTGAGGATGATTTTGGACACCAACCAACATCAGGCTTCCACACGCACATACACCTACATGCTCACGTGCCCTCATGCATACACACATATACACACCACATACACACACATGTAAAAGTAGAAAAAAACACCAGGATGAAATAAGTTGAAGAACTAAGAAAGATGATCCTTGAACAGTCTGAGAAGGACACACGATCTGGAGGATAGGGGAGGACAGTGGCTGGGCAGGAGACAAAGAACCTGTCTTATAACTAGGGAAGGGGCACGCGTGGGGCTCATCTGTGGATACAGGTAAACATGATGCAGGGGTTTCTTTTGTTTGTTTTTGTTTTTTGAGACATGGTCTCTCTGTGTAGCCCTAGCTGTCCTGGACTCACTTTGTAGACTAGACTGGCCTCGAACTCACAGCAATCCGCCTGCCTCTGCCTCCTGAGTGCTGGGATTAAAGGCGTGCACCACCACACCCAGCAACATACAGGTTTTGTAGGCACACAGGAGGAAAAAGCTTATTTTCTTGAAGTTGGAAACATGGTTTACTTTTTTTTTTTTTTTTTTTTGGTTTTTTGAGCCAAGGTTTCTCCGTGTAGCCCTGGCTGTCTTGGAACTCTCTGTAGACCACTCTGGCCTCGAACCCACAGCGATCCGCCTGCCTCTGCCTCCTGAGTGCTGGGATTGAAGGCGTGTGCCACCTTACCTGGTTGGAAGCATAGTTTTCTCGTAAGAATCAGTTTAAAATGGTGGGAAAGGATAACTTCCTAGGTTTTGTTGTTGGGATGGTCTCCTGTAGCTCAGGCTGGCCTTGATCTCAATGTGTAGCCGAGGATGACCCTGAACTCAGCCTTCCTGCATCTACCTCCCAAGTGCAACACCGTGTCTGTTTGTTTTTTTGTTTGTTTATTATTTTTGAGATAGCATCCCATACTGTAGCCCCGTGCCCTCTAAGTCATGACAATTCTCCTGCCTCTGCCTTCTGGGTATCAAATTACAGGTATGAGCTACGAGGCCCAATTCTTTTTTTTTTTTTTTTTCTTTTTTTTTTTAAAATATTTTTATTTAATTTTAATTTATGTGTGTTGGTGTGAGGATGCCAGATCTTGGAGTTACAGACAGTTGTGAGCTGCCATGTGGGTGCTAGGAATTGAACCCGGGTCCTTTCAAAGAGCAGGCAGTGCTCTTAACCACTGAGCCATCTCTCCAGCCCCGAGGCCCAATTCTTTTGGGTTTAGTTTTAAATTCCATTTATCTTCCTGTTTCTTTTCCTTCCTATTCTGTAGCTGTTTTGTGGATGACTTGGAAAGTAGTCGTTGATAACGACAGCGCTCCCTTCTTGTGTACTGTGGTGTACCGGGGCTCCCTATTAGTGTGTGCCGAGTAACATGTTTTGGTTTCTGCTGTTAGAATCCCTCACTGCTGCTTTTGCTGCTTTGGATATTACAGCCCAAACTGGACGTCTGTTTAACTAAATATGTTGTCTTTTTGGGTAGGACTGTGCTGTTTAATTTTTCATTTTTTATTATTGTATGTATAAGTATCTGCGTGATATGTGTGGTTCCACAAACCATGGCCCTCAAGTGGCAGTCAGGACAGATTTGTGGAGTCAGTTCAGTTTTCTCTTTCTCCCCAGTCTTAGGTGGATTCCAGGGATCAAACTCAGGTAGTCAGGCCTGCACAGCAAATGCCTTTACTTGACAAGCATCCCACAGGCCCTCAAGTATTTATTTTTTTTAAAGACTTATTTATTTATTTATTATGTATAGTGTTCTGCCTGCATGTAACGCCTACATGACAGAAGAGGGCATCAGATCACATTGTAGATGGTTGTGAGCCACCGTATGGTTGCTGGGAATTGAACTCAGGGCCTTGAGAAAAGCAGGCTGTGGTCTTAATTTCTGAGCCATCTCTCCAACCCGCCCTCAAATATTTTTAAAGTGAAAACAAAAGACAGTTTAAAAAAAAATTTTGTGACTTTCTATTATGCTGGCCTCACCATTGGGGAATATCTCTTACACAGATACAACTAATCTTTTGTAGAACTCTCTTTACGTTAGAAGTTGCGGCTGGACATGAGGCTTAGAGGTAGGATGCTTGCTTACCTACATACATAATTGCTGATTTTAAGCTGAGTTCCACCACTGAAAAAAGTAATAGTTATGCAACTCTGGTTTTATAATGTATGTCTCAGCAAATACGTTTTCAGCAAGTAAGCTGTTACTGATTCTATTACTTTATTAGAGGTGTGTGTGTGTGTGTGTGTGTGTGTGTGTGTGTGTGTGTTATGATACACGCTTGTACCCCAGCACACCCAGAAGGTTGAGAAGGGTGTCAGATGTCTTTCTAGCACACTCTACCTTGTTCCATTGTGGTGGAGTCTCTTGTTGAACCTGAGCTCATGTTATTCATCTGGGCTGATGGGCAGTAAACTCCAGTTAGCTTCCTGTCTCTGTCCCCCTCCGTGCAAAGGTTATAGGCATGTGTGCGATCACACCTGAGTTGTATATGGTTTTCATGCTTGCATAGCAAGTGCAGTTAACCATTGAACTATCTTTCTTGCCCATTTCTAAAATTTTTAACCTTTTTACACTTATTTAGAGTATGCATGTGCCATAGTGCATGTGCATGTGTGGTCAGAAGAGAACCAGTGGGAGTCAGTTCTTTGCTTTTACAGTGTGGGGCCTGGAACTGAATTTGGGTTAGTGGCAAGCAACTGAGCCATCTCACTTGCCTCTGTGTGTATACTCATGCCATGGCTAGCTAGTGGAAGTCATACGTCATCTTCTAAGAGCTGGTCTTCAAGCTCTTCTTGTTGAGGCAGTCTCTCTCATTCTGTTCTGCCCCTGCACTTCAGGATAACCATTCCTCAATCTTCCAGGCATTCTCCTGCCTCTGTTTCCTAAATCAGTATTAGTGCTAGGATTGCAGATATGTACCACCACATTGGCTTTTTTTAAAAAAAACATTTATTTATTTGTGCAGTAAGTAACTTGTAAGCACCAGGTTGGAGAACAACCTCTATGAGTCTGTTCTCCTCTTCCCTTATGTAGGTCACAGGAATTTAACTCATGTTGTCAGGCTTGGCAGCAAGCAGCTTTACCCACTGAGCTACCTTGCCGGCTCAACCTTGAACTTCTGATCCTTCCCTGCCTCTACCTCCCAAGTACTGGCACTACAGTGCTACAGATGTGGGCCACCACAACCAATTTATTTGTTTGTTTTTTGAGACAGGGTTTCTCTGTTATACAGAGCCCTGGTTGTCCTGAATTCCCTCTGTAGACCAGCCTGGCCTCGAACTCACAGAGATCTGCCTGCCTCTGCCTCCTGAGTGCTGGGATCAAAGGCGTGTGCTACCATGCCCAGCTTTGTGTTTTTTGTCTTGTTTTGTTGTGTGTTTTTTTTTTTTTGAGACAGAGTTTCTCTGTGTAGCCTTGGCTGTCCTGGACTTGCTTTGTAGACCAGGCTGGCCTCAAAAAATCAGTGATCCGCCTGCCTCTGCCTCCCGAGGGCTGGGATCAAAGGTGTGCGCCACCACGCCCGTCTCACAACCAGTTTTAAATAGTTCTTGGGAACACACTTGGAACCTTGTACATTCTAGGCAAGCCCCTTACCAGCTGAGCTATGCTGCGCTCCCAGCTTTTTGTTTTTAGAGAGTGTCGTAGCTTAGGCCGACTTCAGACTCCCTACGTAGCTGGGGATGATCTTGAACTCCTTTACATCCTGAGTATCTGACATAACACTTATACACCACCATGCCCAGCTGTGTTAGTTATATTGATGGGGTGTGTGTTATGTATATGGACGTTCCTGGGATTGAACCCAGGGCCTTGAGCACGGCAGACGAATATTCTACTACTGAGCTATGTCCCAAGGCTCAGTTGTTTAAATACATGAATATATTCCAAAGTAAAAATTTCAAATAATTGCAGGTATACATAGAGTTAAAGGTGACAATTTGTTTTCTAAACTACTTATATAGCTATTCTTAGTTTTTTAGCCTATATATCATCATGAGTAAACAAATTTTAAATATTCTTTAACTTTTAAAACAATTTACATTTTGCCAGGCATACACCTTTAATTCTAGCACTTGGGAGGGAGAGGCAGGTGGATATCTTGACTTTGAGGGCAGTATGATCTACAAAGTGAATTCCAGGCCAGCCAGGACTACATAGAGAAACCCTTTCTTGAAAAATAAAACAAAACTTGTAAACAGACAAAAAAACCCCAAAACTTTCTATGTAGACTTCTAGCACTTTTGAGGAAAAAACCTGCAATTTTGAAGCCATTCTATCCACTCTTGAAACTGCGCGGCTGCTCCCACCTCAGTCAGCTTCTGTGGTGTTTTCTTATTTATTTCTTTTTCTTTTTCTGTTTCTTTCCTTCCTTCCTTCCCTATTTCTTTTTGTCAGGTTTTGTTGAGTGGTGTTTCTTTCAGAGATGGGCCACATATACAGTGGTGGCCCCTCAGTAGTGCCCGTACCTACCTAGTGAGGTTGCTTGCTGTCTTAGTTTGTGATGAAGTTTGCCTAACAGTGCTTTTCTTGGATTACCTGCGCAGTCTCAATTGTGTATGATTACAGTGCAGTGTGGCAAGTGTTGTGACAAAGGCAAGCCCGAGAGGCTTCAGGAGCATGCAGTCGGCGTCTAATCTGGTCATCAACCCCATCAGAGATTTGGGAAGGAATAAAACTTAAATATCTGAGTGAACCAGAAGTGCAAGTTAGCAGCTTCTAAAATGAAAAAAATGATTGAGACAGTTTACTGCCTGAACAGGCACCCAACACTCTCTGTAACTTTGGAGCATCATTTTCAGCCTTCTGGCTCAATATATCTGACAGACATATTTGCCAGGCAGGAACTATTGAGGACTTGCTTACCCTGTCTTGGCAGAGTTCAGCTGTTGACTCTGCCTGCATCTAAACTTGCCCATTTTTAGGCAGAATTCTGTCTGTGGCAGTAACTAGCACATTTTGCCCAGTGGCTTGTTTGCCACATTTGAAGCCATCTCCATCAAGAGGTTCTTTGATGCTCATCATCTTCTTTGAGGCAGGGTGGGTGTTGTCAGGAGTTAACTTGTCTTGTTGTCAGAGAATCTTTAGAATAATAAAATCATCTTTAAATGCCATATTCTGTAGGTCTTTGAGGCTTTTGAAGACCTTATTTAACTATTTTATATATTTATAGAATTATATTTATCTATTAGATCTAGAATATATATTCTTGTGATAAAATTAGTTTTTGACATGACCATGATTTGCATCAATATACAAAATTCAGTACCATTAAATTAAAAAATAACCTTATTTGTGAGTAACAATTAAGACCTTGAGATGAGGAGTAGATTCAATAATCAACTTTTTGTTCCATCTTCCCTCTATATTTCTATATCCCCCTTTCTTCCTTTTCATCTCCTATCTCCTTACAAAAGAAAGATAAAGGAAAAGAGAGACGTCCCTGAGTCAAACCTAGTTTCTACTCTGTAAAAGACCAATAATACTTACAACCAACTCCCAATGAAAATAAGCATCTGTAGACCAAGAGAGTAAACAGAAACCTACCCAACCCCCCTTAGAGGAAATGGAACATCATTCTCTTATGGTTTTCTCAGGCTGATTTCAGGCAAATAATACCATTGAAGGCCCCTCCCCCTCAAAAAAAATTGGGGAAAATGGTTAAGTAAGCCAGGGATAGCATTTGTGGGCCATTTTCCAAATGTTGTGACTTAATAGGAGTGCTGTGTGGGACAGTCTGAATTGCTGGACCAATTGGGACCAGAAGTGTTCTATAACACTGTCCTGGAAGCTGTCCTGTTCTGATGAGTAACAGCAAGTGAGGCACCTTTGGCTGAAACATGAAGGATGCAGTATGTCAGCATCCAGAATGCTAAGAGGAATGAATCCTGTCAGGTCTGATCCAGCATCAGTGTCTGCTTCTTTTCTTCTGAAAACATAATTTCTCACAAGCATTACATAGTTCTAACACTGTGATGGTATGAAGTGTGCAGGATGCACAGAGCAAGTAAGGTGGTTCTCTGCTTATTATATGAGCCGAAGTAAGACAATCTGCAAATCTCCCTTCATGCCATCCTAAGAATGCCTCTAATTACCCGTCCCACAGAATCTGTGGCAAACATGAAGCTTTGTCTCTTCATAGACCTTCGTATCTTAGCCAGTCTCAGAGCCATTCCCATGCAGTGGGATTAGGAATTTTTCCACCGTATTTTTCAGACAGAGTCTTTGACAGACCCTGGAGCTCACCTGATGAGCTAGTCTAGCTGGCCCTCAAGCCCCAGGGATCCACCTGTCCTCCCTTTCCTGATCTGGCACCACAGGCCTGTGCCACTGTGCCCAGCTTTCATATGGGCTTTGGGGATCCAGACTCAGGTCCTCATTCTTACATGGCAGGCATTTTACCTACCTAGCCATCTCCACAGCTTGTCTTAGAAACCTTTCGTTTGTCTTTAGAATCAAGTGCAAGTGTCTCTGACAGTCTGTTGGGCCCCTCATGATCTGACCCCCTAATCCAACCTTGTATCTCTTCTCTTTGTTTGTGTCCAAACTCTCCCAGGGCCTATGCCTCAGTGTATTTACTAGTTTTTGCCAGTCTTAGCCCCATTCTTGATTATCTGTGATGTCTCAGTCTAGAGTTCTTCCCAAGAAATAGTTTTCTAACCCCCAAGATTAGCTATTTCTCTTTGTGAATATATGATGTATGTATGTGGGTGTGGAACCCAGAAGGCCATGTCAGGCGTGTTTTCTTCGTGTCCCTATGCCCCTAGCCTTAGGTGGAGTTATTATACACATGTACATGTCCTGCCCTGCCTGAGTAGTGGGACCTGAACCCAGGTCCTCCTGCTCACACAGCCATCTTCACCAGCCCCTAACCCTCATTTGAATGGCTACTTTCCTAATTAGTGAACTAGGTGTCACACACCTTACTCCCAGCATGTGGGAGGCAGAGACAGGAGAATCACTGTGAGTTTGAGGCTAGCCTAGTATTCATAGTTCAGGAGAGCTACAGTTACCTGGTGAGACAGAGCATTAAAAGGCTTCATCTTTGCAGGTCTTGTGTTGATAACCTTAGCTGACTGGAGCTCAACTGTGCAACTCCTCACCCTCTGTATGACACCCAGTCGCTCTCCTTTGTGCGCTTTCTTTCTTTGTGCCGTCTCTTCTGAGTTGTTGAAGGCTCAGCTTCAACAGTTATCCTAAGCACTTGGCTTGTTATGTGTTTGTATAACAACTACTGCCTATTACAAACAGAAGCCTCTGACTAAAGCTGACAGTAGCACTGAGTTATGAGCACAAACAAAAATAAGTGTTGTTTGTTTGTTTTTCAAGACAAGGTTTTCTTGTGCAGCCCTGGCTGTCCTGGAATTTGTTCTGTTGACTAGGCTGGCCTCCAACTCAAGAGATCCACCTTCTTCTGTTTCCCCAGTGCTAGGATTAAAGGCGTGTGCCACACGGCACACACAAAGTATTTACAAGGCAGTTTGACAGGCACATTGTGTCTGCTTAACAAAACATCAGTACCTTCTCCATCAGGACCTAGTAGCTTCTTAGCCAGAGACCTGTGAATGAGTTCAGAATCCCATACACACATTCCCCCCACGGCCCCCCCTGCCCCCCCCCCCCCCCCCCGTGGAGTGGGCATTGCATCCACTCAGAAGATGATTGATTGTCTTCATAACAGACCTGCCGTTGTTTTACCAGCAGGCGCATTTGGTAGTGTAGCACTAAGGTTCTACAGCTGAGAAAAACTGTTGATGACAGCTGTCCATCAGCAACCTGCATACTACTTTTTGGCACTGTGAGTACCAGCCAACAGTACTTGTGGGTTTTGTTTTTTGGAGAAACATAGGTATTTGTGTGTTTGTGTCTGTGTGAACATGTGCAGGTACATGTGGAGGCTGGTAGAAGCTACCAGATTCCCCAGGAACAGGTGTTACCGGCTATTGTGAATTGCCTGAAGTGTATGTCAGGATCACAACTCAAGGCCTCTGGAAGAGTAGCAAGTGTTCTTAACCTCTGAGCCATCTCTTCAGCCTTACAGCATTTAAAAAAAAAGATTTATTTATTTATTTATCTATCTATCTATCTATCTATTTATTTATTTATTTATTTATTTATTATGTATACAATGCTCTGCCTGCATGTACATCTGCAGGCCAGAAGAGGGCACCAGATCTCATTACAGATGGTTGTGAGCCACCATGTGGTTGCTGGGAATTGAACTCAGGACCTCTGGAAGAGCAGTCAGTGCTCTTAGCCGCTGAGCCATCTCTCCAGCCCCCCAGCATTTGTTTTTTTAAGGGAAATATTTTGTATTATAGAAGTAATGTTAGGACTAGAGAGATGGCTCAGAGGTTAAGAGCACTGCCTACTCTTCCAGAGCTCCCGAGTTCAATTCCCAGCAACCACATGGTGGCTCACAACCATCTATAATGAGATCTGGTGCCCGCTTCTGGTGTGCAGGTGTACACATGGGCAGAATACTGTATAAATAATAAATAAATCTTAAAAAAAAAAAAAGAAGTAATGTTAATCATCTCTTAAGTCAACTAAAAATGCATACATAGTTTATAATGAAAGTCACTTACATTCCTACCTCCCTAGATAGCACTGTAGAATACTTGGTAGATATAACTTTAGACTTTTTTCTAATAGTTTATAAGTCGTACATGTTAACACATACTTTGAGGACCATGAAATAGTGTACTTGTGCACGCGCGTGCACGTTCGCGTGCGCTCTCTCTCTCTCTCTCTCTCTCTCTGTCGTGTTTTTGTGTGTGTGTGTGTGTGTGTGTTTGGGTGATACTATCAGTTGAACCCTGGGTATCATGTATGGTAAGCATTGTTTTCTACCACTGAGTTATCACCCCTAGTTCTGAAATATTATTTAAAAAATTAATCTATATGCAGCAACCTGTAGCTTGCTTTTTAAAATTATCAGTTGGATATATGATATGTTTTTGCTGTAATGCAACACATATGCTCCTGGAAATCACTATGTGCTACAAAGTTGTGCAACACAAACCAAAAGCTTATGGGGAAATGGAGTTGGGGCCCAACACTCAAGAGGTTTACTCAGTGACATATTGAAGAAAAAAGAGATGGGAACCTAAGTAAAAGCAGCTGTTCAATTTTATATGTGTTAAATACTCAATAAATATGTAAACACTACAATAAGTAATGTTAAAGGATGCTTGTGAGAGTGAGCTGCTGGAGGGTTTCAGTAGTGAGGTACTGGGAAAGGAGGCTTTCATGACATCACAAGGGTGAGTGTTGCACATACAAGTGCAAGGTGGTCAAATATGGAATGGAGGAGGTGGTGTATTTGCAGTCTGTGTGTGTGTTTTATGTACACTTGGGCAGCTTTGTTCAGCTGAGGAAAATTTCCAGTGTCTCAGTCTTTAGCTTACGATGGCCTTGAACTCTTTTGGTGTGTTTGTTTTTCTTTGCTTTTTCAAGATGAGGTTTCTTGGTGTAGCCTTGGCTATCCTGGAATGAAGCTCTGTAAGAACTCACAGAGATCCACCTGCCTCTCCCTCTCAAGTGCTGGGATTAAGGGCCTGTACCACCTCCTGACGTGGCCTTGAACTTTTAACCCTCCCTTTCTCCTGAGTACTGGGAACAGAGGCATGTGCCAGTGTGCCCCATACACATGTGGTTCTTCTGATCAGAGTCACACATAAGCAAGCACAAGATTTGCATTAGGGTCAAAATGTTCCTTACTGGTCATGATGAAACAAATTCCTGTTCTCATTTTTTGTTCTTGTGTTGTGTTTATAGTGCTGAGTCTAACTTAGTGTCTCATGTGTTAGGCAAGCTCTCTATCCCTGAGCTATGCCCCTTGCTCCATTTTTGACATGAATACTGTACAGAACTGTTTCCAATTGGTATCTTTTCAGTGTGTTCTTTTTCTATCATCATATGTTCTTAATTTAGGTATATATATTTTATTACAAACATATATGTTAATGTATTTTGCTTGTGTTTTTGAGATAGGATGTCTCTGTACCCCTAGGCTGTCCTGGAACCAACTGTGTACTAGGCTGACCTTAAACTCACCGAGATCCACCTTCCTCTGTCTCCTCAGTGTTGGGATTAAATGCTTGCCCTATTATGCCCTACCATATGTCTTGTGTCTTATGTCATTGCTTGTCCATATTTTGAGTATTAGCAGCTGTATTAGGATATTCTCCTTTAAGCATTTCTAGAGCTTCTAGCATAAACTATTAGAAATCCATGAATAAACAGGAAGTTTGACTTAATGTAGTTATTAGTAATGATAATGCCCCAACCAGTTTGTTCTGAATCTACTAGGTGTGGGCTTTGCTTCTCTGCTCTCTGAATGCTTGCGGGAGGGTTAGGTCGTGGGTTGCTGGTTTTAAGTGTTGAGGTGTGGTTTGAGTTGAATAGAGGGATGGCCGATGCAAGTGGTGTCCTGTTGAGATTCCCAGTTAAAACTCTCCTTGCTGTTCAGTCAGTATTGAGAGAGTTCTGGGCATTTGTGGTGGCTCTTCCTTTGTTATGTTTCAGACTATAGGAATACTTATTATCTCACAGTGGATTGTTGCTGTCAGTGAATTGGCCAAGGATACTAAATTACAGTACTAGAAATACGTTTCACACTTAAAAGGCAAAGGTCTGTGATGGAACTGCCAAGGATAAAAAATAAACAAAAACAACAACAACCCAAAAAACAAAGTCAACCTTTGTCAGATTTAATTATTTAATTAAAATTTTTTTTATGTGTATGACTGTTTTGCCTGCATGTATATAAATGTACCACATGCATTCCTGGTGCCTGAAGAAGTCAGAGAAGGGTATCATATTGTCTGTGACTTGACTTATAGACAACTGTGACTTGCCTTGTGGGTACCTGGAATTGAACCCAGATCTTCTACAAGAGCAACAAGTGCTTATAAGCACTAAGTTGACTCTCCAGCCCCAGTCTTTGAAGCATCTGATTCCTCTGTGTTTAGGATTCTGCATGCCTGTCATGTGCCAGGCTTTTATTATTATCTTATTTTACTTTGTTTGTGTTTCTTTCTTTTTGCTTTTTTTTGTCACATCATTATTTAGTTCTTTTCTTTGTACAATGTCTTTTTTCAAAAACTTGTTATGTTCTTGTATGCAGTTGTGCTGAGGTTTTGGAGTGGGTAGTTGTTTCTGGGCCCAGTGCTTAACCAGATTGAAATGTACCTGTCTGTCCCACTGTGCCAGCTTTGAGCTAGGACTGCAAAGAGAAATAAAACATTGTTATTTTCAATTATTATTGTGTGTGCATGTTTGTGAACATGATGCAAGGAGGGGACACACATGCCACAGTCCTTGTGTGGACATTAGAGGGCTGCCTTGTGGAGTGAGATCTGACTTCTGCCTTTATGTGGGCTACAGGGTTGTCGTCAGTGGCTGGGCCAGCTGCTCAGCTCCTATGTTGTTTTTTGTTGTTGTTGTTGTTGTTGGTTTTGAGACACTGTCTCACTTTGTAGATCAAGATGGCCTCAAATTCTCAGAGATCCACGTACATCTGCCTCCCCGTTGCCTTCAGTCAAAGGTGTGCCCAGCTCGATGCTTTTGTTTTCAGACTGCCTTGTGTCTGGGGGGTGAATCAGCAAACTCCTCCCATGGAGGGCCAGATAAATACTGTAAGCCTCGCAGACCTCGTGTCTCTTCTTGTTACCATGCCACTGTGGGATTAAATAGACATGGCTGCGTTTCAGGAAAACTTTATTGGTTAAGACAGGCTGTGCTGGGCCAGGTTGATTTGGCTTTGGCCTAGTTTGCCATCTTCTCCTCTGGTGGGCCAATGGTGCATAAAGTCTAGGTTTTAGTGTCTAGATTTTGGTTTTGTTTTTGTTTGTTTTGCTTTTTTTGTTTGTTTTTTTGAGACCTGGTAGAGAATGTCAACCAGGTTGGCCTCAAACTTGTTATGTAGGCTGTGATAGCCTTGGCCTCCTGATTCTCCTGTTTCTACCTCCCCAGCGCTGAGAGTAAAGGTGTGTGCTGCCACACCTGGCTTGCAGGTGATTCTTGCTACTTGGATAAATATGGTCTGTATTTTCTTCATACATGAATCACAACGTTCTTGTACTTAGGAACTCTAGACACCATTATGCCCGGGATAATTTTAAACAGAAAAATAGCCAACAAAAAGCACAAAAATGTGAGCAACTAGGGGCTAATTAGAAACAAAGGTCACTTAATAAAACTAAATCCTGAGAGGGCTGGAGATGGCTCAGTGGTTAAAAGCACTGGCTGTTCTTCCAGAGGACTCGAGTTCAATTCCCACATGGCAGCTTGCAACTGTTCCAAGAGATCTGCCATGCTCACACCGATATACATACAGGCAAAACACCAATGCACATTAAATAAATAAATCTTTTTTTTTTTTTTTTAACTTTTCTTTCTTTTTTTTTTTTTTTTTTTTTTCCCTCTGTGTAGCCTTGGCCATCCTGGACTCACTTTGTAGACCAGGCTGGCCTCGAACTCACAGCAATCCGCCTGCCTCTGCCTCCCGAGTGCTGGGATTAAAGGCGTGCACCACCACACCCGGCAAATAAATAAATCTTAAAAACAAAAAACGAACCATGAAACCTGAGGTCAAAGAATTGTTTTGTTTGACTTGCTGGGACCATGTACACAGTGAGTCACATTTGCTGTTTTATGTATGTCTGCGCACGATATACGTGCTGGTATCGTTACAAATGAATTGTGGTGATTAAGTCAACTTATGAGCACTGTGAGGCCTCCTGGGACCTTGGTCCAGAGCTGGCAGACATGGGTCTGGGGTGGAAAGGGGGCGTGGATTCAGAAGGCTTCTTGGAGAACCTAACCAGAGTCAAAAAGAACATTCCAGGAACAAAAATACAAAGAAGGCGAGGCATGGCAGAGGGCTGCAGGTTTACCTACCTATGGTCAGTTGAGGGACTGTGTGAAAATGTGGGAATGGTGGGGTTGAGGCTGAGCCTTCTCCTGTAGCTCTGTTCTCAATTGATGCTGCGGTGTTGTGGGAGGAAGTTAGTGGACTGATGTGTTAGTTTTGTCACTGTGAAAAATACCTGAGAGAACTTAAAGGGGAGGAAAGATTATTTTGGTCACGGTTTTAGAGATTTCAGCTTATAGTTCTCGTTGGCTGGAATCATTGCTTTGGGCCAAGGTGAGGCCAGAGCACTCAGCAGAGGCTGCCCTAGCTTGACAGTGGCCAGGATGCAGAGAGAAGGATGCTTGTGTTGGCTGTCTTCCCCTTCCTCCCTGTTTTGTCTGTTTAATGGTGCTGTCCTCTCAGCAATTTCCCCTCCTCAATAATCTTCTGTGGAAATACTTATCCGTGTATGTAATGCTCATGTGTGCCACACAGAGAAATGTGCTGTAGTAATCTCAGCACCTTGGCATCTCTCAGTCTAGTCGAATTGGCAGGATCAGCCATCATAGCTCGTTTTCCCCTAATGTTTCTGGATTTTGGAAATTATATTTTTCAAATCTCGTGTTACTTGTCATGTCTGCATTGTTGGTTCCATGCAATTTGAATGTCATGCATTAAATTTTATTGGTTGGATGTTGTCTGAATCTTTTTTCATTACAGTTTTATGATTGATGAAAGTGTAAGGACCACTCTAAAACAAAGCTTTATGGTTTGGTTTGAGGCGGGGTCTCTCTAGCTCTGACAGGCTAGAACCTCCTGGGTAAGCCAGGCTGGCCTAAGAGTCACAGCACGCTGGGATTGAAGGGGTGTGGGGCCACAGGTGGCCTGACAAAAGCTTGTTGAATCTAAACATATTCGTATCTTCTGATGCCAGTCGTTGAAGAAAGTTGCCAAATTGCTTGGAATTATTAGGGCAAAGCTTCTTTTTTTCCATTAAGACTTTTTTGTTATTTTAAAATATTTTAAGATTATGAGCCAGGCTTGGTAGCTCATATCTATAATTCTAGCACTCAGGAGACTGAGGCAAGAGGATTATTACAGTGTTAAGGCCAGCTGGGCTACAGTTTGAGACCTTGTTTCAAAAGAAAAAAAAAAAAGAAAACTTCAAAACAGAGCCAGTAAATGAATATTGCAGATCATAAATTTTAATAACCTGGAGAGAACCATGATTTTTATTCTACTTATATGCTTTTATTTGTTTGTTTTTGAGACAGGGTTTATCTGTGTAGTCCTGGCTGTCTTTGAACTCTCTCTATAGACCAAGCTAGCCTCAAACTCAAGAAGATTTGCCTGCTTCTGCCTCCTGAGTGCTGGGATTAAAGGTGTGTGTCATCTCTATTTTTTTTTTCCCCCGAGAGAGGGTTTCTCTATGTAGCCGTGGCTGGCCTGGACTCACATTGTAGACCAGGCTGGCCTCGAACTCACAGGGATCCACCTGCCTCTGCCTCCCAAGTGCTGGGATTAAAGGGATGTGCCGCCACCACCACCCGGTGCCACCTCTATTTTTAAGGAGTTATTTTATTTTTATTTATTTATGCATCTCTGTTGTAGGTATTTGTACATGAGTATAGGTACCCATGGAGGCCAAAAGAGGGTGCCCTGGAGCTGGAGTTACAGGTATTTGTGAGCTGCCTCACGTGGGTACTAGGAGGCCCTGTGCCTGTATTTGCTCTACTGCTGAGCTGCCTCAACCTCTTAAAATATCTTAATCAAAATGTATGACTTCTGTAGTTCAATTGGAGTGATGCAGAGATTAGCATGACTCCTGTGCAAAAATACCAACTTAATGAAGTGTTGTATATTTTTAATTTGGTGGTTTTTAAACTTTCAGAATTTCATGCATATATATAACATATTTTGATTGTATTCTCCCTCTACTTTTCCCCTTTAAGTCCTCTTAGGGTTCTCTTTCACATGTCCCTCTGAGCTTTTTTTTTTTTTTTTTTTTTTTAATTCTACTGAGTCCAATTCTGCGAGTTCTAGTGCTGCCAATATGTGCATAGCAGTGAGATTGTCCACTGCCACATGGATAACTAGCCATAGTCCTAAAGATCCCCTCCCAGTTATTAAAATAAATAAGTAGGTAGTATGCTCATATGTATATGTGTGTGTGTGTGTGTGTGTGTGTGTGTGTATGCGTACAATTGTTAATCGCCTTCCTTTTTTTCCCTCTTATTATCACTAAACTTGAGATCTTTCAGTGAATAATTCCCTTCAAGTCTAATATATCTCAGAGCATAGTATTTTGGTAACTTTGATTAATTTTGTTTAGTATCTTGCTTGACAGTCAGTGTAATACAGAGGGTACTTAAGAGTCTGGGCTTTGAAAATCTCTGATTTTTAAGTCCTAATTTTATTAGCTGTTAGCTCTGAGGCCTGGGGCCCCATCCATAACTGCCTGAACTTGAGCCTCGTTATCTGCAAGATGGTAGTAATGGTAATGTAGGTTCCCAGGGTTGAGAATCACAGTTCCTGCCTGAGAATTTGCATGTGGATCTGGCCTGGGTGTTTTGTGCTTTACAAAGAGCTCGACAGCTGTAGTGCAGGGTTCCGCATTCTCAGCTTGGATTTTCTTGAGAATTTTAAATTTTTTAAAAAATTATACAGATGACATTTTCTTTAGACTTATCATTTGTATCGCTTTTCGGTTGTCCCTTGTGCAGTTTGTATGTTAAGCTGCTGCTGCTCCCGCCACGGCCACTACCACAATGCTAAAGAAAGCTGCTGTGCCTCCTTCCTCTCTCTCCTCCCCACCTCCCACACCCGGGACAACCACAGTCAGCCATGGTTTTGAAGCCTGTTCCCCAGACCCGATCACTTGGCACATTTTGGAGTGAGTTCTAGTTGCCTGGGTATAACTCATGATGCCTTAAGCGGTTTCAGAGTTCCTGCCCGTGTGATCGAGCAGTAACGGCGTTCCCTCTTTTGTCCTGGGCAGCGCAGACTGTCAGAGAAGAGCTGGCTCTCTGTGTTTACTAATAGGCAGGCATTTCGTTTCTGATAGCCCAGCTGTTTTGTTGTCCTGTAGTTATGTGATCATAGCAGAGGAAGATTAAGGATTTCATATTTGTTTTCGGTTTGGTTCTTTTGTTTTTATTTATTTATTTATTTATTTATTTATTTTTGGTTTATTGATACAGGGTTTCTCTGTGTAGCCTTGGTTGTCCTGGACTCACTTTCTAGACCAGGCTGGCCTCAAACTCACAGCGATCCACCTGCCTCTGCCTCCCGAGTGCTGGGATTAAAGGCGTGCGCCACCATGCCCTGCTTGGTTTGTTTTTTTACAACAGGGTCTCACTGTGTGTGTGTAGCCTTGCCTGGCCTGGAATTCCCTCTGTAGACCAGGCTAGCCTGTAATTCATAGAAATCTGCCTGCCTCTTTCTCCCAAGTACATGAATTAAAGGCATGTGCCACCAGATTTTTTTCAGGGTTGCTGTGGTTGATTTCCTGTCAGGTGCTAGTTCACTTCTCTAGTAGTGTGACCCTCATGTTCTGCTCCTTCACCTGGAAGCAAATTTACAGTGTGCTTCTGTGAATGAACACTGGGCAGTAAGATACAGAGTTCACGGCAGCCTCCTGTAGGGCAAGGCTCCGGGCTGGCGCTGCTTTCCTTTTCTTTCTTTTTTTAATTAAAGATTTATTTATTATGTATACAATGCTCTGCCCACATGTGTACCTGCACACCAGAAGAGGGCACATAGATGGCTGTGAGCCACCATGTGGTTGCTGGGAATTGAACTCAGGACCTTTGGAAGAGTGCTCTTAACCTCTGAGCCATCTCTCCAGCCAGTCAGTCTGTCGGTCTGTTTTCTTTCTTTCTTTCTTTCTTTCTCTCTCTCTCTCTCTCTCTCTCTCTCTCTCTCTCTCTCTCTCTCTGTCTGTCTGTCTTTGTTTTTAAGGCATCAGATCACATTATAGATGGTTGTGAACCACTATGTGGTTGCTGGGAATTGAACTCAGGACCTCTGGAAGAGCAGCCAGTGCTCTTAACCGCTGACCCATCTCTCCAGCCCCAGCTCTGCTTTTCATAGGTTATAGGAAGAGCTTAGCCAGACTGCTGTTAAAGTCAGGACTAGGACTTGGGGTTTTCAGAGAATATAAACTGCTCTGTGAGGAGCAGCTCTTGTAAGGCCTAAGGTATCTTCCTAGACCGTGCTGGACTGTCGGGCTGAGGTCTTTGTCTCTGCGGTTGACTGCACTGAAGTTTCTCAGAGCACACTGGCCCTACCTTCAGACCCATGGCACCCTGTGTGACCTTGGTCATCAAACCACTTCAAGAGCTTTATTTTTACCCTGGCTGTTCGTTTTAAGATAGGAGGGTGGTTTCTTTCCTCTAAAGTTCTCTGGGGGAAGAAACAGTGCCAGGGTGCAGTAGAGGCTGGTTAAACACCAAAACCACACTCTTCGTGTTTCTGGGGTTGAGACGTGACATCAGCTGTGCTGCAAGCACCAGCTTCCAGGCCGTGAGAACGCTTCAGTTCATTTTGTTTGTTTTTTACTTTTAGACAAGTAAAATGGCACAGGAGGAGAAGATGCCCCTTCCCAGTCCTAGCCATTGCATGCTAAGGATGAGCATTTTCTTTAAATCCAGCATTTCCCAACTTTGGGTTTTTATCTTCTCCAGGGGTGATGGTGAGAACTCTCATAACTTAGTAGGTCTCAGGAAGCCAGGTTACCAACATATCCTGTTCGCGTGCGTGTGTGTAGTCTGTTACCCACAGGCCACTTTCCACCCCCCATGACCTTCGGTTACCATCCGGAAAGGTGGACCCAGATACCAGTCAGAGTTTCCAAGCTTTGGTTTAGTTTAGACATTTTAGAAAATGGTAGTGGCAATAATTGTAAAAAGAAGTCTTTTGAGTGGCACGCACAGCAATTGTGGAGCAATACTTCCTGAGGGAGGAAGGAGAGGGGCTCTGTGCTTTTGCAGTAGTGTGTTTGAGAGTGAACATTCAGAAGAAAACACGAAGCAGCTAAAGTGATCAGAGAACCATTTGGTTAGAAATCAGACACATTCTTCCGTCTTCGTGTGTGTGTGTGTGTGTGTGTGTGTGTGTGTGTGTGTGTGTGTGTGTGTGTGTACACGCACGCGCAACTATGTAGGTCAGAGAACATTTTGTGGGAGTTGATTTTCTGTTTTCATTATGTGGGCCCCAGGGATTGAACTCAGGTTGTCAGGCTCCGGGACAATCCTTAGGTATTTAATCTTTTGGGTTTTTTTTGTTTTGCTTTGGTTTTTTGTTGGCTATTTGTTTTTGAGACGGGGTTTCTCTGTGTAGCCCTGGCTGTCCTGGACTCACTTTGTAGTCCAGGCTGGCCTCGAACTCACAGCGATCCGCCTGCCTCTGCCTCCCGAGTGCTGAGATTTAAGGTATATGCCACCATGCCTGGCTAAACTTTTGTTTTTAAAAACATTTTTTGAAGAGATTTTTTTTTTAAATACTATCTGTAGTCGTGTGTATATGGTGCTGGCAGCAGAGGTGTTGATGGCCCTGGAGCTGGAGTTGTAGGCAGTTATTAGCTGTCAAATATGGATACTGTGAACCAAACCTGCTTATTCTATAAGAGGAGTACATGGTCTTAAGAGCTGAGCCATCTTAACTAGCCCCATTACATTTTTTAAATGAATTTTCATTTTATATGTGTTGGCATTTTGTCTTGAATAGCTAGAGCAGAGTGTCAGATCCTCTGGAACTGGAGTTAACGCTCTGTTGTGAGTCACCAAGTGGGTAGTAGAAACTAAACCCAGGTCATCAATAGCTAGTGGTCTTAAGTGTGGAACCAGTCATTACATACATCATTGGTTGAGCATGGCCTACATGCCGTTAATTCCAGCAATTAGGAGGCAGAGGCAGGAGCAGGCAGGTCTCTATAAATTCAAGGCCAACTTGGTCTTTGTAGCGTGTTCCAGGCCATCCAGGGATATATAATGAGACCCTGTCTCAAAAAACCAAACACATTATTATTATATAGTATTGAAGTTGTTCAAATCACACTGTTACACTTTATTTTACTTGTATCTTTACTGTTTTAAAGATTATTTTTGAACTCAGAGATTTGCTACTGTGCCCAGCACATTTTCATTATTGACCTGTATGTATGCATGGCATGTGTTTGCTTGTGCATGCATGCTCTTCTTGAGGCCCCAAAAGGATATCAGATGTCCTATCATTTTCCACCTTTATTCTTTTAGGGTTTCTTCTTGAACCTGAAACTCACATTTTATTGGCTCGGCTGGCAGCTAGCAACCCCTAGTGATTTTCCTCTTTTTTCCCCCTGTCCTTGGGTTCTAGGCATTTGTAGACTCCTGCCCAGTGTGCTGTATGGATGCTAGAGTCTGAACTCTGGTCCTTACATTCTACTGGAAGCACTTTTACCTATTGAGCTGTCGTTGATTTTTCCAGGTGAAGATGTTTACATTGTCCAGGGTAGCTCTAAGCCCTGTTGGTAGTCCTTTCCTCATTGACCTAGAAGGCAGTGAATGCTGAGGGCCTTCCTTTCAGACCCCGTTAATCAAGGTTTTAGCAATAGTTCATTCTGCATGCTTGCCACTGCAGAATCCATAGCATTGGCATTGCCCACGAGATGCCATTAGTGGCCCCCATATGTTTTCAAACACTTTTTGGAAGGAGGAGTACACGAGAACCACAGATTTTGGGGCTTTATGATATTAAAAGAAAAATCAACAACAAAAAACACCTTGTTAGATTTCTTCCAACATTTCTCCTTAGAGCAACTGACTGGTGGTTTGATCTTTATAGACTAAGTCAACACTAGGGAGGGAGAGTTTGAGTATCTGTTGGAAAAGGGAGCATGCCCAGTAGAACACTAGAGTAAGTTTTAAGGAAACCGTTTATTGATTGTATTGTCCACTTGCCCACTTAAGAGTCGGTGAGATTGATTCATAATTTATGAAAAGTTTCTTTTGATATTGCTCATATTTTGGAAGGCTTGTTTCTCTCTATGTAGAAGTTGCTGCCTTTGGCCTTGGTGTCCAGATGGTGTTGAAGATTGTGGGAGTCAGTATGGTATACTTGGGAGAGTTGTTCAAAGCCAATGTAAAGATAGAATTTTGGCATCTCATGAATAACCTGATATCCTGACTTAAGCCAGAACTCTGGCGTTAGAGAATTTCCAGCATGGGAGAACTGACTACGAAAAGTTCTCCTCTGGCTCCTTACCAAGTTAGACAAGGGAGCAATGAGCTGCTGAGTTGTAGCCAGCTGGCATGGGTGTGAGGGTGTACTATAAATTGTCCCTTAGGGCCTAGCTTCTAGTTGTGAAGAGCCTTCCAATAAGAGTGAGTCCTGTACACTGTTCCCTGCTCAGCCTGCAGCGGTGACGTAACACTGCCTGTCGTGTGGGGCAAGAGACCGCACAACCTTCACGCTTCCCCCGTGTTGCCTTTCCCAAGACTTCCTATACTAGTTTCTGTTTCTGACCTTTCTCTTGGGGAGATAGAGCCACAGTTCTCTTGTTCTGCACTCGTTCCCTGTTCTTAAACGTTCCAGAACTTCATCTGTGTTCTCTGTTTTAACCATTTTGGATATGATGTTTCAGCTAGGATGAAGAATATGAAATAGTTGTTTTCTTGGCTTGTACTCTTTCTCCAGTCTGTGGACTATTTTTGGCTCCTGAGGGATACTCTGGGTTTTTCCCCATCTTGGAAGCTTTTTATTCTACTCATAAATATTCAGTATTGAAGTTACTGCTCAGTTTTATGCTCCTGAGAATTAGTGTATAGACTCTAGATCAGAAGGGATTAAAATGATCCAGATCTGAAGCATTATAAGGTATATCAGCAACACTTCTACTTTTAAGTGTCTCTATGATTTTAAAATTGTTTTTTATCTGTGGGTCTAAATGTATTAAGCATCTAATATAGGAACCATTAGATATCTGCTCTGCTGTTCATGCCTAGAACAGACATACCAAAATGGGCACACACGTTTAGTTGCAGAATTCAGGAGACTGAGGTAGACAGATTTCTGAGTTTGAGGCCAGCCTGGTGTGTGTAGTGAGACTCTACCTCAAAACAAGCAGAAAAGCTGACCAAGTAGCCAAGTAGTTTAGTTATTACTAAACTTGACTAGCACGCCTGAGGCTCTAGCTCTGTGCTCCAGTATACCTCTCACTACAAAACAGACAAACAAACAAGTAATAAAAAAAAAAGAAAGAAAGAAAGAAAGAAAAGAAAGGAAACCTATTAGGGATGGTTGCTTCTTGTATTTCTGGCCTAGAGTCTGCAGTGGAATATCTTGGATCATGGTACAGATGTCTACATTGATGAAATCTATTCACTGGTTTGGAACTCAGGATTCATCACAAAGTAGATTGATTTGGCCCAGTCTTAGCAACGAATCCTTTAAATAGTTCTCTGCTTTATTTTGTACATTAGCTAAGGTTGACTCACCCCAAAATCATGCCTTCTATCATTCTGGGGAGCTTTCTGAGTCAACCCAGCCTGGCTCAGGAGAAAGTTATGCTCTGTGTTGTAGCCATCCACAGTAAGTTCTCTTCTCGCCTTTCACACACACAGTAGGACATCAGCTACTGAAGCATAAGAGAAAACAGCGGTTGGGATTGGGCTTTCCATGAGCTTGCATGTTTCCTGAAGAGTTTCTGGCTTAAGTCGCTAATGAAATTTTGAGCTGACATGTGCCACAAATCTCTGAGATGCTAGCTCCTAATTTGTATAGCAAACTATGTTGAGGCAGTTGACATTCGCTCTGAGGAATTTCTTTGGCAGGTTTTCCTTTAGACTTCTGGACAGATCTGCAAAAAGTATGGCTTTTAAAGTCCTTGTAAGTGACATATGTCAGAAGACTGAATAAGGCATGGATAAACACTCTTGGTGCCCTGAGATGCTGTTCTTGAGGCCAGCGTACACAAGGAGTTGAGTCTTCTGGAATGCATTTCTAAATTTTTTTGGTTTCCACAAGCAAGTTCTTTTAATGTCGTTCCTGGATTCATGTCTAAACTAGGGAGAGGTTTGGTATCTAACACTAGAGCAGGCTTCTTGTTGTTGTTCTTAAGATTTATTTATTTTTAGTTTGTGTATGAGTGTTTTACCTGCATGTATGTATGTGAGCCATGATTGTGCAGGAGCCTGTGGAGGCCAGAAGAGGACATTAGACCACTTGGAACTGGAGTTACAGACAACTGTGAGCCACCATGTGGCTGCTGGGAACAGAACCCATGTCCTCTGCAGGGGCAGCCAGTGTTCTTGACTGACAGCCATCTATCCAGCCCTACCAGTGCTGCTTTTTGCTTTAAAGGGGACTCCAAACTTTTAACATAATCACCTTCATTTCTACTGCTTCAGAATTAGAAGTCTTGGTGAGGGTTAGGGTATATGAGAGTATTAGAATAAAAGCTTTTAATTTTTAAATATTATTTTAATTTATGTTTATGTGGTACCTGTATGAATTTATGTGTGCTGCCACCTGCGTGCAGGTGTCTGTGGAGGCCAGAGGGCTGCTGAACACCGTGGAACTAGAATTATAGGAGGTTCAAGCTGCCTGATGCTGGTGCCGGGAACCAAGTCCAGGTACCTCACAAGAGCAGCAAGCTCTCCAGCCCCTAGAACAGAGGCTTCTTTTGTCGAACAGTAAATAAAAGGCTATGAATTAAAAAAAAGAAAGGAAAGAAATTATAATGTGTAGCAGAAAAGTGTTATATTTATGAGTGCTATACAGGTTGGCAAGTTGTTATATGATCTGTGGTTTTATACTAATACCACTTTCACTCTTTCCTTTTAGCTTTGAACTTAAATATTTCCTATATTTTTAATAGTGACAGCGAGTAGGCATTGCAAATAAAGCAAGAAACGGCTAATGTTTATGTTTTCAGATAAGCATGCTAGGATTGATTGTTGAGAGATAAGGATGGAGGTGGACAGAAAGATGGTTCAGTGGATAAAAGGGCTAGCCCCCAGCAAGGTTAGCAGCCTGAGTCCGGTCTGCCTGAACCCATGTAAAAGGTTGGTACTTACCTATAATCCCAGCAATGCCATAGCAAGATGGATGGTGAAGACAGGAGAATGCTCTGGAAACCTGAGCGCCAGGTAGCCGGAGCAAGCAATATAGCAGCAGAAAGAAGTGGCCCTACTTCAACTAGTGGACAGCAAAAACTAACTAAATGATGGAAAACTTGGAAGATACAGAATTAAACCAAAGATAAGATTGGGGCTTACGTTGTAGTAGGGTGGCAGAGTGCTTGCCGAGTGTGCATAAGGGCCTGGCTTTAGTGGCCATTGAAAGAGAAACAGAGACACACAGATGCACACACCCATGAGGCTGGGTGAGGAGGGCGGGAGGGAGGGAGAGATTGATTGAAAGGTGTTCTCTTGAATTGTTTTGGTCTGGTAAGCAGCATAGGAAAAAGTAAGAACTCAATCCCATAAACCAACCCACTAAACAATCCTCGCTGAAAGCAGGCCTTGCTTCTAGTGACAGTGAAACTGGGTCTCACACTAATAGTGCTGTGTCTTTTTCACCTTATTCCTGACTGAACTTAGGGCTGGGGTTTGGGGGAGTAGGATGACAACGTGGCCTCCCTACGCCTAGATGTGCTGACTTTAGGTCAGGTGGGGTCTGAATTCTGCAGCCTTGGCTTTGATAGCACGCAGGCTGTACCAGGCCATGGTTATCCTGTGTGATCTGTTTTGATTCTAAGTTTTCTCTTTCTGTTGTTAGCTGCTGGTGAGGTAGAGTTGCCTCTGTTGATAAAGAGCAGATACAGAAGTTCATATCCAAACCTGAATAGCCATTTTTAACTCGAAACACTTTTCCTAGAGTTGACACGCCAGAATCCTTCCCTTATTTGGTGCCTTGCTTAAATCTGAAGCGTGCATGAGGTTACCAGCGCTCCCTGTATGCTGGTTACTTGCTTTTTGGTGCCCACAGCAGGCAGAGTAGTTAATAAAAGCATCTTTGTAACCACGTTCTCCCTTGGTGCTTAGGTGACTCTCCTCCCTTTCCTGAGAGGCCTGGGCGTTCTCTTGAGCTGTGGTAGGAGTATAGGCAGAAGCTGTGTTTGCACATGTCCTCATCTGACATGTGCGCGTGTTTGCATTCTTTAACTCTTGAAGAACTTTTCCTTTATTGTCAGATTGTGAATTTTTCCAGGAAAAGTGTTGGGTTTTAAAAATTCATTTCTTGCGGCTGGGCGTGGTGGTACATGCCTTTAATCCCAGCACTCGGGAGTTTGAGGACAGCCAAAGCTACACAGAGAAACCCTGTCTTGAAAAAACAAACAAAATAAAAATTCATTTTTGTAGCTACTATTTTATTCCTGTAGAAAATATTGTTTTTCCTTCCTCTTCCTCCTGTTTTGGGGGTGGGGTGGGGGAAGCAGGTTCTTAGGTGCCCCAGGATAACTTTCACTTCTTGATCCTCCTGCCTCTGCCTCCAGGGTTACAGAGGTAGAGATTACAGATGTGCACCTATGTACTTGGGCGGCATTTCCTTAGCGTGCACTTCAGTGCTTCCACCAACCTGTATATACCGATCTCCTTTAATCTGCAAAGCTCCTCAATTGCTTATTCCAGTGGGCGCAGTGAATGCCATCAGGGACTGTTAGGGGTTGTAGTTGAGGTTTCTACTAGATTTTGGTTTTTAAACCAACATCTGCGGTGTCCTCTGGTTCTGCTGAAGATCAAGAGTCCGGATTTTGGAACAGACTTTTTGCATTTTCCTTGGGCAATTACCTAACTTTTCTGTGCTTAATTTCCTCATCTGTAACATGAAAAGTAGTTCTTACCTTACAGGACAATTGAAGGATAAGTGAATAGTCCATAAAGAGCTTAGAATATTGCCTTATGCATTGAAGAGTCTATAGAACGTGCCGTGGTGATGGTGGTATGACATATTTGCTTTGTTTGGCTAGGAAAACTTGAGCCAACCACTAATGTTTGAGTTGTGTCTGAGTATCTTTTAGTGTTTGTTTGTTTGTTTTTTTTTCTTTTCAAAACAGGGTTTTTCTGTGTAGCCTTGGCTGTCCTGGACTTTGTAGACCAGGCTGGCCTTGAACTCACAGAGATCTGTCTGTGTCTGCCTCCCTGAGTGCTGGGGTTACAGGCCTGTGCCCATGGCACCGGGCTGTATTTTTAACTCTTAAGTATAGAACCAGTTCTGTAAGTTCAGTGTGTCCTATGGTTGGGGGCTGTGGCCAAGCATCTAATAGGTAAAGTCCACTGACTGGAATCAGGTGTTAGGCCGTGCTGCTTTCTGTCTGGTTACAGAGCAGGGCAGAATCCTAGAGCACTGGGTAGACAGGCCCTTCAGTCCTCTGTTCCCACTGAGCTGCCCTTGAGCCCCTACCTTACAGCAACCCAGAAACGATAGAAAGATACTAATCTTTGGTGTTAGCTCTTCTCATCTGTCTCTCTGTTTACTCACATGCCACCTGAAAACTGCTTTATCCTGGGCTATAAAACTGAATTGTTCACTAAAGGAGCAACTCACAGTCTGATGCAGTGGTTCTCAACCTCCCTAATGCTGTGACACTTTAATACCGTTCCTCATGTTGTGACCCCCAACCATAGACTTATTTTTATTACTACTTCATAACTATAATTTTGCTACTGTTACACATTGTAATGTCAGTACCTGTGTTTTCTGATGGCCTTAGTTGACCCCTGTGAAAGGATTGTTCACTCCCCAGGGGTCGCAACCCACAGTCTAGAACCTCTGGTCTAGAGTCATGATGGTCAGTAAATATAATAGCTTTATTAATTAGTGACAAAGACATAAAATAAAAGCTGCTTCCCCAGTCACTCTAGTTATCTATAAAGTACTTAATACTCCCATGTAGTTGGAACATAGATGATGGGAGATTGTGTGCTCCATGGCGCGCTGTGGAGGTCAGAGGACACCTTTGTGCAGTCAGCTTACTCCTACCTTTATATGGGTCTGGGGATGAACCCATGTTGCCAGGCATGCACTCAAGTGCCTTTATTTATGGAGCCATCTCCCACTTGCGGTTTTATTCTAATGTTAATGTGGTCATTTTTTTTTTTTTTTTTTAGCTCAGTCACTTGGACTGGAGCATTAGCAGATGAAACTAAATCCTAAAATCATTTCTTTTGGGTATCATTGTCTTTATTCTGCCTAATCACCCTCCAAAAAGATGATTTTGAAATGGTTACAGACAATATAAGTATTCACTTTCCATGCAGTGTTAATATTAACAGTGTACTGTATGTGTGTGCCCATCTGTGTGTAATATGTAGACAACATATTTAATCTGTTAAATCTATAATAGGTTTTCAGTGACCATTTATTACATGTGTTTTAAGAGCTAAGCACCATGCTAAGGCATTTAAAGACACTGAAAAGGGAATCTGGGTATTGGTGTTACACACCCCTAGCCCCAGCACTCGGGAGGCCGAGGTAGCAGGTCTCTGGGTTCGAGGACAGCCTGGTCTAAGGAGTGAGTTCCAGGACAGCCAGAGCTACACAGAGAACCCCTCAAAAAACGAAAACAGAAGACAATGAGAAGGGGAGAGATGTTTACAACCACTTGCCGCTCCTCCACAGGACCTGGCTTCAGTTCCCAGCACCCACATGGCTGCTTACAACAATCAGTATGCCCTTTTCTAATATCCTTGGGCGTCAGACATGCATATAATGTACATACATACACACAAGCAAAACACTAATAAATATAAAATAAAACAAATTGAGAGGAAAACATTGAAAGGAAAAAAATTGCTGACTTATCTCTTAAAAATGAATTCAGTGTTGCACTTAGTCTATCTTTTTGAAGGTTTCTCCATGGCTCTGGGCTTCTGCTGGTGCTGCATGGATTACAGCCACTGGACTTACAATAGAGGTCATGGTTTCTTTGTGTGCAGTGACCTTATGAAGTCCTTCCTGTGTTTTCACTTTCTACTGACTCTGTTGTCATTGAGTGAATCCGGTGACAGCCTAGCCTCCTGCCTTTAACCCCCATCCAATCCTCAAGAGTCTTCAATTTTCTCATAATCAAAATGACCTTTAGAAATACAGCTTTGCTCAGGTTACGTACCTGTTCAAGACCCTTCATGCGCCTTAAGAGCAAACTCTTGTCAAGGGCTTCTTGAGCTTGTCCTTGCCTTCCTTACCTTCCTGTAGAAGACACTCATCCTGCCACGGCAGCCTACAATATGTTACTCTTGGGACCATCACTTACATTGTTTTCTTTGTTTATGACGCACCAAGCCAAGACTACTTATCTCTTCCAATCCCAGCTACTTGTCTCATACTTCAGATTTCAACTCAGGAGGATATCTTCTGAGACAGTTTTTCTGATGGTATGAGAAGGATCTCACCATCTTTCTTACACTTTGTCAAAATATTCATTTACAAGATAGATTTGTGTATTTGTCCATGAGGAACTTTTTTCTGGTTCCCTCCCTGAAAACAGTACAGGCACAAGAGGTTTCAGTCTCCCCAAGTATTTGGTAAATGGGCATGAGAGTTCTCAGACATTGAAAGAGATGAGTCAGAAAGAAAAGTCATTCAGAAAGGAAGCCAGTCAGAGCAACAGTGCTACCCTTTGGCTGAACTTTCTCTCTCCTTTTCTAGACACCTTGAGATTCTAAGTTTGGTGGCACTTTTGAGTAGATTGCTACAGATTGTCCAACCAGATGTAGGGTCTCATGATTCTTAATGTGATACTTTCCCTTTGCTTAGTGATGCTATTGAGATGTTCAGGAGGAGTCTGGCCCAGCTGCCTTCTCTTTCCATCCTGCTTTCCACTTAACTTGGTGGTAAGTACCTGTACTTGTTGAACCATCTCACTACTCCAGAAAAGGCAGTTTTAGAAGGGCTGTTTTTAAATTTTAAATTCATATGGGTCAGGCCCCGTTGTCTCAGGATCTTGGCCTGAAACTGGCACTTAATTATAGCTAATTGAGCTGCTGTTCTGCCTAGGGCGGGGGGTCAGCAGTGACGGTGGAGTGGCCACCACCCCTGATGATCCTCAGCGCTGGGTGGCTCTTTGCTTCAAGTAACTCACATGTGGATTGATTTTAGAAATCATCAAATAACCTACCTACCTGCCTGCTTTGTGTGTGTGTGTACGTCAGAGTGTGTACACGTCAGGAACAACTTTCTATCATGTGAGTCCAGGAGCTTGAACTCAGGTTCCGTTCTGAATTTTTAAAAATTACTTATTTATTTTTATTTTATGTGCACTGGTGTTTTGCCTACATGTATTCTGTGTGAGGATGTCATATCTTAGAGTTACAGACAGTTTTTAGCTGCCATGTGGGTGCTGGGAATTGAGCCAGAGTCCTCTGAAAGAACATTCAGTGCTTTTAACCTCTCTAGCCCCCCATTCTGAATATTTTTAAAGGTTTATTTTTATTATTTTTAAGTGTGTGTGTGCATGTGTGTATGCACATGTAGGTGCCCGTGGAGGTCACAAGTGTCAGGGTAACTTCTGATAGGAGTGCTGGGAATAAAACTCTGACCCTCTGGAAAAGTAGTATGCGCTTAATCAGCGAGCTGTCTTTCTAGCCTGGGTTGTTTGTTTGCTTTTCCATTCTGCATGTATTGAAGCCATGCTTATTGGCTCTCCTCAGCTTCTCTTCTATCTGCATCCTATAAACGATGCTCAAAATAGGCTGGTTGTGGTGGGCAAGCCTTTAGCCCAGCACTAGGAGGGCAAGAATAGGTGTGTCTTTGAGTTCCATCCAGGCCAGCCAGGTATACTGAGACCATATCTTTAAAAAAAATTCTGAAATGCTACTAATAGCTTTTATTTCTATAATGATTGTTGTGCTACAAGAGCATACTCTGTGCCAGACTCTCTCTATCACTTCCTTAGATGTCACCTCCTCTAAGGCATCCTCTGTCTAAGCCTTAAGTAAGGAAATCCCAGTACCTCCTGGCACCTTCAGAGTTGACAGGCCCTGTTTTAGGTTTTAAAATACACCCGGGGTTGGAGGTTGGTTTATTACCTGTTTGTCTTCTTGACCTGTAAGCCTCTCTTTTGCCAACCAAGAAGCCCTGGGCTGAGGCAGACAATAGACAGCACTGCAGATGCCCTCACATCCCTTGCTTCCCTGTGAGGTTAGCCTTTACAGAGGTGTCTAAGTGGCCTGCTCTGAAAGCCCTAGGCACTTTACTTATGGTTTCTACCAGTGTTGTCTCATTTAAGGACAGGACCCCTTTCCAATCACAGAAAAGTTGACTTCTTTTGAAATATGTGATACCTATGAAAATAGATTCAAAATAAGAATTGTAATTTATGCTCCTCCCTCGGAAAAGTATTTAAAAATCCACCTTTGAATTATGAATACTGCTTTTTTGTTTTGTTTTGATTTTGTTTTTCAAGACAGGGTTTCTCTGTGTAGCCCTGGCTGTCCTGGACTCGCTTTGTAGACCAGGCTGGCCTCGAACTCACAGTGATCTGCCTGCCTTTGCCTCCCCAGGGCTGGGATTACAGCCATGCGCCACCATGCCTGGACGAATTCTGAATACTCCTTTAAAAAAAAAAAGATTTATTATTTATTTATTATACATACAGTGTTATGCCAGCATGTATGCCAGAAGAGGGCATCACATCTCATAGATGGTTGTGGGCCACCATGTGGTTGCTGGGAATTGAACTCAGGACTGTTACCCTGACTTTGTTCTGCTTTGTTCTCACCAAAACCACTTTAATTAGGAAAGGAGTAAAAACGTGGGTATGTCATAGAGGTAAAGCATGCTACCCAGAGAGAGCAGATTTGTTACACATTGATACAAACAGGTCTTAAGACAATATTCACAAATGACAATATGAAGTCAGCTAGCCCTGAAGCAGGATCTTCGGAGAATTCTAAAAGCAAGCAAAAAAAACACACAGGAATCAAACCTAGGGCGTTGCCCACAGGAGGCAAGTGGTCTGCTACCGAACTTTATTCCTGACCCTAGTCCTTTGAGACAGGGTCTCATTAGGTAGCTCAGACTGGCCTCTAACATTTAATTCTCTCCAATGATAAAATTATGGGTGGCCCATAAAAGAACTCATAACTGGCCAGGCACGGTGGCACACGCCTTTAATCCCAGCATTTGGGGGAGGCAAAAGCAGGTGGATCTCTGTCAGTTCAAGGCCAGCCTGGTCTACAAAGAGAGTCCAGGACAGCCAAGGCTATACAGAGAAACCCTGTCTCAAAAAAACCAAGCAAGCAAGCAAACACACAAAGACCTTATAACAGAAACCAAGTTTTTCTGAGTCAAGAAAACTTTCATATGGGCTTTTCTTTCAACACATTACCACAGACTGACATCCATTCCTGCAACTTATGTTCATTTTTTTCTTAGGAGTATGTGTCGGTATGAGCACGCAGGTACCCTAGAAGGACGGCTAGAGTAACAGGCATTTGTCAGCTCCTGACATGAGTTCTGAGAACCGAGCTCAAGCCCGCGGGAGACAGCACTCTGGAACTCACTCTGTAGACCACTGAGACATCGCTAGAGTCTCCCTCCCCCAGCCCCTTTTTTGAGGCAGGGTCTCAGAAGGCAACCCTGACTGACCTGGAGCTTAATATGTACAACAGGCTGGCCTCAAACTCACAGAAATCTGCTCACCTCTGCCTCCTAAGTGCTGGTATTAAAGGATGGTACTGCCATGCCCAGCCTTCTGTAACTTATTTTTAACACACACCTAGACAGTCTCGCTCAGGCAGAGAAAGAAATGTGAGACCATCTGCCTGTACGTCACTCTTGTACATTTATCTACTATTCAGCAGAAACTAAAAAAAATGCTTGATAGGTACAGTCCGTAGAGACAGTATTGAAATTACTAAGACTGTCTCTTCAACTCAAGACTAGAGCCAACTCACTGTGGACTGGCTCTAAGCTTATTCCAAACAGATACTAATGGCATTAGGGATAATGGGTAGGTCTCCCGAATAAAGCCTGTCTGCTACTGGCTAAAATTCTGAGCTTAATTTTTTTTTTTTTTTTTTATTGTTCCTCAACTGTATTTTGTTTTTACTGTCACCCTTGACACACTGTAAAATGGAGTTTCTACTAGTGACATTACCTAGTTCATAAATGAAAAGATTAAAATACAAATAAAATAATTCTGGAGCCAAGAGATCACGATGACCCACAGCTGAAGCCCTTGCACTTCACGAGGAGAAGCAGAAGGGTCAGGAGCTCAGGGTTGTCTCTGGCTGCACAGCAAACCTGGGCCGCTTGGGCGACACAACAGCCCCATGTTAAAAGGAACAAAGAAATTTCACCAAGAAAATTAAGTTGATCTAGCACTTTAAAAGCTGTCTCCTTATTTGGGAGTGGTAGCCCATGCCTTTAATCCTAGGACTTGGGATGGAAAGACAAATGGATCAATGTGAGTTTGAGCCCAGCCTGGATCTAATAGTGAGTTCCAGGACAGACAGAGCTACACAGTGAGAGCCTGTCTCAAAAACAAAACAGAGCCCCACAAAATCAAATCAAATCAAATCAAATCATAGAACTGTCTCCTTGCATACAGTGTTAATCCCAGGGCTACAGAGTACTTACCAGTCTTTGTAACCATCATCAAAAAGTCATCCTCGCCACATGGCAAGTTTGAAGCTAGCTTGGGTTACATAAGACTCTGTCTCAAGGGCCAGGCCTGGTGGCACATGCCTTTAATCCCAGCAAGTGGATCTCTGTGAGTTTGAGGCCAGCCTGGTCTACAAAGCAAGTCCAAGACAGCCAACGCTACACAGAAAAACCCTGTCTTAAAAAGGCAAAAAAAAAAAAAAAAAAAAAAAAAAGACTCTGTCTCAAAAACCAAGCAAACTAGGCTGAGTATGATCATACTTGCAATCCCAGCACTTCCCAACCCAAGGAAAAAAGTTGCCATGGATTTGAAACCAGCCTTTGCTAATGAGTTTGAAGCCAACCTTGGCTATAGTATGAAGCCTTGTCTCAAAAATATTTGTTTAAATTTTTTTTCATGAGAAGTAAATGTTTTATACAAACCATAGAGAATATTCCTTGAAACTGCACATACGTACTTTGTTATCCCTGGAACAAAGAAAAAATACCTGCTTGGTGGCAGCAAAACAATCCCATAAAAGGGAGAGTCTAAAATGCGCACCATTCCATTTCCCCAGAATTGTGCAGAAAACAAATTTCTGGAAAACAAATTATTTCAAGGACAATAAGGGTATTTGGGGAGGAACATAAAACCTTAGTTCTCAAGGTCAGGGAGAAAGTCTGTGTGTACTTTCCAAATAAAGTTTCCATTAAAAAAAAAACTGTGAATGGTGGTGCACATCTTTAACTCCAATGATCCTGGCAGAGGCAGAAGCTGAGACAGGCGCATCTCTGTGAGTTTTAGGTCAGCTACATATTGAGATTCTGTCTCAAAACCAGCCAAACAAACAAAAAGCCCAACAAACTAATGCAGTTAAAATATAATAGTAGCAAATACGGATTCAAATGATTAGGAAGACTTCACTTGTCTTCCTATAGAAAGTCCCTTTAGGAAATAGGGGTCATGCCAGGATGATGTTCCAAAATGTCTTGGGGGTTTCACTTGACTGCAGGGGCTTTCTGGTTCAGGGTTTCATGTCCATTCAGTAAAGAGAACGTAAAAGCAGAATCGTATTGCTTTTCAGCTGTTCTCATTTACTGCTCTTTGAATCAGTTTACAAGTTCTGTTCTGAGGTTAAGAGAAGGAAAGTTATGCATAGAGTCAGAAGACCTGGGTTCAAATCTCAGTTTCCTATGTAAAGCAGCTTCCATGTTGGGCTTGCCTTCGGGCTTAAAGGATGTCTTCAGGCTTGGATTAGTGAGCGACTAATAATTCTTTTCTTACTGAAGTGTCCTTTACTTGTAAATATAAGCAACTTAAGGAAGATTTCTTCTAATTATGAATTCACCTGTGTAATTGATAGCTGTAAGAAAAGAAGTGACTAAGCTAACGTAGGAATAGAGAGTGCGTGTGTTTACCCTTCCAGCTGACACGATTTCATACCTATAGGAAAGTTACAAGGAACAGGGTATGTGTGTGCTGCATTGAGGAGGTGGAGGCAGGAAAATTGCAAATTTAAGACCAGTCTGGGCCACATAGCAAGACCAGGTCTGAAGGGATGAGGAAGGAACTTAGGGAGGTTGGGTCAGCAGCCTGAGCCCCTGCAGAAGGTAAATGGTCGGAGGAATTAACCTCGAGTCTGTTTGATGGGAAGGCAGTCTGTGTTCACACCATCCTTCTCTACTGTGGATCCTGAGAGCTGTACTCTGTTCACGGTTTTGCTGCTCATTTTGGTAAAAACAGTTGGTAAACCCTTTCCCACTGTCCCCGGCCTTGACATAACATTCAAACTATAGACACCATCATCATTTAGCTCTTTAATAGCTGTTCAGAGTAATTAATACACTTAAAGCAAAAATAAAAATGGACACTTATGCACCAAGTTTGATGTTGAAATCATCGCTCCATCTCATTTCTGTATGAGAGAGAGAGAGAACTGACATAATTTTACTGGTCTGTAGGTTGATGACCAAGTAGTTTTTATTCTTTGGGAGTATACTCTCCAGGGCTATTGGAGTTTTCCTTATTCTAGTAGTTACTCTTTTTGCTTTAATTTTACATCTATTTATCTTTATTTAGTGTGTGTGTGTGTGTGTGTGTGTGTGTGTGTGTGTGTGTGTGTGTGTGTGGCACGGCGGGGTGTGAGTGCTCTCTAGACATCAGAATAACTTGTGAGATCGCTTTTCTTCTACCATGTGGATCCTACAGATTGAGCTCAGGTCGCCAGGCTTGGTGGCAAGTGCCTTTACCTAGGAGCCATCTTGCTGACCCACTAATTTCCCATTTGGAATCAACACTCCTTAAATTCTTTTAAAAAAAGTTTTGAGGCAGGGTCATACTATGTAGCTCTCTGGCTGTCCTGGAAGTCATTTTGTAGACCAGGCTGGCCTTGAACTCACAGGGCTCAATCAGCCTGCCTCAGCCGCCCAAGTGCTGAGATTAGAGGCGTTGCACCACACTCTGAGCAGAAGTCAACAGCTTCAGCCCTCCTTCCCGGCAGGCCACGGGGCACTGTTTCTAGGAGAGCAGGGGAGACCCTGAGATTGAGGCTTTAAAATGTCTTTACTTCCCCCCTTTATTTTGCCTGAAGGAATTATCTCAGTTTTGACTGAGATAGATTTTTCTAGAGTCTTTGAATCAAGATTGCATACTGGTGGCTCACAGGCTACATGTGGCTGGCAAACGAATTTGGGACTTACCTCATGTTTAAATGGTTTTTATTTGTAGCTAATTCTTAAAAAGCCAGAACATTTTAACATGCATGCTCATACTCTACTTCCCTGCTTGGTTCTACAGAGAGCATCTGTTGGGACTGGGGAGTAACTGCCAGAGGTTTCTGCTGTCACCATCAGCCTATTTTAGGCCTGGCCTCTGTAGACACTCAAATCTTTACCTCCAGATCCAGAACTCAACTCCAGTTTCAAAAGCTAGTAAAGTATTGATGATGTATTTTAGTGGTGAATACCTTGACCTTAGGTATAAAAGAGACCTGCTTTCCTCCATAGGCAGGAAAATAGCTCGTAAGTAGAGTCAGAAGTTTCTCTAAAATCAGTGTTACCCTATTCCTGTCAGAATCTCATTTCCAGTATGATGGCGCCAGTACCCACTCTCTGTAACCGCTCAGTTGAGATGCGCTGCTTTCATTTCTGCACAGGGGTGCCACGACCAGCAGAGGGTGCTGTCCACCCACTGAGCCTTCTCTTGTCTTGGCTCAGCTGAACAGCAGCTGTTGGGCATGTGCCCCGGGTCTGTGTGAGAGTTTGGGCATGTTCATTTGGTTCCCATCCCCAGTGCCCACCCCTTTAGACCCTGGCCAGGTTATTGTGTCACTGGGGACTGTATTCAGAAACAGGAAACTGGGGAAAGTTAATTGTTTTCTCCTCTCCCTTTTTCCCATGCAGCTGAACAAAAGGTTCATCCTCAGTTTTCTCCATGCCCATGGGAAGCTGTTTACCCGGATTGGGTAAGTGTGCAGGATGTTTATTTTATTTCCCTACATTACAAGTCATTTTGGAATTTAATATTGTTAGCAACTAGCCTGTGTTTGTAACTGAGGGCACAGGGTGTGAATTCTTAGAGGCCTCCACCTAACCTTCACTCTCTTTCCTACTGTGCTTCTACAGTTGGAAAGATATCACCCTCTAGCTTTGTCTCTCTTTTCTCTTTGTTTAAGGACGGGCGTACCCCAGTCCCCTCTCCTAGCCCCCTTGGGTTTCTGTGGCTCTGTCTTCCAGATTAACCCCCAGTAGCCCTGACATAGTCATGCTGTACTCCTTGGTGCTACTACCAGGGGTCCTCCTTGGGAAAAACTATCTCCTACTTTTTCCTCAAAAACAAGAGTTAACAATTGCCTTCCTCTGTGTTCTCCTGGCCCATCCCCCTTCCTGTGTGCTCAGTCCCCGGTGCTACATTGGTGTTCTCAGTAAATTCCATGACTGTTGCATGGTACCTCCATGGATTTACCTGTAAGTCCTAGGGAAGGCAGCATGTGCAGAAACGGAATGTTTTCTCCCTGAGTCCCTGGGAGGAGTCTCTGGTGCATCAGAAGAGTTTGTCCTGACAGTGCAAGCTCATCATCCAGAAGCTGGACAGAGCCTCACGTCAGAGACATGTACTGAGTGTCTGCATAGGGCCGCCCTGGGTAAAGGACAGTGAAGAGAGGACACAGTGACCCTTCCACACTGGTCTGCTGCTTGATTTTTGTTTGGTTGTCTTGGTTTTTATTTTTATTTTTTATTTTTTTGAGACAGGGTCTCCCTGTAGCCCAGGCTGGCTTAGAACTTGGCGACCTTCCTACCTCAGCTTCCTAAGTGGTGGAATTCCCTAGTGTACCACCATGCTTGGATTCTTGTTGAGTTTTAATCTTTTCTGAATTAGAAGTTTTATTGTGAGCTGCCCCTTGAGGTGATTGGCTTCATATTGCAAATCTCTGTCATTGTGTTTCCCTTTTACTTTTCTGCCATAAACTTGTAAGGTTACTGCAGTTAGATGCAGGAGTCATGTCAGTTTCCATTTACTTTGTATTTACTCTTTTGAGATGCTAAAAGGCTTGGTCCTGCTTGGAAAACCATTGCCCTGTGGATTGTGCATGAAACTGTGCTTCACATGTATTCCTCTGACGTCATCCTGGGCAAGAGTGACAGTTGTGGCCATTTCAAGGCCATTTCTGTATTTTAGATTCTGAAATGACTTGGGAACATTGGAGAAGTGCCAAAAGATAAGCACGGAGTAATTTACCAGGGAAAAGTAAACTACATATGTTAGTTGCTTTTAATTTCTCCTTGGCACCATCAGCATGTGCTCCAGTGGGAGAAGCTTTGCCTAACTCAGCAGTGTCCTGGGTGCCCAGTTAACAGTGCATGAATGAAGAAATAAAGGCTTAGAAGAAATAGACAGATTGCAAAGGACCAGAGAAAAGTATCCGGTATTGCCACAGGTCACAGTAGACCCAGGGTGGCATCATGGAGGGCAAAGCCGCACTTACGGTGGTAGCTAACATGGTCAGTGTAGACTGGTGGAAGAACAAGAGAGCAGGAAGTACAAATTGCTGCACTTGACATAGCAGCTGATGGTTTTCCTATTGTCTGTCCTTTGTAGTTACCATGTCCATCTTTCTCTTACTACCTTACACTCAACTCTTTAACTCCTTTTCCCTTCTCTTTTACTCCTTTCCTTTCATTTTGTCTTCCTCCCTTCTTCCTTCCCTTCCTTCCTTCCTTATCCCCTTTTAAGAGGCCAGAATGTCACATAGCCCAAGGTATTCTTAAAATTCTGGTCCTTCTTGCAGCCACCTCCTAACTGCTGGGATTACAGCTTGCGTGCCCACACCTGGCTTTCCCTTTTCCCTCTTATGCTTGTTCACTAGGTTTCCTATAACATGTTGTCTGTGTCAAAGTTTATTAACTTCAGTACTATTGACATTTTGAGCTTTGAGAGCCTGTATGTTGTAGCACCTTTCTACAGCATAACAATCAAACACTCCACTCCCAATTCGTGATTAAAATTGTCTCCAGGCAAATGTTCCTTGACGCCCGGACCACCCTTGTGGACAACTATGGTTTTAGATGTCTCTTGTTCACTGGAAACTGGAACTGAAAAGCTTATATAAATCTTACTTTAGAATGTATGGTAAAAATATTTAGAATCTATTTTTTAATCAGATTAAGTGTTAATTATATTTCATTTCTCTTTTTTAAAATTCTCATATTTAAGCACAGATATTTTGGAAAAAATCTTGGGGAAAGCCATAATACTGATTAAACAGCTGGAAAACGAGGGCAACGGATGTAGCTAAGTTGGTTTGTTTACTTGCTTAGCATTCAGCAGAGTCTGAGTTCAGTCTCCAGCACCAGTGAGAACTGGGTGTAGTGGTGCACACCTGTGCTTCTATCACTCAAGAGGCGGAGGCAGAAGGGTCAGAAGTTCAGAGTCAGCCTCGGGTACACATGAGACTGGAAGTGGAGGAGAAGATGAATGAATTTCACAGAGGCCATGTGTTTTGGAATTTCCTTCCCTGGGGAAGTTGTTTTTGTTTTGTTTTTTAAGGAATAGATTATCTTATCTCAATTATCTGAGGTGGTTTACTCTGGTCTAGAGTAATTGTCATTATCTCTTCTGTTCTTGAGTGTAACATTGGGTGCTGAAAAGTTAGTTAATCCAGGGCTGGTGAGATGGCTCAGTGGGCAAAGGTGCTTGCCACAAGAGTGCTGACCTGAGTTCCAGCTCTTGGTGAAAAGAGAAAGTTGATTCCTGTAATTTTTCCTCTGCCCTCCATACATGCATTGAGGCACATGTGCACCAACACACACACACACACACACACACACACACACTCACACTCTCTCTCTCTCTCACTCACTCACTCACTCACACGCGCACACACACACAAACAAAAAGAAAAAAATAAGTAGAACTCTTGTCAGTCTAGAAAAGCAGTGAGTGCAAGCTACATATAACATCATGGACTGATGCCTAATTATCAAGATGTGAAATGTGGGCGGTGCTGAAGATGACTTAAGACTGCGGACACTGTGATGGCGAACAGCTGAAAGCACATGCTAACATGCTATGCCTCCCTTCTCAGAGAAGCCCTGACACTACTCCTGGTCTTTGCTATGCCTGGGGTTCCATGTTGTATTTGTATGTACTTGAATGCCTACTGTGTGCAAGGCAAGTCTGCTTACTGTTGACGTCAGCTGACAGGAGGTTTTAATGAGATTAAATGCCAATAGATGTTTTTTTTTTTTAAATTAAATTAAACAAAACAAAAAAACAGTGGCTAGTTAGAAGACCTCCAGATTAAACAAGTCAGAAGGTTTTGCTTTGTGCACTTCAGTTTCCTAGTAGGGGTTAAAGTAGATTATTGCTGAGGGCCATTCTAGTCCCTGTGTTCTACAGCAGTACGATGTTTTCTCTCAGCTCCACCTCATGACATGGTTTAATTTAAAAAAAAAAAAAAAAAAGTTTTGCTCCTGTGGTGTTCTAAGTTTTTAAAGAATCAAGAAGTTGAGAAAAGTTAGGATGCCTGATTTTTTTTTTTTTTCTGCAGAGAGTGTTGTCTAGCCCAGCTGTGTCCTCAGCGTCTGAGGGATTGGGCCTGCCCTGTTAGTCACTGTCTGAGGCATTCTTGACTCTGGGTCCCAGTGTTGTCTGAAAGATTGGTCTCTTGAAATTGCCATCCAAATGAAACAAGGTGTCTCTAGAGATCACAAGTTCGCCATGTAACTCAGTGAAGTGCATGTGAAAAAGAGCTGTCTTCTTATGTTTGAAAGAATCAGAGCTGAGTCCTCTCAGACTTTGGGAGAGGAATCAGTCAGGGTTGCCCGGAGGCTTCCGATAGATAGATAGATAGATAGATAGATAGATAGATAGATGCTTTCCCAGTGAGGAGGGTGCGGCCTGCACTGGCCTCAGCTGAGAGGTCAAAAGCTGGCAACCTGTGGCGAAGACTATTGAATCACGACAAGTGGAATCATTTTGCCTCCGATTATTGCGTTGGTTAAAGTTACCGCTTTAGTTTGTGCTTGCTTGCCTAGTCATGCTATTTGGACAGCTTCAAGGTCTTGGAATTTAAAAACCCATATAGTTATTTTAGATGTTGAGTTCTTCAACAAGGTTTCTCTATGTGGCTGTCCTGGACTGAACTCAAAGAGATCCACCTGACGCTGCCTCTGCCTCTCAAGTGCTAGAATTAAAGACATGAGCTTCTAGACCTAGCTAAGTTACTTATATTCTTTTTTTTTTTTTTTTTAAGATTTATTTATTATTTATGCAGTATTCTGCCCACATGTGTGCCTGCCCACCACAAGAAGGCACCAGATCTCATGACAGGTGGTTGTAAGCCACCACGCGGTTGCTGGGAATTGAACTCAGAACCTTTGGAAGAGCAGACAGTGCTCTTAACCTCTGAGCCATCTCTCCAGCCCGTTACTTATATTCTTAATAGCCAGAGCTAACTGAATACTTTAATGCTTAGTGTATATTTTAAGTTTTGTGTGTCTGTGAATTAATCATATTACATTGCCTTACAACTATTCACTAGGTATTATTGATGTTTGCCTCATGTGATTACAAAATCAGTAGTAGCCTTACAGGCAGTACTGATGGAGATGCTTTTTGTTGTTATTGTTGTTTTTATTTTCATTTGTTTGTCTTCATAGCTAGCCCATGCTGGCCTTGAGCTCACAGCAGCCCTCCATCCTCAGTTGATGAGGTTCCCAGGTCCTGGATGCTACCATACCTGGCTTCCAGTGTCTGTGCATTTTAGGTGCTTCTGACAGTTTCTCTGTTCATCTTCTCCCTTTATTGTTGTTGCTAGTGTTCTTTCTTCTTGTCTTAAATTTTACAGTTATTTCATAAGTAACATCCAAAAACTCTTACAGAATACAAAACGATAGCCAAGGTTAAAATTTCTCTCAACTCTGCTCCAGCTCACCTCTACCTCTATCCTGTGCTCTTCAAATAGAGTGCTCTGGACATCGACTTATGTGTCTTTCAAGGCCTTTTTGCATACTTCCAGATGTATTTGTTTGTTTTGTTTCGAGACAGACAGGTCTCAATATGTAGTAGCCCCAGCTGATCTCAAGTTCAGCTATCCCTGCCTCAGTCTTCTCAGTGCTGAGATCACAGACGTGTGCTGCCATGTACAGCTTTGGGTTTTGCATTTGTGTGTGTGCACACACATGCACTTAAAAAATATAAATTATATACCAGCATTATATTAGTGTTAGTATAATTTTTTTGTAATATGTAGTAGGTAAGGAGCAAAGATATTTCTCAAAGAAAAAGACATGAAACTACTTACAGTGTGAAACCAAAATCAGAAATTCATTGTTGAATTTTGAAAAGATTTGGTTGTTGTGATTTTTGTTTGTTTTGAGACATGGTTTCTCTTTTGTAGTCCTTGGCTGTCCTGGAACTCACTATATAGACCAGACTGGCCTCAAGCTCAGAGAGATCCTCCTGCCTCTGGAAAGGTGGCTTTTAATTGTGCTTTCTTCATTTGTTGCTTAACAACACTGATTTTATTTACCACCCCCACAACAGGTTCTCAGTTTCTCTTTTTAAGACAGAGTCTCATTTAGAGCCCTCGCTGGGCTGGAACTTGCTCTGTAGACAAGACCAGCCTCAAACTTACAGAGATCTTTCTGTCTATGCCTCCCGAGTTCTGAGAAAGAGCCATATTCTCTTTCATTTGCTGTGTGAGAGTAATCTACGTTCTTACCCATTGATTCTTTTTAATTATGTTGTGCTAATCTAAAAGGGAGAGGTTTGTGTTTGTTGTTGTTGTTTCTGAAAAAGAGAATCTGCACATTGATTTGTACTCACTTGAGATTTTCGTGTGACCCACGGAGTTAATGGATCTGTTTCAGTTCCTACCCCAGGGAGGAGGCTCCCTCAGACACACGCCCCACGTGACACGGCTGTCCTGTCATGCTGTGCTGGCTCTCTGCTGCCTTTCAACACGGAGACACATGACCCTGAAACTTGCCCAGCGTGGCTGCTTTTCTTGCAGAGTGAACTCTGCTCTTCTTGTAATGAGCAGTACTAGCCCCCTCCCCACCTCCATCCAGAGAGTGTGCTGCACAGTGTCAGGATTTAAAATGAAACCTTTGTTACAGCCCACGGGGAAAAATGGATTCAGTCCAGCCACAAGCATCACTCCCTGCCATTCCTAGTCTATAGAGAGTTTTAGCAGCTCTGAAGTTTTTTAGAGGAAACAGTTTTTGCTTTGTTTTGTTTTGCTTTGCTTTGTTTTGATTTGGGGCAGGCATTTAAAATGGCATGGGGATGCGGAAAGCAAATGCACGGCATGTTTTGTGCCAGTGAAAATGAGGACAGTTGAGCAGAGGCGAACTGGAGTGTAAACTGTGCTTGACCCGAAGCTGTGGCATGACCTCTGGGCACCACAGGGCCAGCGGTGTGAGTGCCATCCAAAGACAAGGTCTGAAGATGGCCAAGATTCCATAAAACACTGGGGTTGTTTGCTCTGGGAAGGGTGTTGTTCAGTGGTAAAGACTAAGCCTGGGGTGAAGCCCACACCACCTTCTCCAGGTTTTGAGAAGGAGTCCTGTCTTGGCTTTCCAGAAAGCTATTTATTAATCCAGCCTAGAGCTGTTCCCCACTGCACCCTCAATGTACCACAAGCAATTTGATGGGGGTGGGGTGGGGGGTGGTAAAAGATACTTTGCTGACCACGAATTGTTCAGCATAGCCCTAAGGCCTGTGTGCCTGGTTTCTCTCTCTAGCACCAAGTTTGAGTTTGCTTTTTATTTCAGAGGATTTCAGCTGTGGTTTACTCCTGTTGCCAAAGGAGCTCCAGGCATGCACCACTGTTTAGGATCCAGTGGCCGCATTTGGCAAGCATTGGTTTGAATGACCTCTCCTTAGGAGCCCTAGGTCACTGGCTGGATTTCTGCCTCCCTACATTACAGGCTCTTCCTGTATTGGGAGTGGCAGTTGGCCAGAGCATTGTATTTCCACTGGCCTGAAGACATACAGACCGTGATGAGCAGAGGCTTGTGAGCGGGAGGGTAGCAGCACAGGGAAGACTGGAAACAGACTATTGGGGCCCCTAGGTATGGGGTCCTTCAAAGGGAATTTGGGGACCCATGGGTGGGCAGTGAGTGTGATAGTACCTGAGAAGGCAGAGCAATATCTTTTTCTTTTTTCTTTTTTTTTTTTCCTTGCCCCGAGACACAGTTTCTCTGTGTAGCCCTGACTGTCCTCGACTCACTTCCTAGACCAGGCTGGCCCCAAAGTCACAGAGATCCGCCTGCCTCTGCCTCCCAGAGTGCTAGGATTATAGGTGTGCGCCACCATGACCAGCTCAGAGTGATGTCTTAAGTCCTTTCCTTCCTTGCTGTGTATCCTTGCCTGACTTTGAACTTGAGATCATCCTGCCACAGCCACTTAAGTGCTGAGTTAATAGGCATGAGCCACCATGTTTTGTTTCTGAAGTAATTCTTTCAATAAAGACTCTTTTATGTCATGAGACTCCTTTTATAAAGTATAGTTTTCATATAGGAGACTTTTAGGGACAGTGTGGACTTTAGAACTTAATGGAAGTTTGTTTACTATTTAGAAAATCAGTCTCAAAGAGAAACTCTTATGCCAGTATGAATCCATTTAATATTGGGGGTTAAGAAATAGCCTTCCAAAGTGTAATAACTTACAGCTATTTATCCACTAATTGAGTCGTTTTTCATCTCCAAACTTTGAACACTTTGTTCCCTTCTATTTGTGCAAAACTGTGGGATAAGTAGCAAAGAAATGTCCTAGGTATTAGCTGTCCGCTTGGGGGAGGGGAGTTGCTTTTCCAAGTGATTTTAAGGATATGCCTCAATAATGGGCTCCGTGTATCTGTAGGATGGAGACATTCCCTGCAGTGGCTGAGAAGGTCCTTAAGGAGTTCCAAGTATTGCTGCAGCATAGCCCATCTCCTATTGGAAGTACCCGTATGCTGCAGCTTATGACCATCAACATGTTTGCTGTACATAACTCCCAGTTAAAAGGTAAGGACAATTGAGTGTTTCCATCTAGGCAAAGTTGAATTCAATATCTTTCCTGTGCTACTTTCTCCCTGCCCCACCTTCACGCACACAGCCACACAGCCCTCCCCACTAGTGCTTCTTAGATCTTTATTGTTGTCTCTGAATTTTGTAAGACTCTCTAGTGCTTGGGTGGGATAAAAGGAGAGATTCACGAGTGTAAAGTTTAATTTAAAAATCCAGAGATGCTGTTGCACATCTGGCCACAGTGAAGGCAGCAGCAAGGCCTCTTAGAGGCTGCAGACCCAGTGTTTCTCCCCAGGGAGAGGCATTGCTGAAATGTTTCATTCCAGAGACCGTATGCTTGGCAGGGATTGGGAGTTGCTGTTTCTGGACTCGTGTACCCTGTTTGTTCAATATGGAAAAGTCTAGTTCCCTATGGGATATCCCTTATGGGACCCTGCCAGAGAGTAGGAACAGAGAATTGATGAGCTTTGGTGACTCAAATCTGGAAGCACAAAAACTACCAGGCCCAGAATTTGGCTAGTGTACTGGTATGCATTCTGAAGTGTTTTTCTGAAAGATTGTTTTGTTTTGTTTGTTTTTTTGTTTTTTTGTTTTTTAATGGGGAGGGAAGGAGGGAAGAGCAGATTGGCAGGGTTTTAAAATGCCCTGATGACGATGTCACGTTTGAAAGATGTTTCTAGGATTCCTTCCCACCCACCCCACCCCCAATCTCCCGCCCTATATCTCTCGTAGGTAAGGCTGGTGTGGCTTGCCTTGATAGAAATACGTAGTTTCAGTGACATTATTTTGTGTTTCTTTATAACATGTTGCCGAGGAGTCATTCCAGAGCGTCAACAAAGAATGTTTGGTCAGATTCTTATCTGCAGTGCCAGGAAGTAGGAATTGCCCCATGGAGACTATGTCATAAAGCAGAGCTAGTGTTTCTGGACAGTGCCACTGGCTCTTTGGTTTTACCTTTCCTCAGATTTCTTCTCTCACCCAGCAGTCAGTCTTTTTCCCTTTGTGACTGTATCAGGATTTATGCTCACCTTGCTGCTGTGGCAAACTTCCCTAGCGAGTGAGAGTGCCACACTTTCCCTACAGACATGGGTTCCTTGGGATTTGAGGTGCTTCTTAGCTGGTATGTCTGGGTTTTCAATCATATCTGAATCCTGGAAGACTTTTTCCCATTAGGCTGACTGATAGAGCATCCAGAATGTTCAGCAGTGGGCAAGATGCAGAGGCTTAGAATTAGAAGCCTTTCTCAACTCTGTCAATTTTTTTTTTTTTTTTTTTTTTTTTTTTTTTTTTTGGGTTTTTCGAGACAGGGTTTCTCTGTGTAGCCTTGGCCATCCTGGACTCATTTTGTAGACCAGGCTGGCCTCGAACTCACAGCGATCCGCCTGCCTCTGCCTCCCGAGTGCTGGGATTAAAGGCGTGCGCCACCATGCCCGGCTCAACTCTGTCAATTACTGCTGAGGTGACTGCTAAGTGGGGCTGCAAGAAGGCCTGGAGCCTTGCAGGGCAGCACTGGTTTCTAAGAAGAAGGAAATAAAGTTTGTGAAGTGCTGCCTTGGTGAGGCTGTGCAGTCCTAAATGGAGGGAAATTTTGCTACCAATTTTACTACTCTCAGGGTATGGTGGCACACAGCTTACAGAGATTCTGGCCAGCCAGAGTTACATCGTGACGCTGTCTGCTCGCTGGGCTCTGGAAGTAGGACCTCCAGTTGCCCCTGTATTCATTTTCTGCTCTCCTACCCAAACCACGCACTGCCGTGTGCACTGGAGAGCTGGGGCACATAGTTTAGCAACAGATGACCTATGACCTCTGTCGGTGTGAATGTAAAGCGCCTGTTTTTTGCCGCGTCTGCTCTGTGGGAAGGACTGGACTTTGCATAGACTACCAGTGAGTCTTTTTCTTGTAGCTGTTGGGTAAAGGTTAAGAAAATATAGGTGACTGCTGGGTGCAGTGATGCACACCTCTAATCCCAGCACTCAGGAAGGCAGAGCTAGACGGATTGTTATGAGTTTGAGGCCCGCCTAATCTACAAAACCAGTCCAGGACAGCCAAGGCTACACAGATAAACCCTGGAGAGGAGCAGGGGAGGGGATGGACAAATACGGGTGAGGATAGAGGACGACCATTACATATTTAAGGCTAAGATACTTTTGTAGGACTTTTCTGTAGCTGGTCATAAGGTGGATCCTCAGTCAGGAATGACAAAGGCCTGTGGCCCCACTCCCTGTACTGCCCTTGCCCTGGCTCTCACCTCCATGAGGCAAGAGGAGCCTGAGCTGAGGTGGTCACAGGCTCCCAGGGTGGTTCAGGGAAAAACAGCCCAGGCCACAGGATATAACACTCAACTGGGACACAGAGCTCTGCGGACGTGCTGCCAAGTACCCGGTGTGCAGCTGAGGCGGCCATCCAGACCCCACTGTGTGGGCTGCCATTGGGAGAGGGGTGAGCAGAGCACTCAGCAGGGCTGGTTGGTGGGAAGATGCACTTTTCCATTTCCCAGCACATGAGTCATCTTCTCTGGGCCCCTGTGCTGTGCTTGCACGGACAGTGGCAAGAAGGGGGTGTTGTGGCTGAGTAGCAGCATCTGTCCCGGGGGTGGGGAGAGAGAGGGCTGGGGAGGGTAACGATTTAAACCCTTCACTAATCAGCAGCACTTTGAATCACATTTTTATGAGTAAGGAAGCGATAAATCAAGCTCTGTGTGTTCAGCCCCCAAGTCCTGTCAGCTGGTGCCCTTCTAACGGGTTCTCTCCCGGCCAGTCTGCAGGCTGTCACAGTCACCACCCAGCCACACGTCCCTGGCTGTCTGAAACCAGGAAACAGGGCCTGATGCAGCCTGGCCTCCCAGGTGCTCGGGGTCCACGGTGATTTGGCAGTCATTGCAAGTTACAGAACATCTGGACCATCATTTTTCTCTCCATTCCCTCTTGGATGTGTTCTTCTGGGTGGGTGTTTGCATATGTCAGTTCCTGGACTCTGTGGAGAAGAACATTCCAGCCTGAAGCAGAGGTGATCTTGTAGCCCACAAGAAAGTTAGATCCTTTGTCGGTGCCAGAGCCAACTCCATAAGTGTGTGGTCAGGATCATGCTTTGGAGAGCAACAGAGATGTCCTTCCTTAAAAAGTATGTCCTTTGCTGGTGGCCTCTAATGCAACAATGCGGTCATGGATCGTTTTTGTTTTCAGTGTTCCCTTTGTGATAACTTTTCACATCAGTAGGCCAGGGGTGGAAATGACATGGCTGCTAACACTTTATTGGGTTTACTTTTCAAATACGCTCTTATTACAGACCTGGAATATTTTAAAGCTTTGGATATGGTAGCAGACAAAATAGAGGGGTGAAAGTGTGTGGTGGAGAGAGTGGTGCCCTTTCCCTTTTTCTGCAGTAGGATTTGGGGAGACTGACTTCCTTGATCGTGAGTCCTGTATAAGATCCTACTTCGTGGCATTGTAGTTAGCTTAGAATCCTGGTGCTCTGTGTGAGATGGTTGGAGACAGATACACTTGACGTCAGAGCAGGGATATTTAGGTGTTCTGGCTCAAGGCTGGCGTTCTGTTGTTAGACACAGGTATCTGTCTGTTGACTGCATGAGTAAGGGAGGCCATGGCTCTAGGAAAGTTGTATTATTTTCCTGGCCAGTATCCAAAGTTGGTGGCTGAATAGGTGGTTCCTGGAGTGATATCACAGTGCCTATGGCATTCCAGGTCTGAAAGGAGAAAGAGCTGCCTTTGTGTGCCTCAGTATTAACACTTTAGCAGCTGTCTGGGTGGCTGATAAGAGGATACATGGTAAACTGTTGAACGAAACCACAAGTACTCCAAGAACTTAAATTAAAAAAAAAAAAATATGTGTGTGTGTATAATTTAAGGAAATAAAACTAGTTTCTTGAAGATGAATGACTTAAGCAACATTTGTGGTAGGGCATCATGGAATCCTTTTTGCACCCCCATTTGTGCCCAATTTGCTCCAATCTGGACTTCCCCTCATTGCCCTCGCCCTTTGCAAAGATATGTTTTATAATTTTTGGAATAAAAACCATCGCAGGCACACTGTTTTATTTTACTGTATTATTGGATTATATTTCCTATAAATCACTGCATGTTGCTCACTGGCCACCACTGGAATAACTTCCCTTTCTGTGCCCTGACCTTTGCATTTCCCGTCTCTACCAGTTCATCGAGTGTCTCCACTGCAGCCCTGCAGAAGAGGGCGCCGAGAGATGCTGCCTGTGTATGCGGTTATGTTGCTTTCGCTGAGGGAATGTGGAGGCTTAGAATGGAGGTGGAGCTAGCCTGGCTTCATTTCATGACCCTTCCTATTTGCGATTGCTTTGGTTTCTGTTTTTTGAGACCGCATCTCACTTTGTAGCCCAGGATGATCTCAAAAAAATACTTGGCCTCACCTCCTGGGTACTAAGATGACAGGTAAGCACCACGTCACCTAGCATATACATGCCTCATGGTATTAATATTCCTGAGTTGCAGGAGATAGAGGAAGTGCTACATGGGTGTCTTGGGGGAATTGGGAACTGCAGCTGCCTACCTGGGACTAACTAACTAGCTGGCACGAACTTCTTCAAGCCATTAATTACATATAGGAGTTGACTCTAGTTGAAAAGTTCCTTTCACAGTCAGAATTTGTCTTTCAGCATATAGCATCCCTAAGACTTTAGGAAGAGCAGTTTGTTCTCTCTGCCGAATCACTTCTAAGTCTTTACTCAAGCAGAATGTATGAAGTGTCTAATCCTCTACATGACATAACAGTTGTACGAAGGAAATGCACCTTTCATAAGGGTTAGACTGGAGTTGCGCTGTGTAAGCTGTCCCTCATTCCCTCTCCTCTCGCTGTTGCTAGGGAGCCCTTGGCTCTTCCTCAGTAAGAGCCGTGAGTAGGTGAGTTCTCTAATAGCACCACTGGCTGTCGTTTCCACAACCCCTCAAGGTAGAGTAAATTAACAGAAAGAAAGCCAGCGTGGCCAGCAAATTCTGTGGGTAGGAAGGTCAGAATGGGTTAGCCTTGGGAAGGCAGGCTGGAGGTGGCCTCTTGCCACCAGGCTGCTTAGGCAGAGTGCTTTCCCTTGACAGTCTGATGGTGCTTGTCGCTGAAGTTCCTGGAAAAGAATAGTGAAAGTAGACATGTCAAGGGACTTACCTACTTTCCCAGTTTGAAATTCCAGTGTCTTTCTTGTTTTCAGAATGAAGCTACTGCTTTAGACTAAGGACAGAGAAACAGTAGTGAAAAGATTTGAGAAAATTTTGCCAATAAAATTTTAAAAATTACTCTTAGCCTATCTGTTAAGGAAACAGCCTTTGTTTACTTGAGGACAGCAGTGTGGTTTGGTACCACTTCCCATTGTTAGTGATGAAGCTAAGTGGGTCTTGTTACCATTTTATTGCTTCTCAATTTGGCATTTTTTTTTCCCTCTGCCTGGAAAGACTTACACTAAAGAAGAAATACTGTTTAGGGGAATTTTGGCAGCAGGATTTGCTACCTACCTACCTACCTACTTTCCTTCCTTCCTTCCCTCCTTCCTTCCTTCCTTCCTTTCTTTCTTTCTTTTTCTTCTTTCTCTTTCTTTCTTTGTCCTGGAACTAGCTCTGTAGACCAGGCTGGCCTCAAACTCACAGAGATCCACCTGCCTCTGCCTTCCAAGTGCTGGGATTAAAGGCGTGCGCCACCACTGCCCAGCTTCACCTTTTCCATTCTTTTCCCCATTTATTTACTTACTTATTTTTCAATGTTGGCACTCAAATTTAGGGCCTAGCACATCTAGGTAAACACTTTATCACTGAGTCAAATTCCTAGCCCAAATCTGTATTTAAAGCTTGAGTCATTAGACTTTTCAATAGGCCTAAATTTCTTTATTAGAAATACATAAAGGCCTATTTCAAGAGGAAAAAATTGAAGTTTAATTTATAGTTTACATAAGAACTGTATGTTTTTTGAGACAGGGTTTCTCTGTGTAAAAGCTCTAACTGTCTTGGAACTCACTCTGTGGACCAGGCTGGCCTTGAACTCACAGAGATCCACCTGCCTCTGCCTCCCAAGTGCTGGGATTAAAGGCATGCGCCACCACCGCCTAGCATAAGTACTATATTTTGTATATGCCATACACTATATTTTGATAATATTTGCCCCCATTCTTCCAAGTTCCACCCTACCTTCATACTCACCCAACCTTATGTCTTTTTTTTTTCTTATGCCTTTTTATTGCTTATGTTTGTTTGTTTTTTGAGGGTTTCTCAGTGTAGCCTTGGCTGTCCTGAAACTGTAGACCAGGCTGGCCTCAAACTCACAGAGATGTACCTGCTTCTGCCTCTTGAGTGCTGGGAATGCATATATGCCACCACTTTTTTTTTTTTTAAATAACCCATTGAATCTGATTTGTACTGCCCATGTACCCCTGGGTGTGGGGCTATCCACTGAGCCTGATGGAACTACCAAGCAACATACCCTTAAAGAAAATTGAGTCTCTATCCCTCAGAAACTGGTACTGTACATGGCTTCTTGATACTTAGGAGCTGGGACTTGTAAATCCCTTCTCCCTCCAAGCTAGAATGTTGACTAGTTTGGTCCTTTACAGGTCTTGTGAGTTCAAGAGCCCAGTAGTTCTGTAATGTCCAGAAGATACTGTTGTGCTCTAATCATCTCTGACCCCTTATTCAAATTTCCCCCCTCCCCACCTCTTCCTTAATGATTCCTGTGCCTTGGCAGGGCATGTGATAGAGATGTCCTATTTGTGACTGAGCACTCACCGACAGTATCCTCTGCTCTTTGGCCAGACGTGCGTTTCTGTGTTACCCCACAGTGCACAAAGAGTCACGAACGAGATCTATACTAATCTGTGTCTGTTTAGCTGAGAAACAGTAGTAGGTTCACCCCATGGGCCTGGAATTCCCCCAGCTATGAGTTGTTGGCCACATTTTTAGTATCAGGAAGTTGTTTTCTCCTGTGGAATAGACCTTAAGTTCAATCAGAAAGTGATTGGTTACCCCTATAGCATTTCTGCCACTGTCGCACCAGTGGGCACATCTTGCCCTGCCTCTTTTATTCTTATCTCAATTACAAGGTTTGTGGCTGGTTAAAGTTGTTGATGACTTCCCTCAAACTCCAACCAGACTGTATAACACCTTCCAGTACCATGAAAGCTAGCCAGGAAGAAGAGAACTTTCTAACTATTACCAATTTCATTTCTCTGTATCCTGTGAACAGTGTGTGTAGCAGTAGGGCCTCACATTCAGTTATGGTTGGCAAACAAGAGCAATGGTAATTGGCCTGAATTATTCTGGAGGGAGGGTGTCTCAGGACCCTCTGATCAACTCAAAAAGAGGTATCCAACACCTGCCACTGGCCTTTGCATTTGGCAGCTTGTAGCTTCTGGAATGAGCATAATCTGCAATGTAGGATAACTTCAATTCAACTGTTTTATTTGAATTGGGGGGTGGGGGTGGGGAGTGTCACCTCCCTCATCCTCCCATTACTCCTCCTTCCCCTTCACAGCACCTGTGTTCTGCTGTCCTCTCTCTTTTAAGATCCTTTTCTACCTCCCCATCGATGGTTCCTTTCTAGTTTCCTGGAGTCTACAGGTACTCCCAAACTAAACAAACAGATCTAGAGATTCAAAGCTAAGATCCATATGTGAGTGAGAACACACAGCATTTGTCTTTCTGGGTTTAGGTTTCCTTACTTAGTAAAAATGTTTCTAAGCTCCATTAATTTACATGGAAATTTTGTAATTTCAATTTTTCTTTACAGCTGAATCCAATTCCATTGTATGTAGGTACCACATTTCATTATCAGTTCATCAGCTGATGAGCATCTAAGCTGTTTCCATGTCCTAAGTTTTATGAATAGAGCAGTGATGAATATAGGTGAGAATGTGTCTCTGTAGTAGGAAAATGAGCCCCTTGGGCACATGCCTAGGAGCCGTCTACCTGGGTTATATGGTAGGTCTATTTCTAGCTTTTTGAGGGACTGCCATACTGATTTTCATAATGGCTGTATCAGTTTCAATTTACATGAACACTGCATTCATTGCTGCCCATGTTGCTGCCAACATGTGTTACCTTTTATTTTGTTTTATGGGACAGGGTCTCACCATGTCATCCTGGCTGGCCTGGAACTCACTGTATAGACTACGCTGGCTTTGAACTCAGAGTTCTTGCCTCAGCTTCCCCAGTGTTAGGATTAAAGGTGTGGGCTACTGTGCTCAACTAATTCTTTCTTTTTCTGAAGATTTACTTTTATTTTATATGTGTTTCGCCTGTGTGTATGACTGTCTACCACATGCCCGAAGTGCCAAGGAGTCCAGAATGGGGCATTGAATTCTCTGGAACCCTGTACTGTGGGTGCTGGCAACTGAACCCAAGTCCTCTGCAAGAGCAACAAGTGCTTTTAACCACAGAGTCATTTCTCCAGCTCCAGCTTTCATTTTCTTATTATTAACCATTCTGACTGGAGTAACATGAAATCTTTTTTGTTTGTTTGTTTTTTGTCTTTTGAAAAGGTTTCTCAGTATATCTTTAGCTGTCCTGTACTCACTTTATAGACCAGGCTGGTCTCAAGATCCTCCTGCCTCTGCCTCCCTGAGTGCTGGAATTACAAATGTGCACCACTACACATGTATTATAAGATGAAATCTTTAAGTAGTTTGTATTTCCTTGATGACTATGGGTGGTGAACAGACATGTTGAACATATATACCCAAGTAACTAGTTAATCATTACAAGATACAGAACAGGCAGGTGTGGTGGCACACACCTTTAATCCCAGCACTTGGGAGACAGAGGCAGGCGGATCTCTGTGACTTTGAGGCCAGCCTGGACTACAGAGTGAGCTCCAGGACAGCCAGGTCTTCACAGAGAAACACTGTTTGGAAAAACAAAACAAAACAAAAAACCCAAAATGATCTGAGTTCCCACTGTTGCTGAGTAAGGTCAAATATCTGTTCCTTGGGCGAGAGAGATAGCTCATTGGTTGAGAGCACTGGCTGCTCTTTCAGAGGACCCAGGCAGCTCGCATCTGTCTGTAACTCCTGTTCCAGGGCATTTAACACTCTCATACAGACATACATGTAGTCAAAACACCAATGCACATAGCATAAAAATAAACAAATTATAAAAGAAATATTTGAGCCAGGTACAGTGGCTCACACTTGTAATCTCAGCACTCAGGGAGGCAAAGGCAGGTGGATATCTGAGCTTGAGGCCAGCCTGGTCTACAAAGCAAGCCTAGGAGAGCCAAGGCTACACAGAGAAACCCTGTCTTGAAAAAAGATATGTCCAAATATATATGTCCAACATATATATTTATGTGATTCTTTATTTTTTTAAAGTAGCTCATGCTTTTCATGTAAAAACAAAACAAACAAACAAAAACTTAGTAACTCCTACAAGCTGTCCTCTGACCTCTACAGATGTACCAAGGCATGTACATTCTCTTCAAAATGAGTAAATACATGTAAAAAGCAAAAAGCAAAAAACTTTGGATCTAGTGGTTTGTCTAGGTTTGGGTTTTATTTTTTTGCTGGGAATTTGATGAATTTCATGTGTCTTTTAAATTTTTGTCTTTCAGTCTTGGGAAATTCCTAGTCCTTCCCATTGAACAACACATCCACATTAGACTTGTTTTTCTGTTGTCTTTGATGTTTTTTTCTTTCTTTTTTAAAGATTTACTTATTTATTATGTGCACAATGTTGTGTCTACATGTACATCTGCAGGCCAGTGGAGGGCACTAGATCACATTACAGATGGTTGTGAGCCACCATGTGGTTGCTGGGACCTTTGGAAGAGCAGTCAGTGCTCTTAACCTCTGAGCCATCTCTCCAGCCCCCCGCCCCCCGTTCTTTGATATTTCTTAACACTTTGTCTCCACCATCCCCCTCTTTCTTTTCGTTTATCAAACTTTCCCTTAACTATATTTAATCTGTTGTTAAATACGCTCCATTGAAAGTTTTAGTATCTTTAGGCTTTTGTTATATGCTTTGATTTTTCTGTATAATTTCTTGTTCTCTGAGCATACTTGTAAGCTTAGTCTCTTATTTCTTTGAATATTTTAAGCGTGCTTAATTTAGAGATTATAGTAGGTAATGGGATGCTTTAGATACAGCCCTGTCGAACCCTAGCCTTATGCCACACATTAGCTTCTTTTCTTGTTTTTGTGCCTACAAAGCTTTGGAAACCAAAGTTCAACTCCATAAGGTTGCACACATTTTCTGAGGCCAAAGATTGTTTGAATGACCCTACTTACTTTATTTAATCTTTAAAAGAGTCTGTTTTAGGGCTAGCAAGATGCCTTACCAGATAAAAGTAGTTACAACCAAGCCTGACAACCTAAATTCAGTCCTCAGGTCCCACATGGGTGGTGGGAAGAGAGAACTAACTCCCCACAGTTGTCCTTTGAGCCCCACACCTCCTCTACCCCACACCTCCTCTACCCCACACACTAAATAAACACATGTAGTATAAATGTTGTGAAAAGGGGGCTGGAGAGATGGTTCAGCGTTAAAAGCACTGTCTGCTCTTCCAAAGGTCCTGAGTTCAATTCCCAGCAACCACATGGTAACTCACAACCATCTATAATGAGATTGGATGCCCTCTTCTGGTGTGCATGTGTACATGCAGACAGAACACTGTATACATAATAAATAAATAAATCTTTTTAAAAAAATGTTGCGAAAAGATTCTTGTCTGTAGTTTTTTTTCTTCCTCCCTTCCTTTCTTTTTTTTCTTAAGGATTTATTATGTATATGGTGTTCTTCCTGTCTACCAGACGAGAGCACTTGATCTCATTATATACGGTTATGAGCCACCATGTGGTTGCTGGGAATTGAACTCAGGACCTCTGGAAGAGCAGCCGATGCTCTCAACCTATGAGCCATCTCTCCAGCCCTGAGTCAGGTGTTTTTCAAGATAGGGTTTCTCTGTGTAGCTCTGGCTGTCTGGAACTTGTAGACCAGGCTGGTCTCAAACTCAGAGATCCGATTGCCTGTGCCCACAGAGTGCTGGGATTAAAGGAGAGTGCCACTATCCCAGCCATCATCAGTGCTTTCTAAGATTTTGGAAGTAATTTTTCCTGATAGTTTGTTGTATTGCGAGAGTGGTTCTGGGTATTTAGTTTACCATAAAAAATGCTACAATTCCTTTCCACTTTACTTTTCTTTGTTTTGTTTAGTTTGCTTTTTAATCATAAGTTCTGAGTGTAGCACAGGCTGATCTAGACTCAGTCAGCCTGCTGAATGCTGGGATGACAGGCGTGGACTCCACCCCTGGCTCTGTGGGTAACATCAGGCTTCAGCTTCTGCCTCTTCAGCGCCAGCTTCAAGTACTGTGACTGGAGCACGCAGACGCAGGGGCCGAGGTGCCTAGCTTCCTCTGCCCTGCTCCAGCTTCTGCCTGTTTGTATTCTTGGCTTATGGCAGCTGAAATGATCAGGTTCGTAATTTTAGTTTTCTCCAGAAGTGTTTGGTGTAGAGGACACTTGCTCTGAGAGCTAATTGGATGAGGAAAAAAGGTACTGGAAAGCAAGGGAGAAGCCTACAGCTGAAGTGATGGATATCATTTACTGCCAAGAGAGTGTGAGCTAGCGATCTGGAAAAGAGGGCTCTCTTGTTTCAGCCACATTACATTGCATATCTGGTGAACCCTATTGGCCCATAAAATCCTTCCCATTAGTCAGGGTACTCTGTGCTTTTGTTCTTGACTGCTGCTGTTCTTAGAGCTGTTGGTTGCTTGCATGTCTCAATTTCCTTTTTAGAAGGCAGACAGTCATATGTTTTGGAATGTATACAGTAATTGGAGCTTTTTAGCTTGGTTAAGTCCTCCCTTCAGATCTAAGACTCCCATTTTAAAGCTTGTGTTCAGAAAATGCCCGTGTGATTCCTTGCCCCAAGTGCCAGCAGCAGATGCAGCAGTTGACACGCTGCTGGGAGTCCAACTGCTGGGCAGCTTTCTAAACTCCAGACACGTGCTGTTCACACTTTGGCTTCTGAGGGAAAGAGCAGTGGTTAAAAGAGAGGAGGGGCTAGCAGGGGACCAGAGGGGGAAAGCTCTCATAATGCCTGCCCATGGCTGAAGGCTGTGTCAGCTTTCTTCCTCTCTTCTCCAGCTGGCGTTGGTAGGGTAGAGTAAATCACCACAGAGTGATTATGAGCTGAACTCGCTGGAGACTTCTGTGAGACACATCTGTGACATCACCTTGTTATCACTGTCTGTTCTGCATAACCTCTTTTCACCTCTCCCCTGGGAGAGGGTGATGCCCAGAATTCATGTCAGGGCAGTGAGCACAGGGAACTGTTTGGTAACCATTATTTTTGAGATGCCTGCTAAGAGTACACAGCCAGGCCATTGCTACATTCTTCAAGACTTCTTAGTGGAAGGGGAAAAACCTTCAATGCAAACGTGGCCTGATTATCCATTGTGGTTAAATCTTTTTTTTTTTTTTTTTAAGTGAAATCCAGAAAGTTTTGGAACTTTTTTTTGGGGGGGGGGGGAATTGGTTTTTTGAGACAATGTTTCTCTGTGTAGCCCTGGCTGTCCTGGACATGCTTTGTAGACCAGGCTGGCCTCGAACTCACAGCAATCTACCTCCCTAAGTTCTGGGATTACAGCAGTGTGCTACCACACCTGGCATAGTTTTGAAACTTTAAAAAAAAAAATCTTTATTTAGGTATTTTATTTTATGCATGAATACTTTTGCCTGCATGCATGTATATGCACGGTTTGTGGGCCTGGTGCAGGCGGAGGTCAGAAGAGGCTCCAGATCCCCTGAAACTGAAATTATAGATGGTTATAAACTGCCATGTGAGTGCTAGGAGTCAAACCCAGGTCCTCTGGAAGAGCAGTCAGTGCAGTGGATAAGACATTTCTTCAGCCCCTTAAAAATGTTATTGTATTTATTGAGTGTGTGTATATGCATGTGTGTGTGCACATGCCCAAATGTACTACAGTACATATAGAGGATGGAAAACAACTTGTAGAAGTCAGCTCTCTCCTTCTACCATGTGTGTTTGCGGAATTAAAACTTAGGTCCTCAGGCTTGGTCTCAGACACCTTCCCCTATCCCCATGTCATTCTCACTGGTGCGCCCCTCTTCCTTCTAAGCACAGGCACACAGCACATGTGCACATGTGACTCTTTTAAAAGGATCAGACCATGTCACTGTTCAAAGTCTCTATCTGTCTATTTCATTTACAGTGGCAGCCTATTGACAAGGACTTCCTGTGAGGACTTTGCTTTACTTCCAGCTGTTTTGCAATTTTTTTTTTTACCCTATTCACTTCTGTTTTCTCCCTTTTTATTTGCTCATCTGTAGCCATATTGGTCTTCTTGCAGGTCCTCTGAGAAGCTGGAGACTCTTCGACCTTCAGGCTTTTTCATTACTGTTTTCACTACTTGGAATAGTATGTCCAGCTGAGTGGTGAACCTCTTTCTCTGTAGTCTGTCTAATGTGAAGCCTCCTGTTTCCTGCTTCCGCACCACACTCCTGCTCTCCCTGCCCTGCTCCCCTGTGTTGCAGATGGTAAAGAATCTGCACTTTCCTGTGTGTATTTGTATTCTTCTCTCTACTACTGTGCGAGAACATGAGTGTCCTGCATGTAGTGTCTTTGTTTGTATTTGTTTATTTGTTTGTTTTGACCTGGTGTCTTCAGGAAAGAATTGAACATCTAGAGCAGTGGCTGGCTCATTGTAAGTTTTCAGTGAATGCATATGATGGCAAGTCAAACACTTGGTTTGTTAGTAACCTAGTCTGAGCAATGAAAGTCGAGTGACATTTGCTTGCTGATCATTATCTTTTCTAAATTTTTTAACCTTTATTTTAATATTGTGTGTATGGGTGTTTGCCTGCATGCATATCATGTGTGCCTGGTACCCATGGAAGCCAGAAGAGGTGCTGGATCTGCTAGGATTGGAGTTACATATGGCTATAAGCCATTGTGTATGTAGGTGCTAGGAATCAACCTGGGTGCTCTGAAGAGCAGCCAGTGCTCTTAACAACTGAACCATCTTTCAAGCCCCTTGCTCACTGGGTTTTCACTAATTATATTACTGTTACTTTCTTTTTGTGGGGTTTGTTAAGGTTAATTTCCTTAAAAAATAATTTCTAGTTACATGTTTTACATCCTGAAATTTAATTAAAATACATTAAGTGTGCATTGGTACTTGCCAGTAATCATGGAGCCAGTATCTTTGGGGCTTTGGAAAGTGAAATTTCCTCAGAAAAGTGCAAGTCCTTTCTTATCTAGTCTCTTAAGATTTTAATCTTTTGCTATCATATTTACCTGCCTGATTCTTTAATATCTTCTTCTGTGTTCAGTTATTGTATTTATACTGTTACCTTAGAGCATTTCTATCCCATTTACATAAACTAGGTAACTTAAAAAATAATGTGCAGGACTGAAAAAGATAACGTGGAAGATACTTCTTTTTTGTTGTTCTTGTTTTTGGAGACAGGGTTTCTCTGTGTAGCCTTGCCTCTCCTGGAACTCACTCTATAGACCAGGCTGACCTCCATCCTCCTGCCCCTGGCTCCCTGAGTGCTGGAATTAAAGGTGTGAGCCCCATCGCCTGGCTGTGGAAGACACTTCTAAGCCGACTACGACGACAACGACGACGTCGACGGCGACTTCTTCTTCTTCTTCTTCTTCTCCTTCTCCTTCTCCTTCTCCTTCTCCTTCTCCTTCTCCTTCTCCTTCTCCTTCTTCTTCTTCTTCTTCTTCTTCTTCTTCCTCCTCCTCCTCCTCCTCCTCCTCCTCCTCTTCCTCCTCTTCCTCTTCCTTCTCCTCCTCCTCCTCCTCTTTTTTTTTTTTTTTTGTGACAGGGTCTCTCTGTGTATCCTTGGCTGTCCTGGACTCTCTTTGTAGACCAGGCTGGCCTTGAACTCACAGCGATCCACCTGCCTCTGCCTCCTGAGTGCTGGGATTAAAGGCGTGCGCCACCACACCCGGCCCCCTAAGCCAACTTCTTAACGTTGATTTTTTTTTTGGTTTTGTGTATGTATATTCAAGGTACTGAGTATAAAATGTTTGGTTGTGCTGTCTTTCATTTCTTACGAGTATTCAAGGTGTAAATTCTCCGTTTGTGATATTGTTTGTTTATTGGAGACAGCGTCACTCTTTGTAGTCTAGTCTGGCCTTAGATTTCTTCTTAGCTGCCTAAGTGCTGAGATTATAGACATATGCCTCCATGGAAAGAATTGTAATTAACATCTTTGTACATAAAATTTGTTTGCATTTGTTTTTTATTAGAATATTCACTTATTTAAATTTTTTTGGAGACAGGGTCTCTATACATGCCCATGCTGTCCTGCAACTCAAGGTGGCCTTACAGAAGATGCACCTATACTGTGATTAAAGGCATGCCCTATCATGCTCAGCTAAAATACTTATTAGTTTTTTAATATGCTTGCCTTTTCCACAGAACTTTATTTTGTACACTTCTCTAGGATTTAACTATATTATCTTCAAATTTGAAGCAGCATTATTTCTCCTCCTTTTACTTAAAATTTTTTTCATAATGTATTTTGATCATATTTTTCCTCTTTTCCAACTCCTCTCATATCCTTCTTATCTCCTTACCGACCCAACTTCATGTATGTTCTCACTCTCTCAAAAACCAAGCCAGGTGTATTAGTTCCTCACGCCTGTAATCCTAGCACTCGGGAGACAGAGGCAGGCGAATCGCTGTGAGTTCGAGGCCAGCCTGGTCTACAAAGTGAGTCCAGGACAACGAAAGCTACCCTGTTTAGATAAACCAAACCAAACCAAAGCAAAAATACAAAAATTAAAGCGCGCGCGCGCGCGCGCGCACACACACACACACACAAAAGGCCACAAGAAAATATGAGTTCATTTTGTGTTGGCCAGGTACTCCTAGGCATGGGCCCTCTTAGAGTGTGGCTGATATACACTCCATTGGAAAAACACTGATTTTCCCTTTGCTGTCTGATATCAATTTTAAATAGCTTCCTGATTAGAGGTGAGATCCTGTGTCTACTTCTTTCTCTTACTGCTAGGACTCTTTATCTGCCTTGAACCTGTGTAAGTCTGTGGCTGATGCCTCAGGTTCTGTGTATGTGCACCACTCCTGTTGTGTCTAGAAGATAATGTTTTCTTGGAGTCATCCACCATCTCTGCCTCAAGTTTTTCTGCCTGCTCTTCTATGCAGATCCCTGAGTCTTGAGGGGAGGGCTCTGATAAAGACATTCCCTTTAAGATTGAAGTTTCCACATCTTTCACTTCTTACTCTCTGCATATTGTCCAGTTGTGGGTCTCTGTTTTAATAACTATGTACTGCAAAAATCTGTTTCTCTGATAAGGGTTCAGCGAAGAAGTGATTTATGCGTATAGGGATATGTCATTATAAGTCATTTTATGGCTATTTTCTGTTAGCAGAATGATAGCGTTAGGTTTTCCTCTAGGTCCATGACCTATCTAGTTTCAGGTCCTTGGCCACATTAGCAGTGTCAGATATGGGATCCATGTCAAAATCAAATCAAAACCCAATTTAAAAAAGTGATTGGTTACTCCTATAACATTTATGCCACTGTTGTGCCCGTATATCCTGCAGGCAATTCGTTGTTGTAGCGTATAGGGTTTGTAATTGGGTGATATTGATAATTACCATTTTCCTTTGGTGTCATTTAGAGCACCTTCCAGCACCATGAATGCTAGTCAGTAGGCTGGAGCGTCTAGTGGAGACCTAGTTCACCATGTCCATGTTTGATGACGTAGGTGCTGACTTCAGGAGTAGGCCATACCAACAGCAGCCAGCAGCCATGCCAGCAGCCTGTGGTGTTTGATGGGGACCTCTTTGGCCAGCAACCCAGCAACATACAAGTCATTCCAGGAGCTGGAGGTTTTATTTGTAGCATCAGCTGTCTAGTTGGGGCATTGATTCCACCATTATGTGGTAACTTCTTTTTTGTTGTTGGCTTTGTTTGTTTGCTTGCTTTGTTTTTTAAGACAGGTTTCTCTGGGTGGCCCTGGCTGACCTGGACATGATTTGTAGACCAGGCTGGCTTCAAAGTCACAGAGATCCTCCTGCCTCTGCCTTGTGAGTGCTGGGATTAAAGGCCACCGCGCCAGGCTCACTTCTTTAAGTTCTTCTCATATGATGTATATATGTAAAGAGCCTTCTGCAGTAATAGGGTTATATATGGACCTTCAAAAGCCTTTAGTGCTAGTTCCCTCTCCATAATTCCTCTTCTACCTGGCTCTCCTTCACTCCCTCCTCGTACTAACCCTCCTAGCCTAGTTTCCCTTTATCTCTCCCTTCCCTGGGAGGTTCTCTCCTGCCCATGCCCCTTACCAGGTCCCTAACCCGTAGTTACTCTGATTAGAGCTCACATATTAAAAGCTTAAAAGCTAACATCCACATGTAAGAGAAAACATGCATTATTTGTCTTTTTGGATTTGGGTTACCTCAGATTTTTTTTTTATGCCTCCATTTACCCTCAGATTTTATTTTTCTCAACAGCTGCATAGTATTGCATTGTTTAAACGTGCCACATTATTATTATCCATTTGCCAGTTGCTTACTATCTAAGTTGTTTCCAGTTTCTGGCTCTCTTCATACTGAGTAGCAATGAGCATGGAGGAGCAAGAATCTCTACAGTGGGATGTCGTGTCGTTTGGGTTTGTGCCCAAGAGTGGTATAGCTAGGGTCTTGTAGTAGATGCATTCCCAGCTTCCTGAGGAACCTCACACTGTTTTCATAGTGGCTGTTGGACTTTTAAAACAGAGTCTCATTCTGTACTTGTGGTTAACATCATGCCTTCCTCTCTCAAATACTGGGATTACAGGTCTGAGCTACCACATCCAGCTAGAATATATTTTTTCTAGAAGTTCAGTTGTTGGGTTAAAAGATTTGAAGTTTATCAACATTTCTGATACATGATGCTAGGTTACATCTTAACATCTTATTTATTTATTTGGTTATTTGTTTGTTTGTTTATTTATTTATTTATTTATTATGTGTACAGTGCTCTGCCTGCATGTACACCTGCAGGCCAGAAGAGGGCATCAGATCTCATTATAGATGGTTGTGAGCCACCATGTGGTTTCTGGGAATTGAACTCAGGACGTCTGGAAGGGCAGTCAGGGCTCTTAACCTTTGAGGCATCTTTACAGTCCACTACATTACTTTCTTAGATGCAATACTAGTTTAAGCTTTTGGAGGATGGAATCCCAGAGAATGACCCTAGGGCCTTTTATATGTTAAGTGCATTACTACTGAGCTACATTCCTAGCCCTTTTCAATTTTTTCATTTCTCTAACTTGCCCAGCCTGATCTAGAATTTGTGATCCTCTTGCCTCAGTTTCCTTAGTAGCTGGGATTACAGATTGCACCATCACACCTGGCCAGTTTCTGGTTTTGTGTTTTGAGAGGAGGATGCTCTCTTTTAGCTGAGGCTGGCTCCCAACTTGCTGTGTAACTGACATGTAAGCCACTATGCCCGGCTCTCTGAAGTGCTGGGGCCTGAGCTTCATGCGTATTAGGCAAGCACTCTGCTAACTGAGCTACACCTCCAGCACCAGTATACACTTTTTTGTTTTGTCTTGGTGTCAGTGTTTTATGTTTTCTTAGCTGGCCTGGATCTCTCTATCCAGATGAGGATGAGCTTGACCTCCTGACTCTCCTGAGGTTTGCTCTTGACTTGTGTGTCCTGGTATTGAAGTTGGGGCCTCATGCACACCAGACAAGCACTCTGCCAAGTAGGTTACACTTGCTCCCAGTTGACATTTTGTTTTATTTTACTTTATTCTATGTGTGAGTGATAGGCCTGCATATACTGGGTGGGCTTAATTGTATCAGATTCCCTAGAGTTGGAGTTAAGGAAGACTGTAAGCTACTCTGTGGGATTTAGAGACAGTGCTCTTAACCACTAAGCCGTCTTCAGCTCTCAGGTTTTTAAAAATTTTAACAGCAATGTTTAAAGAAGTCCAAAGACTACTTTCCTTGTTTGTTTGTTTGTGTGTGTGTGTGCTTGTCTGTTTTTTTTTTTTTTTTTTTTGTTCCAGGCAGGGTTTTTCTGTGTATCCCTGGCTGTCCTAGAACTCTCTAGACCAGGCTGGCTTTGAACTCAGAGATTGGCCTGCTTCTGCCTCCTGTGTACTGGGATTAAAGGTGTACGTCACCTCTGCCTGGCTTAAACACTACTTTCTTATGAATAGAGAGCATTTTGATTTTTATAGTGTTTTTCTAATGTGGGTCTTCATATATTTGTTGAAAAAAGATATAAGAAAACTTATCCTTTCTTTGAAAACAGAACCTATGTGTTAGAGTAGTTTCTAGTTCATAGTAAAACTGAACAGACGGTGCAGAGACCTACAACCTCCTCCACTGTCAAACACCCCACACCAAAGTGATTATGTGCAGTCACTTTTAGTGGGACATATTGCCTCAAGTTTGTAGTTTATATTCCTGTTCACTGTTGTACACTATATGTTTGTTTTTGACAGATATACAGTGACATATATCTACTGTTACCATGGCTGTGAATTAGTTTTGCAGCCCTTAAAAATTCCCGTACGCCATCTTGTCATCTATTTTTCCTTTTGACTCCTAGGTAACCACTAGGAGTGGATTTTATCCCTATATATTATTATATATAGGTACACTGCTATATAATATATAGGGGTTTTACCCATATATGTTTTATTATTTCCATACTGTGATATAGTTGGAATCGTGTACTATGTGTCCTTTTCATGTTGCCTTCTTTCAATTACTGATGTGCACTTATGTTTGTTTCGTTTTGTTTTGAGACAGAGTCTCAGTATATAGTCTTGGTTGGCATGGAGCTCAATAAGTAGACCAGGCTGGTCTTGAACTCATAGAGATCCACCTGTCTCCGTCTCTTTGAGTGCTGGGATTAAAGGTGTGCACCAGCATTTTTTTGCTATATAAGTGTTTTGCTTGCTTATACCATGTGTGTACCTGGGTGCCTATGGAGGCCAGAAGAGGGTTATTGGATCCTGTGGATCCCCATGTAGGTTCTGGAACCAAACTTGGGTCCCCTGCAAGAAGAACAAGTACTCTTAACCATTGAGCCTTCTCTCCAGCCATTGATGGATATTCTATTGTCTGGGTATACTACGGTTTATTAATTCACCTACTGGAAGGTATCTTGATTGTTTCCAAGTACTGGCAATTCTAAGTACATCCACGTACAGACTATTGTTGTAGACCTATGTTTTTCACTATTTGGTTGAATATCTGGCAACCTGATAGCTGGTCTGTATATTTATGTTTTGAGGTCTGTGGTGTGTGTGTGTAGTTAGGTAAAGCACACACTGGTGGAGGCTAGAAATGGACCCTGGGTGTGTTCCTTTGTGATACTTGTACTTACTGCCCTGAGACAGGATCTTTCATTGAACTAGAAGCTCTCCATTTTGGCAAGAACTCAGATTGTCTCTGCCCCTGAATGCTAGGATTACAGGCATGGCATCTCTGCCCGGTGACTTATGTGGTCGCTGGGGATTTGAATTCAGGTCCTCATGCTTGCACAGTAAGAGCTCGCACCCACTAAGCCGTCTCCCAGGTCCAGCTTTGCTGAGACAGGGCCTCACTGTAGCTCAGGCTGGTCTTGAAAACCTGATCCTCCTGCTTCAGCAATGTAGAATACTAGGATTACGGGTATGTAATTACCATGCCCAAGTGATACTAAATTTTGTAAGAAACTGCCAAACTGTCTTCCAACTTGTCTTGTTGTAAATTACATTTTGTTGACGATTATAAAGAATGAAAAAAATTCCCAAGTTTTATTAGCCATTTAAAGTTCTATATAGTTATAGTTTTATATAGCCTAATTATCTTTTTACATCAATTTATTTGAGCAGATAGTAAGTATAACAAGTACTTGGTATATTCATTGGTAGTTTTTTTGTTTGTTTGTTTGTTTTTGTTTTTGTTTTTTTTTTACTTACTATTATGGATGGAGTGTATGCCATTATTGATATGAAGGTCAGAGGACAACTTTGTGGAGTTGATTCTCACTTTACACTTTTATGTGAGTTCTAAGAATTAAACATAGGTGGATAGGCTTGCATGAGAAAAATCTTTACCCACAGAGCTGTCGTTGGTGGCCTCTCATTGGTAATTCCTTGTGTGCATTTGAGGTTTGTTTGTTTGTTTGTTTTTTAATTATTTACTGCTGCCTCCAACACAGCTACAGGGACAGACCAACTGGAGTGGTGAGAGAATGAAGAAAAGATAGACACACAGACCCATGTGCAGAGAAGCTGGGGTCAGGTGGGCTACAATATCTCTGATGGAGAAATCACAGCACCCAGAAGCTCAACTGCTTACCATATAGATTTGGGGTGGGGGAACGGCATGCCCCATACAGCTGAACAAGGAGACGAGGTTAATACAGAGACACACCAGAAAGTAGAGTTTATGGTGTGTAGATGGATCAAGGGACAGGTCACCCAGTCTTTAGGCTGCAGACACAGCTGGAAGGGAGCTATGGTTGTCTGCACCTGACACCAGTATTCACACTCTCATCCCTGAGGAAGCCCTTTGCCATTTCCCTCTGAGCCCCACCCACAGCCCCTGCTTGCCAGAGTCGGGGGATTTACAATATTCCCATTGGTCTGAGGTCTTTGACATAGCTGTGCATTTAACAGCACATGCTCACTCAGGGCTTCTACTCGCCCCCGTGCGTTCATTTATTTTTGTCTGTGAATACATATACATGTGTAGAGGCTGTAAGACACTGACCACTAAGAGCTGGAGTTTGTGGGTCACTTGGTTTGCTATATAGGCCTGGGACCTGAACTCCAGTCTCATGATCACACTGCTCTTTAGTCCAGATGCTCTGTGGGGAGATGGAGTGGATCATTTGGCCTTAGTGATACTTGCTCTCAGCATTTTTGGCCTTCCTCTTGGCCCCCAAAGGCAGAACTGTGTTACTGAGGGCGGGAAATGCCTTCACATCTGTGTGCTAGTCCTTTAAGAGAAAGCCTAGAGGAAGTGATGTGCAGGGAACATCTGCACTTGGGCTGAGTGGAGAAAGCGAGATGCACTGCAGCTGGTGTAAGGCCCTGGCAGGCTGAGGCGCTGCTGTCTGTTGGGGTTTACTTCTGTCTACATTGAAACATGGCTTGGGAGGGGGTTGGTGGCCTGCTGCCAGCCTCAGTTAGCCTGCCCTCCTCTTTCCTCCTCACCCCTTCCCCCAGCCTCCCCTCCCTCGTGCTTTAAAGTCACATTTCCAGGCCAGACGTAGAATTAATCTCTGGGCACTTCACATTGCTGGCAGCTGAAAGCAGGATGTGGGATTTTTTTTTTTTTTTCTTTCTTTCTTTCTTTCTTTTTTTTTTTTCCTCTCTTTCTCTCTCTGTGTCTTGGCTGACTTTTTTACCTCTCGAAGAATTTGGAAGGCCATGAGATCCCCCCTCCCCAAGTACTGTGGAGTTTTTCAGCTCGCTGATCACCCTGCTGCGGCTTCACCCTAATAGACTTCATATGTTGATGCAGTTGACATCAGTATCAAACTATTTTACATGTGATCTGGTGTATTTCCTGAGGAAATCTGCAAGATATTTATTAAGAACTAATAAAATAAACCTCTCCATGAGTTTTTAGGTAGTTTTCAATTTTTCATGTCTCTCTCGTTTCCTCTTATCAATGAGTTGCTATTTTCTCTCTCTACTCTGACCATCGCAAAAGGAAACAAAAATAAATGTTTTAAACTGTTCCTGAAGGGATAAGGAGAGAATAGTTCTGCCATGATGTATCAGCCAGGGCTGTATTTTTAGTGCAACATTGTAGAAACTAAAAATATCCTGTTATAGTGGATCCTTTTTATAGGTCTCTCACTCTGTCTCGCTCTCTGTGTATGTATGTGTTTATAATGTTGTAAGCACAAGTGCCTTTGTGCATCAGCAGCCGCTCTTCCCATTACAGCTGGACTCCATTAGTCCTTGAAAATTAATGTAATCCTAGTTAAGAAAAAAATTAATTACTCTACCAGAGCTGTGTTTCATCCAAAGCTAGTGTTAGCTCCCTAGCTGGCAGCTTAGTTTGAGAGGCTCCAGGGACCTATGGAGTTGTGGCTTTGGTATCATAGCATTTGCTGCTGTGTTTTTCCTGTTGAGAGCATTCCTCACTTCTTAAGGGTTAGACATATGGCATGCAGAGTGACTGCAGACCCCTCTGCCTCTGTGAATTACTGTTCCAGTCTGGTCATCCCCAGAAGGGATGTCCACAACAGGTTTATTAACTTACCTGCCTTTGGTTTTCTTCCTAAGTTTCTTTATGAGGGAGTTGCTTTCTCATGTGTGCTGAATGAGAAAACAAAAACAAAAACAAAACAAAACCTTTTGTCAGAGTCCAAGAGGTGGGCAAGATCTGCCAAGGAGGAGTCTGTGGGTGATTAAGAGTGACAGTCACAGGCTGGAGGAGTGGCTTAGTGGCCGGGCCCTTGCCTAGTGTGCATGAGGCCCTGGGTTCAATCCCTAGCACTGTTTAAAACCAAAACACAATAAAACAGGATGACAGTCATGATCTGCCCTCTTACTCTTTGTTAAAGGTTCAGGCAAGTTTGTTTTATGCATACCTTTTATTATAAATGAGCATGTTAGAGGTGACTGCCAGTTTCTAGTCAGACTTCTCAGCACTGGCCCTGAGGAGGGACCGACTGGCTCATCCTGTGAGTAACATTTCCAGCATTGTGATCAGCGTTCTGGGATGCGGTATGGGGCACAGTCCAGAAGTGGCTGTAGTCTGCTCGCCTTCACAACACAGATCTTGTATAATTGCCTGCTTCTGTTGTCCTTTGTTTTGCCTCTTTTGGGACCTGGCAGGGTTTGGGGATGGGGAAGAAGATGTGTTATTTGTTTCCTTACTGGTCAGACTCTCCAGGCCCTCTGCTGAGTGGTCAGGCAGGATCCATCTGTCTTGGACTACACTTTTCTTTTTGTGCTGAGCTGGGGCGTGAGCAGCTTAGGCCGGGCTAACTCATACCAGGCCTCCCAGCGTGCCATGATGGCATGAATCCTTGTGGAGCTGGTCAGAACAAAACCAGGGTTAGTGCCCCTTTGTTTCTTTTTGGGCATGGGCTTTTAAGGCTTGTATCGGGACTTAATGTTCTTTCCTGCCGCTAACTGTAGTTCTTCCTTTGGCCCCTCCTTCTATGCTGTAGCTAACAACTAGTTGAGCCTTCAGCTTCCTGTATTTGATCCCTAAGCACTGTAGTTCAGTAAAAGTAATAATTAGGCATTTTACACATTAATTTTATTAGTGGAGCGAGCTGGTGTGTGATGGGCTATAATTGTAATGCAGCCAGTTTCCAGATTTCAAAAACGTAAAAAGAACAGTTTTTAACAGAGGCAATGGACCTGTTACTTAGAGTTCTCAGCTGAGCCGAAATCAGAGCAGCGTGGGACCCGTAGAGAACAGTGGTGCTGGGAGGATGCAAAGCCACGTTCCTTGTTGTTACAGTCTGTGCAGTGCCCGTCCTTGAGGGTGTTTGACACTGGCATTGGAAAAAAGGAAACCTTGTTTTCCAAGAACTCTGCTCTCTCTCAGCTTGATAAGCATTTAAAAATAAAAGCTGCACAATTGAAATTGGCAGTGCATCCTCATTCTTTTGTCTCTCTGTTTATTTTTTTCCCTCATCCCTCAACATGTGTGCTACAGCCCATGCTTATTACACCCTCAAGAATGATGTCCTGGAACTCAGCAAGCTTGCACCAAGGTCTGCCCGCCCTACGCTGTTTGAAGCTGGCTGAGGCGGAAGGCCTAGCACTGGGAGGCTGCAGATTAGCCCCAACAGCCCCATCTGTGGCACATCTCCCCTTTCTCCTGAAGCTGTTGCCTGGAATTTTGAGTTCTAGAATCCCAATTGTCAGCTCAGTCTTGTTAGTTTTTGCAGTTAACTTAATTGATTTGTTTACCTCTCCATTGGAGGAGCTCAAAAAGAAAGTACTTTGGCACTGATAAGGAGCGTGGTTCTGTTCTTCCTTTCAAAATAGATTCCTGTGAGCTAAGATTTCATATCCAAATACTACAGTGGCTTAGGATAGGGAAAAAAATTCTTGTTTGCCCAGAGTATAGTCCTATTTCTAAAAGATTACTAATGGCACATTCTTCAATTTTCAGAAGGATCTCAGTTTAGCTGATGGAGTTTTTGCTCTAGCTAGAGGAATTTAGGGGTGTGTGGGGGACAAACAAAAAAAGAACCCTCCGTACAAACTGTGTATGTGGGGGAGGGCTTGGTAGGCGGGTGGGGTGTGCAGCACCAAACTCTGTCCTAAACATTGTATACAGAGTCCCCTGGATCATGCACATGTGACCTTAGCAGGAATTGCTTTATCTATGGCAGTGTGGGCGAGACCAGCTTTCCCATTTAGTAGGTTCTGGTTAAAGCAACATCCAGCAGCTGCTGCCACTTGGTTGAGTCAGAGCTTGGAGCTGGTTTGGTAGGGTGTAGTGTAGTTTCAGGTTTGCAAACTTCCTTCCTAGCTGATGCTTGCAGAGTGTTGGTGCCTGCTGTAACTGAATAGGGCGCTGCTCAGGGTAGGGGCCCTTGCTTTGCTAGCTGCTTGAACTGAGCTTGGTATTACTGCTTCCCAAAGAATATTTTTGGTTTGAAAACTGAAGGCCAGCAGTTCGCAAGTGCTGAGCTTGACGCCAACTCTGTGGTTTGTCTTATGCCACTGGGCCAGCAGCACTGCAGTCCTGATCGATTGCTCTGCAACAATGACAAACCACGAAGGGCAACGGCCAGACAAAACTCTATCTCACCCCATTCCCTTCCCCAACCTGTCTCTCTGCCCAGGTCGCCTTTCTTTCTCCTCCCTTGTCTTCTCCTTGGTTATATATTTCACTTTGGGGGGGTTTATCTTTTTCCATCTTTCTGTCTCTTTCCATAACAGTTTTTAATAATGTTTTAGTTAGTTCCAGCCTTTTCCCTGAATGGATCCCATTGGAAAATGCATTTGAAAGGAAACAGTTATACACTTCCCCTCCTTTGAAACTGTTTGGCACCTTTTCCAGTGTAGTAAACCATACAACATGATTTTCAAAGTTTCCAAACACAGACATGCTGGCGTTAAATTTATGAAAAATATTTCACTCAGCTGTATGGTAACTGACTTTCAGAGCTCCTGATCAGATTTGAAAATTGGTGCTGGCTTTTGGAACCTCAACAGGTTTTCAGATCTCTATAGGAAACACAGTCACACTGGCTCTTAGGAAGTCTACAACACTTTGAGCTTTGGCCTTGGCTTGGTAGTTGGGTAGGCCAAATTGAGGCAGAGGCAGATGTGGGAATTCCCAGTCACACCCAGAAGAAAAAGGGAAAGTCAGTGAGCCATGGAAGAATATTGCGTTCCTGTGTTGGGCCAGGGAAACAGAAGGTCAGTCCTTCAGTTTACTGTAATCAAGGCTATCAGCCACTAACACCTGGATGTGTGGCTCAGGCTTTTCTTTTGAGACGGGATTTCTTGTGGCTAAGGCTGCCTTTGAGCTTGCTACATAGTAAAGGATGACCTTGAACTTCTAATCTTGATGTTTCTGCTTCCCTGATGCTAGGATTACAGGCATGTGCTACCACGGCCAGTTTTATTCTCTTTACAATGCCATTGGTAAGAACAGCTCATTATTGGCATTCAGAGCGTGTGGTGCTGTTAATGTTGTAGTGCTTGCCTTGCTTTCCCCCCTTTCAAACCTGCGGCTTAGGTACAAATATATTAGAATCAGGGTTAGGTATTTGACTGAGGCTAGAATTTGGTCAGCAAACACAGAGATTCTCCTCAAGGACCTCAGGAGTTGATTTAGATTCCTAGGAATATTGTTAAAGTAAGAAGCTTTTAAAAACAGGGTTCTCCATCGTGATGGGTGGATCGAGGCCCAGGGGAGTCTGCTCAAACTATTGCACTAACCAAGGACAATACGAGTAGTAAGCATCGAACCCCTACTCTGATCTAGCCAATGGTCAGGACATGTTATGTGGAGAGTGGGGACTGACTCTGACATGAACTCTGGTGCCCCATATTTGAACACCTCCTCTTGGTGGAGAGGCCTGATGACACTCAAAGAATAAGCAGGCTACCAAGATGAGACTTGATAGCCTATGACCCTGTATGGGGGAGGAGGTCCCCCTCGGTCATAGCCCTAGGGGAGGGGAGTAGGTTGAAAGCGGGAGGGAGGGAGGAACGGGAGGATACAAGTGATGGGATAACAATTGAGTTGAAATCTGAATAAATTAATTAAATAAAACACAGGGTTATCCAAATTACTCAACAGCTGCATCACACCTTGGCCCGCCTGGCTTTGTATACAACACCATTTTCAGCTTTTCTTCGCCTGTCAGCTCGACAAGGATGAATTCTGCCCTGGAGCATCGAGATAGAGTCTGTGCTGCCTTCTTAGCCCAAAGGCTGCCGAAAACACCTTACAGAACCTGGGCATCCTACAAGCCAGTTAGCAAGAGTTTATAGAGGAAGTGGGGGAGGGGAAAACATGATCAAACCCTCCTGTCTCTTCTACCCCAGATGCTGGGATTATGGGATTGTAAAACTAGGTAAAACTACTCACAAAGCAGGAGCAGTAAGGTCATGAGTTACAGCCCTAGCTAGCTACAATGTGAGTTCAAGACCAGGTGGGCAACTTAGTGAGACTTTGTCTCAAGATAAAAAGTAAAAAGGGGAGGAGGCTGGAGAAATGGTTCCGAGGTTAAGAGCATTGACTGCTCTTCCAGAGGATTTGGTTTCAGTTTCCAGTACCCACATGGCAGCTCAGAGCTGTCTGTAACTCTAGTTCCAGAGGATCCAGTACCCTCACACAGATATACATGCAGGCAAAACACTAATAATAATAATAATAATAATAATAATAATAATAATAATAATAATAATAATAGTGGTGGTAGTGGTGGTGATAGGAGGAGGAGGAGGAGGAGGAGGAATATATATAGGGGCTGGAGAGATGACGTTGTAATGCCTAATAGGTATGGATGAAGATCTGAGTTTGAACTCTTGGCACTCATGTAAAAGCTGACTGTGGTGGCATGTGTCTGTAACTCCAGTGCTTGAGAGTGGAGACAGGTCAATGCCAGGAGCTCACTGGCCAGTAAGTGCAGCAAAACTGCAAGCTCCAGATCCAATAAGTCACCTTGTTTTAGAAAATTGGGTACAGAGCAATAGAGAAAAGACATCTGACACTGACCCAGGTTCCATGTACACACACTGGAAAGCGTGCATGTGCATGTGCACACACACACATACACTACACATACATGTATACACTATATGCATACGTGTATATTTATGCAATATATATATATATATGCCATACATACCACACACACATACACATACACATATACCTATTGAGACAGTGTATTTATTATTATGTAGCTCTAGCTGGCCTAGAATACACTGTGTTCCAGGCTGGACTAGAACTCACAGAGATCTGCCTCCTGAGTGCTGAGATTAAAGCCCAGCTTCTAGTGAGGACATTTTTCTTAAGTTTAGTGTTACAGATATAGTGCCGAGTTGTTAACAAAGGATTGCAGCTTGGCTACCTATTTTTTTTTAAATGCATCTCAGCATTGTCTGATTAATGATACAAAGATGCAATGAAAATGTGCAAACAGTTTTCATTTATGAAAAAAACAGTGTTAAGACTCTCTTTTAATCAACTTTCCCCCCTGACTGCCTTTTCTTGGAAGATACACATACCATTGGCTTGAGATTTGCCCTTTTATTTTTGAGAGGCAGGACATGTTTGAACAGTTCACTTAGTATTTGCAGTTGCTTGTTTTCGCCATCTGTCTTCACTTTCTCATCACCTTCACCTTGTGGATTTTACTATCTGATGAATCGTATCGTTGCTGAAGGAGTTGTCTTGTTTAGGCCTTACGTGTCAGGTGGAAGTTCTGTCTTCAGTGGGCCTTCCCTTTTGTCTTACTTTTCTCTGGTGCACCTGACATTGTCTTGCTTGCGCCCTGTAAGGACAGGATGCCTGGACATCTCCATCATCTCAGACCACACACCACAAAATAATAAGCAGGGCAAGGTTACCAACCACTGCTCATAGAGAAAATGTCCCCCAAATGTGTAAATTACCTTTTTATATATAGAAAAGTCTCTGACATCCTATAACAGATTTCTTGGGGGCCGTTATTTGCCTTTTATTTTTTTTTTTTTTTCTTTTTTTTTCTTGTTTTAAACTTTTTAGTTGGAAATAATTAGAGTCATAGGAATTTAGTTTAAAATGTACAATGAACTGGGCATAGTTGTAGTGGTACACACCTTTAATCCCAGCACTGTGGGACAAGACCATGACTCTAAAGCACAAATCAAGGTCTGCAGAGGTGGCTCAGCAGTTAAGATCATTGGCTGTTCTTGCAAGAGGACCCAGGTTTAATTCCCAGCATCCATGTAGTGACTCACAACCACTCCAGTCCCAGGGCATCTGATTCCCTCTTCTGGCCTCAGTGGATAATACATGCTGGTGGTTTACAGACATATTCAGGCAGCACACCCATATATGTAAAACAAAAATTAAAAAAACAAGAGAAAACATACAAAAGCCAAGTATGATGGTGCACACCTTTAATACCAGCTTTCAGGAGACGCAGGCAGGCAAATCTCTGAGCTTAAGGCTGGCAGAGTCTACATAGTGAGTCTGAGGCCAGCCAAGGCTACATAGTGAGACCTTTGTCCCGCAACAGTAAAATAAGCAGAACAACAAAGAGATCTGTGTACCAGTCACCACTTCTCCCAGTTCACACTAAATAACTTGAGTACATATCAGATTATAGCATAATCTACAAACTTTATTCAGCTTTCACCTGTGTTTTCATTTGTGTGTGTTCATGCACATGCAGGCATGTGGATATATGTGTGCATAGCTTTATGTGGTTTCTTACCACAATGGCAGTTTCACAAACTACTCCAAAATTGATGTGCAGAACCGCTCTATTACAACAAGGCTCCCTCACGGTTCTCATTAAGATTCCCCTCTTCCTTCTGTCCCTCTTTACAACCACGACTCTGTTTTTCATCTCCATAATTACATTACTTTAGTAGAATATAAATTGAGTTATATAATGTAGAACCATCTTATTTATTTTTTAAAGGCAAAGTCTTATGTAGCGTAGGCTGGCCTTGAACTTGCTATGTGTCTGAGGATAACATTGAGTTTTCAGTCTTCCTGCTTTTACTTCCCAAGTGCTGAAATACAGGCCGCCCCAAACCCAGGTATAGTGCATGACCTTTTCAGGTTGGATCTGTCACTCACTGGATTTCCTGAAGGTCTGTTTATCATGTTGCCTGTATCTATTGTTTATTTTTATTGCTGAGTGTATTTTGTGGCATGAATGTTCCCCAGTTTCACCTATAGGAGAACATTTAGGTTTTTTCTAGTTTAGGCGGTCAGGAATAAAAGTGTTGTAGATATTGGTGTACATATTTTCGTTTCTCTAGATAAATCTCAGAAGTTGAATTGCTAGATGTTACATTATAAGGACTCTTTTTATTTCTTTATTTGTTTGTTTTTTCAAGACAAGGTTTCTCTGTGTAGCCTTAGCCGTCCTGGACTCACTTTGTAGACCAGGCTGGCCTCGAACTCACAGCGATCCGCCTGCCTCTGCCTCCCGAGTGCTGGGATTAAAGACGTGCGCCACCACGCCCGGCTCTTTTTTTTTTTTTTTTTTTTTTTTAAAGAAAAAAAACTGCTGAACTATTTTTTAGAATGGCAATATGATTCTTTTTCCCCCACTCACAACATATTCTCAGCATTTAACAATTTGGTGATATTTCAACCATTTGGATAGATGTAATAATTGTTTTAGTTTTCATTTCTCTAATGTCCAATATTGAACATGTTTTCATGTGCTTATTTCCTATTTACATATAATTTTTTGTGAGAGGCCTACTCATGTAATTTGCTCACTTTATAAACATACTATTTATTTTGTTGTGTTTTGTCAGTTCTTTATATAGTCTAAGGACTTCCTCATCTAGCTGTCAGTGTCTGGTAGGTGATGTCGGTACCTGGTCCTTCCCTGTAACTTGCTATTTCATCTTCTTCACAGGGTCTTTTGTAGAGCAAAAGGTTTTCATTTCTTAAATTATTTATGTGCCTTTTATTTTTATATGTATGTGTGTGGTTGTGTGAGCTTATATGCCCCACATGCATGCATGGTCTTGTGGAGCAAAAAAGAGGACATCAGATCCGCTGGAGCTGGAGTCACAGACAGCTGTGAGCCAATGTGTGGATGCTGAGAACTGAATCAAGGTCCTTTGGAGGAGCAGGCCATGGCTTAGTTGATGTCTTTCTCCTCCTCCTCTGCTCCGCTCCCTCCTCGAACTCCTCCTCTTTATTTTTATGTGCTTGAATGTTTGTGTGCATCTTTGTGAAGTACACATGTACCCAGCACCCATCTAAGCCAGAAGAGGTTGTCATGTCCCTTGAAACTGAGCTACAGACTACTGTGAGCTGACACATGGGTGCTGTGAATTGATCCCACGCCCTTTGCAAAAGCAACAAGTCCTCTTTTTTTTTTTTTTTTTTTTTTTTTTTAAGATTTTATTTATTTTGTATGTATCAATGCTCTGTTTGCATGTACACCTGCATGCCCAAAGAGGGCATCAAATTTCAGTAAAGATGGTTGTGAGCCACCATGTGGCTGCTGGGATTTGAACTCAGGACCTCTGGGAGAGCGGATAGTGCTCTTAACCACTGAGCCATCTCTCCAGCCCCAGCAGCAGCAAGTCCTCTTTTTTGTTGTTGTTTTTTGTTTTTTTGGTTTTTCGAGACAGGGTTTCTCTGTGTAGCCTTGGCTGTCCTGGACTCGCTTTGTAGACCAGGCTGGCCTCGAACTCACAGAGATCTGCCTGAGTGCTGGGATTAAAGGCGTGCGCCACCACGCCTGGCTAGGGCTTTTTATGTAGAACTGTAGTTAGAGTGATCTGAGGTTTTTCTTCTATACAAGGTAAAGAGAGGCACAGCTGAAGTGGAGAGATTGAGTCACAGGCCTTAAAAAAACCAGATATGGAGCCAAGTGGTGGCTGAACATATCTTTAATCTCAGCACTCAGGAGGCAGAAGCAGGGGGATCTCTGAACTTGAGGACAGCCAGGACTACACAGAGGGACCTTGACTTGAAAAACGAAAAAAAGAAGAAGAAAAGAAAACCAGATATGGAAGCAACATGGGTCGCAGCTCTGGTATCATTAGCTTTGTGTCTATGGACATGTCCTTTTGAGCTCATTTCTTCAGATGTCAAAACAGGAACAATGGGTTCTGCATAAATGCCAGAAGAGTTTTGAAATAACGTATTTAAATTTTGAGTGCGTAACACAGATCTCACTGTATCTTAGACAGCACCACCCAGATCTCGTGTTGTAGACATCACGCCTGGCTGTGGTAGAATTGTGCCGTGCATAGCTAGGCCCACAGCTGTGAGAGGCATGTGCCTGCTTGACATGAATAGTTCAGTTCCTGAGCTTCCTCATGGTTCTGATTGTCATGGGTATAAGATCTTGAAATAGCTTTGTCCTCAAGGAACTTAGAATCTTGTTGGTGAAGCGCGCCACAAACATAGTGCTAGGGTAAGGTAGGTATTACCTGTCGCGTTCCAAATTCACGGAACACAGTGTGTCGGAAAACATTCGCTTCCAGGCTTTTTTTTCCCCCCTTTTATATTTTGTCCATTGAGCAGCTTCTGGGTGTTGTTGGTAGAGAATGTGTGAGTGTAAAGGGGGCTACATAGAGATTGAGGAGAAAGGAGTCATGTGGGGATATATAATTAATTTTTATACTTTCCCCAGTAAACCATCGACCCTTTTTATGATGTCATGAGGGATTCCTTAATTTTGCAGCTGCTTCCTGATTACGTCAGAGAGGAGCCTCTCACCCCACAGCACAGAGCTGTACTCCTCCAAGGATTGGAAACAAATGAAGTGCTGAGTATCTAATAGCTTCCACAGGGATAGCCCAGTCAGGCTTCCCAGGCCTACTCCTGCAGCTCCCCCCCCCCCAAGTATTTCTGACCCCCTGAAGTGTCTTTGTTCTGGAAAGACAGGATTTGGCCCAGAGCCAAGTGTGTGTGTGTGTGTGTGTGTGTGTGTGTGTGTGTGTGTGTGTGTGTGTGTGTGTTTTGGGGGAGGTACTGGGGACTCGGTGAGACACTTCCTGGTCTCCAGGTGCTCTGCAGTCCTAGGTCTCTGCCCCTTTGTTGCGTCTCTTTTGGTGTAGGCTGTCGGTCTTCAGTTGGCCAGACTGTGTGGAGCTGGAGGAGAGCATCACGCTGACAGTCCCCTCTCCTAGTGGCCGCTGCTTCCCAACATCCTTCTGTTGTCGCCCTCTCTCATGCTCCTCCTGCAGGACTTTCCACACTTGGATGTGTCACTTATTTGGTGTTACAAGGGTTATACACATTTTCTTAGTTTTTGAGATAGTGTCTCTTGGAGCCTAGGTTGGCCCATGTAGCTGAAATTGACCTTATATTACGGATCCCCCGCCTCCATCTCCCAAATGCTGGTATTATAAGCATGTTCTTCTATGCCCTACCCACATAATTATATAATTTCTCTTAATTCAAATGCATTCATGCTTTGTTAGCTTTCTAACTGCTCCTCCCCCATTGCCCTTTTCTGGCTACCCTCCTAATCTATGGTGTTTTTACTAGGTTAATGCCATGTGTGTGTGGTGTCTGGGATTGAGCCCAGGACCTCACTTATGCTAGGCAAGCGCTTCTCTACTGAGCTGTTTTACCCTTAGCCCTTAACTAGATTAATCTTAAAAAATACTCAACATAGCTTCATTCACGAATCTTTTTTTTTTTTTTTTTTCCCATTCACGAATCTTAAGTGAGTGCTCTCTTATTGTCTGTTGAGGTCAGGTCTCTGCATTGCAGGCTCTGTATGTTTTGGCTCCTGCTTTGCTACAGGGAAAGATCATTGAGTGTTTTATATGCTCTAACCTGCATCCCTTGTGTAACGTACACGTTTCCTCCTGAGTCAGCCACTATGAGTGTTCATATCTTACAGCCGAACCCAACTCAGAAATGGTCTCTTCCATAAAACCTTTGATAGATAGTAGATGAAATTATTTTCCTTTCTTTTCAGAGGCAAAGGCATCTATTTCCCTGCTTCCCTATGACTTCTCTTCATTAGATTATCCCCCCTCCCCAAAGCAGGGTGCAGTGACACTTGCCTTTAATCCCAGCACTCGGGAGGCAGAGGCAGGCGGATCTCTGTGAATTCAAGGCCAACCTGGTCTACAAAATGAGTCCAGGCCAGCCAAGGCTACGCAAAGAAACCCTGTCTGGGAAACAGAACAAACCAAATTATCATCTTTATGTGGCCAGAATCCTATTTAAATTTCTGTTTCCTACAGTTGCACATCTAGATAAATATTTGGGAGAGGTCACTTTGGTAGGAAGTTTAGATGGTTTTTCCCCTACATCTACCACTTTGGAAAGAACTTTTACAAAAGAAGACAGTTTTACAATCTTGGAAGACCTAATAGAAGCATCAGGTATGTCAGTGAAGGCTCATCAGGAGGAAACACTAGTTTCCATGTCCGTCTGTCTGATCTCTTGCCTGTGTGTACCCTGTTTAGGACATGTCACAGCTTGCTGTAGACTCAGTTAATTTAACTCTCCCCCAGTGTGCATGAGCATGTTGCTTGGATCTACCAGTGTTCCATACCATGGATCTACCATGAAGCCATACTTCAGGCTTCAGGGAATAAAATGCCCCAAGGGCAAGAACATCTTTGCTTTTTTTTTTGAACACATCTCTGCTTTTGATCCGAGATCTTACTCCTACCTCCTACCTCCATTAGCCAGCAGCTGCCACAGAGAACTCTGTGGCTCAAGAACAGCAGAGGGATACTCTCTCTGCCCACTTCCTGTAGACAGGGAGGTTTGGGTGGGCTGTATAGGACCTATGCCAGCCCTGCATCTAACTGGTGACTGACTCATGAGAGAAGCAGCCTGATGTCTGAAAGATACAAAAGAGCCAACAAATTGCCTCCAGGTGGTGCTAGTTTGGAGGTGGCTGGCCGCTCATTTCCTCTGAGAGTAGATGGGGGAGGGAATCTGTGAAGAAGTGGTCGACAGCATTTATCTTTAGTTGTTAGTAAGGCAGCCAAGGAGATAGTTGCTTGTCAGTGATAGGCTGGGTGGTGAATCCAGTGCCCTCTGCACCTTTCCCACTGCTGTCAGGGTAGTGGACTTACATAGCACTCACCCTGAGTCAGTCTTTCATTACTGTTCCCAGCCTCTCGCCAGGAAGCTAGCTGGCTATGTGTACTAAGAGAATTCTGCTGGTTTCATTGCTGGCAAGTTTTTTGTTTGTTTGTTTGTTTGTTTTTTCTTTTTCCTATGTCCAGCCAAACCCCATCCCACTACTAGGGTTTTTTTTTTTTTTCCAAATCTCTCCCTTACAAAGACTTGGTACCCTATCCCCGGAGTTGATCAAAAGCAGTGATTCTGAGTCACTGTCTCTTGGCTGGGCTTACAGGTCCAAGCAGGTGGGCAGGCCTCTATTCTACTTTCCTCCTGTCCCCTCCCCACCTCTCTCCCATTTCCTGCAGGAGGATGCTTTGCCATCCTGGAGCCATCAGGCACAACTTTGCTTTGGCAGCACCATTGCACACACACACTGGTGGGAGAGGGGACGTGTTTATCACTTTTCCTGGAGATTATCTGTTTAAGCACTTCTCTGACAGTTACAATAACAAGGGCAGTGTGTTGTGTTTCCAGCAGAAGGACACTTGCTGTTGAAAGATGTATAGCACTAATTAGAAATACATAACATCCGGCCACATGGCAGCCTTCTCCCGGCCGCCCCATTTCCTGATTTCATACAACTTTGACGACAGTTGGTTTATGTTTTCCATGAATATGTTCTCAGAAAAATGAGAAAGTATCCCTGTTACATGGGAGCAAGAAGAGCATTTCTGCCTGAGCAGGTATTTGGCCCCAGGAACACTGGGAAATATGGTCACTTGCCCACTTGTAGGAATGAGCAAAGCCAACTTTAGACCTCAGTGGACTTTCTTGGTAGGAAATATTTCCGTCTGACATTCCTAGCCAAAACCATCCCCCAAATCCTTAAGAAAGCCTGCTTTTGGAAAGAAGGGGAAAGGCTATTTCACAATGTTAATGAGTTCCTCAGCTCATGTCAGCCTCGGCTACCTGACACAAAGCCAGAGGAACCAGGCAAGTATCAAGGCAAACAATGCCTTTTCCTCCCCACCCACATCACTTGCTGGCCTGCCCCAGCCCAACTTCAGGGATATATATGGATGTTCATGAGACTAGGGCCAGCTTCCTAAATCTGCTTCTGAAGTAGGTGGGCTCTGGACTCTAGGTGCTGTTTTTCTACTTTCATCAGAGTGAGTATTCTCGTGGAACGGTGTCTTCCTACATCTAGCTCACAGAAGCCTATATGAGGCCAAGAGCATCCTGAATATACTGCATGCTCAATACATTTTTTCACTTGCAATGTATTGGGTCTGTGGTTGTCATGGTTACTTGGGCAAATAATAATTTTAATCAACCTACTGAAAGATCCTTTAGTTATAAAACCACAATTATTTGTAGCTATGTCCTCTACTGAATCTAGCACATCATAGATGCTTGGTATTTTCTTGTCATACCACCAAGCCCTGGAGAACAAGCCTGTTAAGTGTTGCCAGATAGCAAGGCCAGTTTCGGGCTGACCAAGACCCAGACATTCTTGGATAGCTTGTTAATGCAGACCACTCCCCTAGTTTGTGCCTTCTTGCTAGTTGGGCCACCCACATTAGCAGGCACTGTGCTGTGGAGCCTCTCTCTGCCTAAAAGAACATGGTGAGAGAAAGGCGAACACGCAAAACTGCCTTCAGGCTCTCCTCCAGTTCTACACCAGGGGTTCATGGTTTTGTCTAGCTGGCTCTATACCTTCTTAGATTACCCAGCCGACTCCTCAGAGGCCACGGATACCATTGCCCTTAAGCTCTTCATTCTTCCTGTTGTGCCCTCGCTCCCACTTTGAACTCAGTCTGAGATTGCTGTTTATCATAAAAGTAAAGATGAGCTTGGAGAAAGTAATCTCTCTCTGGCGGCTTTACATCTATTGAGAATAAACTACTTGTAGCCAGTATTTTTTGGAGCAAAGACATCTCTCTCCATCCCTGTATCCTTTGCAGGTGACTTCTGCCTAAGATATCCAGTTGGTGAGGGGATACTAATTTGATCAAGTGTGTCAGCTACCAGGACATGGCCTCTGCTCATCCTCTCCCAGATCCCTCTGTCCTGGTCTTACTCCTTGACTCTGGACATTGTTGCATAGAACAGGCAGGCAACTGGCAGTGGCCTGCAGGAAGCCATGCTGAGACAGAATGGAATTGACAGTGCTGCTGCCTATGGTTGGGAAGCAAAGCAACGCTGCAGCTCTTCTTGGGATGAATTACAGGTCTCCCTCTTCTCTGCCTATAACCTTTCTCCTCTTGATTCTTACATGCTTGTTTCCTTTCTGTCTCTTTTTTTAAAATGATCATATTTACATGTACGTGCATGCACGTGTGGGAGCCAAAGCACAAGTTTCCAGTTCTCCCCTTCCAGTGTTTGCATTCCAGGAATTTAACTCAAGTTTTAAGGCTTAGAGGCGAGTGCCCCCTGCCCATTGAGCCATCTCACCTGCTCTCTTGCTTTCTATCTTTTGAAACAGAGGTTTCGCCTTAGCAGAAGACAGGGAGTGGTGATTTACTCTAATCTCTTGGATTGTTACCACTTCCTTACTGCCTGCCACAGTTGAGTTGTAAAGTTAGAGGGTGACATTTGGGACCATTGGGCATCTGGAAAGATGGTGGAAAACCACAATAGAAGGATTGCTCCCTTATGCTGTTCATATGTGAAGCCCTTCTGAGCAGCAGCTGGCTTCTCATGTCGAGAACTTTGGAAGTGGTGTGGGGCAGGCATTGTGTGCTCCAGGCATTCTTGCTCCTGTGGTGGAGACTTGGGAGTAGCTGTGGTTGTGTAGTGTCTCCTGGAGTTACTTGTTTAGGTCCATGGCAAGACTAGCAAGCTGACAGGTCAAAAAGCAGGCAGGAACAGAGACCAAATGTGTGGATAATTATCCTTTTAGCACTTGGGGATTCAGAGTTCTCCTGTGTTGCTGAGGGGATTAACAGATTAACTGTTGTCAAAGCTTTGCCATCTCCCTGTGCATGTTGCTTGTCTCCTCCTCTGAGGCTGAAGTTAAATTACTGCTTCTAGCATGCTGTTGATTGCTCCCAAGCCCGGATGAATGGGTGCTGAGGAGACCACTGATAATATGTAGGTAAAGGCAGGGATGTGGGATATTATTATATAGCTCCTATCAGAGACTAACTCCGCCCATCAACAGAGTGGCTCCTTTCAGCGGCCTAAAACTAGAAGGAAGTTAAAGCCAGAATTTTTTTAAAAAAAATATTTATTTATTTATTTATTTATTTATTGTGTATACAGTACTCTGACTTCATGTGCACCTGAACACCAGAAGAGGGCATCAGATCTCATTATAGATGGTTGTGAGCCACCATGTGGTTGCTGGGGATTGAACTCAGGACCTCTGGAAGAGCAGACAGTGCTCTTAACCTCTGAGCCATCTCTAGAGCCCTAAAGCCAGGATTTAAGAGTAAGAGGCAAGAGTGTGGGTATTAGGACCCAGATTTATGTTTTTAGTGGGGGAAAAGAAAAGCTAACACTGATCAAGTACATTAGGTGATAAGTATTGTATTCTATAAAAGTAATTCATTCAGCAAAAATAGGTTAATGTGCTTTTATCTCATGTGTGCTGTCTCAGGATGAGGAATATAGAGGGCCTAGGCCTAGAACCAAAGTTGGTGATCTGAGAAGATAAGTTTAAATCTGTTGTTGATTGTGCTCCTGCTGATAAAATAAGGTTTTGATATTATAGTTTTAAATTATCAGTAGTTAACTAAAACAGAGACTCTCGAGCTCCAGCCCATTTTGTCCAGTATGAGGTAGTGGGGCTCACGGAAGTGACTTTATACAGGCAGGGAGGAATCATCTGTCATCAGCGGTGCAGCCAGCCTGTGGGGAATTGCTTAAACACCCATGCTCATGCTGGCAGCGATAATCATGGCGGGTCACTGAAAATAAAAGAGGGTGGAGTGGGGAGGTACATATGATCTAAATGCATTCATATATGAAATTACCAAAGAATAAATAATGTTCTTCAAAGACACTAAAGGGGCTGGAGTCACACCACCTACATGGAGGCTCACAGTTGTCTAGAACTCTCAGAGGATCCCATGCCCTCTCTGGCCTCCCCAGGCACAGGGTAGTGATGGACACAGTCTACATATTTACATGTAGTCAAAGTACTTACGCACATAAAATAAAAATTTTAAAATATTTAAAACAATGAAAATTAAAAATAAAAGGTGAAAATAGGAGGGGAACTTGTGAAGTACAAGGGGCTTGGCTGGCTGGGGGCAAGATAAAGGCACAGGGCGAACATGCTCCAGCTATAGTGTTTACATGTATGACATTATCAATGAATTAAAATATTTTTTAAAATAAATATACACGCTACAGTTGAGCACCTTTTCCATTATCTAACCCAGCAGCGTATGGTGGCACACGCCTTTAATCCCAGCACTTGGGAGGCAGAGGCAGGTGGATCTCTGTGAGTTCGAGGCCAGCCTGGTCTACAAAGAGAGTCCAGGACAGCCAAGGTTACACAGAGAAACCCTGTCTCCGGAAAAAAACAAAAAACCTTGAGCATTCTAAAAATGAAGGTATCTTTGCGGTACTGCCTTCTTAAACACGCTTTATTTGTTAAAAATTTTCTCATACTGTGTACTCAAGAGGAGCCTAAAATTGATTTGTGCTGATTTTTAAAATACATATATATTTTTTAATTGTATGTATATGAGTGCTCTGTCTGCATGTACACCTGCGTGCCAGAAGAGGGCATCAGATCCCAGTATAGATGGTTATGAGCCACCATGTGGTTGTTGGGTATTGAACTCAGGACCTTTGGAAGAGCAGAGCCATCTCTCCAGCCCCAATTTGTAAAGATTTTTTTTTAAGTCCATGTAACAAGTGATACATGTTTTTTATTAAAAATAATAATTTTAAGAGACTTATATAGGGGACTTTTGTGATATTATCACACAGTTATCTGTGTGCATGGCCTCCTAGTAAGTGCTCCAAATATAACACAAGGCCATTTGGATCTACTTCAAGAGAGCTCACTACCACCACCTCTAGTTTTAGAGGGAGAAAACAGAGCTTAGCTGTGTGGTCAGGGAGGCCCTTTCTAGCACTTGGCCCCTGGAATGTGATGGAGCTTCCTTTGCTTCTTTGCAGACTGCTTCTCAGAGGAGTGTCGCTCTGTAATCCAGGAACAAGCTGCATCCCTGGGCTTGGCTATGTTTTCTCTACTGGTGCAGCGCTGCACATGCTTACTTAAGGACTCGGCCAAAGGTAAGCAGGAGGGCCCCTGGCCATAGCCCTGGCCAGATGAATCTCAGAGTGCGGTGCTCAGTCTTCTTCCTGTTCTCTGGCCTTCCTCCTCCCAGCATGTCCTTCTTTTTGTTGCACCAACCAGCCCATCTATGTCTAAAGTCTGGTGGCCGATCTGGCCCTCTGCCCTTTGTGGCTCTGTTCCTTCTCTTTTCTTTTTTAGTAGTTAGGAATTTCATTCTGCTTGTGGGCTGTTATGTGGGATCCTTTGTTTGTTTGCTTGTTGGCTTGGTCTCTCTCTCTCACTGTGAAGTCTTTGTTGGCCTGGAACTCTATATATAGACCAGGTTGGCTTGGAACTCAACAGAAGATCTGCCTGCCTCTGTTTCCGCTGTGCTGCAAAAAGGCATAAGCCATCATACCTGGCTTTTCATGTGCTCCCTTATCTTTACAAAGCCCTGAAGAGGGACTGGATGGCGGCTCAGTGGTTAAGAGCTCTGTCTGCTCTTTCAGAGGACCTGGATATGATTCCCAGCACCTACATGTTAGCTCACAGCCAAATGTAACTCCAGTTTCAGGAGCTCTGATGCCCTCTCTTGGCTTCTGAGGACATCAGGAATGCACGTGGTGCACAGACATATGTAGGCAAAACACTCACACACATAAAAAATAAAAACAAATAAAAAGATCTGAAGACTGAGAAATGAGCCTTCCCTTTCATCTTCCTATCTGCCCAGTGCTAGGGACTAAAGATGTTTCCCTATATTTTCACAATTTTTGTTTTTTATGCTTTTGTATTTGTGTCTCTTTTTGGTATGTGGTAGCTGCTGTACTCACTGTGGGCCAGCTGTCTGACGCTCACTGAACTAAGCAGGTGCTACTAGCCCTTGCCTTGAGGTATTATGCCTGATCTAGAATTCTCCTTTAGAGCATTGTAGCCAAGAAAGGTGAGACTAAGGCCGTACCTTCCTCTCAGCTCTTGTGTCAGTACTGGTAAGCAGTAAGGCTCCCCCTCTGTTACCCCATTATACCGGGACTGTGACTGCTTCCTGCTTCTAGAGTTGCCTTTTGTCTAAGGATAGGAACAACTTTTTAGTTTGAAACAGTTTCACATTTACAAAATAGTTTAGTGGTGTATGCCTGTAATCCCAGTGACTCAGGAGGTAGAACCAGGAAGACTAAGAAGAATTCAGGATCTCTCTTGGCTATAGAGTTTGAGATCAGACTGGACTACATGATACCCTGTCTCAAAAAACAAAAATAGGGCCAGCAATATGGCTCCGTAGGTAAAGCACAGAGACTGAAAACTGAGTTCCTCCCTCAGAACCCATTTAAAAGTGGAGACAACTGACTCCGCAAAATTGTTCCCTGATGTTCATATGTGAGCGCGCGCGCGCGCACACACACACACACACACGGTAATAATAAAATTTAAAAGAATAATGCAAAGCATTTTATATATGCTTCTTCTAGACTCCAGGTAGTTAATATCTCACCATGTCCCATTCACGCTTATTGTTTCTGTTTTGAACCATTTGATTTTTTTTTTTTTTCCGAGACAGGGTTTCTCTGTGTAGCCTTGGCCACCCTGGACTCACTTTGTAGACCAGGCTGGCCCCAAACTCACAGCGATCCTCCTGCCTCTGCCTCCCGAGTGCTGGGAGAACCATTTGATCTTACATTGCAAGCGTGGTGACCATTTGACTTTGAATACTTGACCTTGTGTTTCCTTACAGTAAGAACCATGTCCTAGCAGTTACCAGAACCTGGGGGCTGAGGATGTAGTGCAGTGGTAGAGTTTTTGCCTGGCATTTATGAGCCCTAGGTTATATCCCTAGAAAAACAATAAACAAATAAGAACAATGACCAAAACCAGGGCGTCGGGGCTACAGGACTGGCTCAGTGCCTAAGAGCACATATCACTCTTGCAGAGAACCCGAGTTCTGTTCTTCCACACTCACACTGGGCAACTCACAACCACCTGTAACTCCAGCTCCAGGGCATCCAAATGTCCTTCTGGCTTCTAAGGGCACCTGCACTCATGTGTGGATACCCACATATAGATACACACAAGTACACATAATTAAAAATAAAATCAATTTTAAAAACAAAATTAGAAAATCAATGTTCATATAGTACTATTATTGAGTACTATTGTAGGCCTTATTCGATTTTATGAATTTTCCTGATAATGATCTTTGTTGAGAAAGAAATGTGTAAAGTCACTCTGTCCCCCACTCTGACTCCAAACTCAAAATTCCTCCTGGCTCAGCCTCCTGAATACTGGAATTACAGGCATGTGCTGCTGTGTTCAGCTCTGATAATGTTCTTTGTGCTGCAGGGTGGGGGTGGGGTGGGAGTGGGGTTCTGCCCTAGGCTCTAATCCAGGATCACACATTGTATGTAGTCTCCTTCAGTCTATCTCTCTTTGTCCTTCATAACCTTCATATTATTGAAGTATAAACCATTTACTTTGTAGAATGTTCCGCAATTTGGGCTTTTCTGATGTTTCCTTTTACTGCGTTCTGGTTTTGCAGTTGTGACAGGAACTTTGATGCCGTGTTGGCACTATGCTAAAGGGACTCTAACAGTGTGAGTGGAGGCCAGAGTGGAGACTTGTGCTGGACCCTAAGGTGTCTCCAGGTGAAGCCAGTCACTGGTTCCCTCTTTGTCCTACTTTCAGGGTCCCCAAAGGTGCGGGTGCATGTCCTCACGTTTGGGCCCAGCTCTCTTACAAGCTCAATCTCCCTTTGCTAAGAAGTTTGCTGCTGTCCCAGCACTCCAGGCTTCACTGCAGGGCCACAGTGCACATAGGCCCAGTTCTCATGCTTTGCCTCTGCAGCTCAGCTGGCCTCTCCTGAGGACCAAGAGGACCAAGATGACATCAAAGTATCTTCCTTCGTCCCGGACCTGAAGGAGCTGCTCCCCAGTGTGAAAGTCTGGTCAGACTGGATGCTTGGCTACCCAGACACCTGGAATCCTCCACCCACATCTTTGGATCTGCCCTTGCAGTAAGTTGGCTTGCCTGTTCCTTCCACACTATGACAGTGGTTCAGTGTGTTCCTACCCCAACGTGCGCACGCACACGCACACGCACACACAGTCCCTAGTCATTGTCTGCTTCTTTCTAGAAGGAAGCTTCTTTATTTCTTCCTTATTTGAGCCCTGATTTTTTTCCATTCCCTTACATAAGACTTTCCTTGTCTCTGATGTTTTAGGTAATTTTAACCTGTTGTCTAGTCCTTCCCTCTGCTTCTCTTGAACTCTACTCTTTTTTCTTGCTCCGTAGTTGTCTGTCTGGTTCTCTGTCCTTGTTCTTACTGCCCCGCCCTCCCTCATACTGCCCATGCTGACCGTCTTTGCAGCGGCTCTGCGGTGCGGATATATTTTGATGCATGTGTGAAACTTACCTCTTTCTCTCCTTTTTAGTTTTTCTTTGTGAACTGATGTCACTTCAGTGTATGTTACCTTCTGTATTAAGTGTTTTTCACTTTCTCTTGTGGCGTTTAATGTGTGCTAGGGCATGAGTGGATACATCCCTCTCTGCCTTCTTTCTCTGTTCACTCATTCCCTGTCTGCTTTCCTTTGCCTCGTGCAGTCTCTGTGCAGTGTCTCTAGGGTTATCTATTGGGGTGAGGTGTATTGGTCTGAGGATATGTAATTTTGCAAAGCTGGTCTTCTGTATGGATCTGTGTATTCATAGGGCAGGTTTTTTTTGAGTTTTGTTGTTTCAAAATAGTAGTAAAACATATAATGGAATTTGACATTGTAACAATTTCTGTAATTACAATTCATTGACATAAATTACACCCAGAATTTTACACAACCAGGTGTGCTCTTTGTCTATGTCTGGATTTAGTCTACTAGCCCTGTCCTTGTGTATCTATGGATCTGTGTGTCTTTGTGTCTGTCTGCACCAAGTATGAAGTTCTGTGTGTTTTTACTTCTTTGTGGTTGACTGTTGAGGAGCAATTCAATATGCCAATATGTGTCTATATGTGACTGTCTATATGTGTCTATGTATATCAGTCTATGGCTACATGTGCTATATACACATGACATGTTTCTGTCTGGGCCTGTGCCCATTTGCATCTGTGCTTTTTGTGTTCTTAGGTCTGTGTTTGGAATCATGCATACATTCATTCCCTTAAGGGGTCTGTCTGTTCCAGTGTCTGGATCGATGTCAGTGTCTTTTTCTTTTTTAGATGTATTTTTCATTCTTTGTGTGTGTGTGTGTGTGTGTGTGTGTGTGTGTGTATGAATGTTTTGCTTGATACATACATACACACACACACACACACACACACACACACACACACACACGTGCACGCGCGCATGTCCACAGAGTTCAGAAGAGGGGATTGGATCCTCTAGAATTTGAATGATGGACAGCTGTAAGCTGCCATGTGGGGCGTTGAGAATTGAACCTGGATCTTCTGTAAGAACAATAAGTGCTCTGAGCCACTAAGCCATCGTCTTTCCACTACCTCAGTTGGTCTTGAAAGCCCATGCCTTTATCCAAATTTATACATTGATATGATATATTTGTCAGTTTGATTGTCTGTGTGTGCTAATATGAAAGTCTCTGTTAGAGAAAGATCCTTTGTCTGAGGGTCTGTCTGTGTCTTGGTGTCTGTCTCTGCTTGTTCCAGCTTGTTTCTATTTGTCTTTTTTTTGTCTCCTTTTATTAGGTGTATATATGATTATATCAGGGCTCTACAAATCATCCCGCCACCCAAGAATGGTATACATTTTAAATGGTTTGAAAAAAATCACAAGAAAACTAATTTAAACTCATGAAAATTATATACAAGTCAGATTTCAGTGATGATGTATGCAAGCATAGCCAGGCTTATTTGTTTACTTTTGGTCTATGGCTGTTTTTATATAACAGCAGCAAGTTGAGTGTTTGGCACAGGGACCATACAGCCCACAAAGCCTAAAATAGTGACTCCACAGCCCATTACAAAGAAGACTCTAATCTCTCATTCTTTTATTCTATGTTTTCACAGTAGTGTCTGCATGTAGGCATCATCTCTATTAGTACTCTCTCCCCCTCTTTCTCTTTTTCTTATTTTTCTCCACTTATCTCGTGATCTCTCTCCATGTCACTGATTTTTCTCTCTGATCCACCTAACGCTCAGCTTCTCCCTTTTCTCTTCCCATAGGTGTGTGCAGTGGAAACTACTCTGGGGGATGTATAGTTGTGTGATTATGTGTTTTGGAACAAGCATTTGTACCTAGTACCTCATCATTCATGCCCAAGGCTCTTCTCCAGGAGAAGGAAACATTAGAGGGTAGAGTATGGACACCGTGGCTGCTGCTGCTGGGGAATGAGGAGGGGTTCTTTGGATCGGCTGCCAGGCATGTACATCTTCTGTGCTCACGGGTGACCCACAGAGGGAAGGCTGCAGCAGGCACTGATGCTCAGTAGTCACTGAACTTTCTGTGTGGGTTGTGGAGTCTTGACGCTTAGTCTACTTTTCCTTGTCCCTCAACCCAAGAGGCACCCCAGGACTGTTCCTCCTGCTTCTTCTGGTTTCTCCCTAACTCAGGCTTTGTGTTCTCAGTGTTCTCGGCATCCGACAGTTCACATGCTTCCTGTGAGCCTTCCTGGGTTTCCAAAATGTGTTCCAGACTGAAGTCTCTGGAGCAGGGTTGACCCCTGAGTTGGGCAGCTGGAGCTACACAAAAGAACTAATAGACCTGCTGGCCAGGGCAGCTGTTTCCCAGCAGTGATCCCTGAAGAGCTAGCATCTACAGCCTCAACTTTTTGGGCTATTAATCTGTAATGCAGACTAGGCAATTTGCAAGTTTTGGGGAAAAGTAACTAGTATCTGAGCCTGCTTCTGATGTGTAAAGGGCCACTGAGTAGTGTTTTCTTCTGTCATGGACAGGGAAGCAGACCATCTGTCCCTGGAGCTTGAGTCTTTCTGGGTCATGTCAGCCCACATGATCCCTTAGGTCCACCCATGTCCTGGGTCGTCAGGTTTGTTAATTCTTCGGCAGCCTTCTCCCTTCATCCTTCTCTCCTTTCCTCCCTTTGGCTTTTGTTTGGCTTTTGAAACTCAGTGCTTATACAGGAGGTGCTGAGCTTGTTTTCCCTTTGGATGTTGGAGCAAATGGTCCCTTGCCGACTCTGTGTCTTGCTGCCCATCTCTGGATTAAAGGCTCAATCAGTAGGTAAACCCGTGGTCCAAGCTACAGCCATCTCCAGTAGAACTGGAGGCGGTTGGTTCACGTGAATCCTGCTTGCTTCATTTATTCAGACTTCACAGGGAAAAAAAAAATCTGACCGAATACTATATTGAATGTGACTTCCCAGTACAGACGTTTTTGCGACTATAGACATTCACTCCTGTGAATCTCGGCAGGAGAAATGTCAGTGTGGTCAGGAACTAGGTCCCCTTGTTCCTGTGTTCTCCCTCCTCCCCTCCCCTCCCCTCCCCTCCTGTTCTCTTCCCCTCCCCTCTTCTTCCCTCCACTCCTCTCTTCTCCCTCCTCTTCCCCTCATCAGGATCAGCAGCTGACTGTCTCTGGAATGCAAGTTTAAGTGTCAAGCAGCAGTTGCTGTCCTTGGGCCTGACCCCAAGGCATGGTCATATAAGGACTAAGTTCAGCAGAACAGACCTGGTGTGACTAACACAGGGGGTAGTTCCGCCTTCCAGCCTTAAGACCTGAGCATTGCAAAGGTGAATTAAGAACTTTACTTTTTGCCAGTTGTGGTGGTGCACAGCGGTAGCATTTGCTGAAGGAGGCGGAGGCAGGAGGATCATGAGGCCAGCCTGGGCTACACCAAAATAACTTCTTTCTTTTTTCTCTTTTCTAGTTTTTTCTATAACTAGCCACCTGCGTACTCCCAGTAAATACCATGCTTGAGATCATTGACAAGCTTTGGTGACTCTGTCCCTTTCAAATTGTGTCTTGTACTCATCCATCCACTCCATGGAGACCTTTTCCTTTCTCTTGTTTTCATTTGGTCTGTCTGGTATTCGACAGCTATAACCCAGGCTGACCTGGAACTCACTATGTAGTCTAGGCTGACTTCAGATTTGTGGTAGTCTTCCTTGAAGTACTGATATTACAGGTGTGAGTTACCAGACATGGCTTCTATGAAGTCATTTTTTGAGGCCATAGGCAGTGACATACCCTAGATAGTTCTGTAGAGGTCAGAACCATAACACCCCTGACACTGGAAAGTTCCTTTTTTAAAGATTTGGGAATGTTCTCCAGGGAGTAAAAAAGAAATGGCTTCCACTTATATGCCTTCATTGGTCTCTGCCTGCACTTCTCTGCAAAAGACAGGTTTCCTGATCTTAAGATAAGGTGACCAGATAATCCATACTTCCTCTTGCATTTCCCCTAGGAAACCCACTCCTGATGACCCCTCTGACCTCTTCGTTTGTTGCCTTCTCTCCCTGGATGTTAGAGAGATTCATGACACACAGGCCTCCACTGTCTTGGGGTTCCAAAGCTCACCCCGAGTCTTCTTGGTCCTCTTCTTCCTACTGCTCCTCGGCAGGCACACGGGGAGCACTTAGAACGATGGCCACAGAGCCTCATCGTTCTTGAGGAGCTCATAAAGGAAGGTGTGCAGGGCCACTTGTTCTCCACAGCAGCATTTAGTAGATCTGGAGTCAGCATGTAGGTAAGGAGACTTAACTTGGATCTGCTAAAAGGTGTGATAGACTGGCTTCGTGTCCCAGGAGATTTTATATGCAGAAGCATTGTAGTAGGCTGTGGCAAGTGGCTTCCTTGCCCACTGTAAAAGGTAGTATAGAGGGTTTTGGTGACTTTAGAACAGACTTCAGGGTTTGGAGGGACCACCTACTTGACCTGTTAGGTAGCACAGTTTCTTAGCTCTACTACACCACGTCTCTTTTGAGGCAGGAAAGGCAGGCAAGCTACTTTCAACTTCACCAAATGACCACGAGGAAAGGTATTAATGTCAGCCAGGGAAGAGAAGCTGAGCAGCAGTCTTCCATGAACCTAGACATAGGAACTCCTTGTATCCCAGGACCTTGGGCAGAGCCAGGGCAGTGGGACAACCTACCTCATTTCACAGTTTCTGCTGAAGCCAAATCTTCCCTCATCTTGATCTCTAGTTCTCAGTAAGTGAAAGAGTCAGGGGACTTTGAGAACATCCAAACCTAGCCCAGCTGTGGCAGTTGGTTTATTGCTTTCAGCTGGTACTTGAACCCAGGTCCTGGTCTTGGAGGCTTTCCCAGGTTTAATCCCCAGAGCTTTCTCTGCAGCTGTATGACACTGTGCTGACCCCGAATGAGGATAGGAAAATAGAACCAGTGCCAAGCCAGAGTCTCTTTTTCATTTGGAGTCTGGCTGTCTGCCCATGACCAGGGTTACATAATGGGAAACATAGCTGGGGCTCTGGAGAGCCCGCGTTTCACCAGGCTGCCCAGACCTTCGCATTCTGATGCTATATATCTTCCTAATTGTAGCTTGGATGCATTTATCACACTGTTGGATTGGAGTACTGTTTTAAAAAAATCTAGAAATTCCTGGACTTGCTGCTTTTCCATTGCTTGTCCTATACAGTTTGCATAGCATACTTGAAAATACTCCGAGGGAGCTCTCTGTGGCTCCCTCATCAGAGAGAAAAGGGGCGTGTCCTCAGGGAGCTCACATATGCTGGCCTTGTAGATGAGATAGAAATTCTTGAGCTAAAGAAGCAGCTAGTTCACGCACCCTCATAGGCCACTGTGAATGAGAACTAATCCCAAGTCTAACCGGCAGCCTTTCAAGGACACGTAGTAAGTCTTCCCAATGAGCATTTTAGGAGGTTACTAAGTAACAGCCCATCAGCACTTCCCTGAAGGAAGTGCTGGTGACAGTGGGAAGCCCCTTTGCTACCCTGGCTCCCCACCCAGTCTCCCTGGCTCCAGTTTGAGGTGTCAGCACTGCAGCCTGGCACCAAGGGGTTCCTCTTCCTCTAAGAGCTGAGTGTGGGGCACACATGATCTCTCCCATGGCAGGAGCCTCTGTCTTTTTCCCCATTCCTCCCACAGGACTCCTTGTGAGAGGAAGGGGTGTTGGGCTAAGGCTTTAGTCTGACCCTAGCAGGGTACAGCAGATGACCCCAGGGAGAGACTTTCCAGCACTGGGCTAAGGTTATTTGGGTCCAGTGTACGCTAAACTGAGAAGACGTGTTGGAGTGGTTACAGCTAAAAGTTTGGAGAGGCAGGAACCGTGAGAATCCGCACCAGGGAGGCCGCCAAGGGCTCTGCTCAGGCCATGGAGATGTCAGAATCCCCTAGGGGCCGCTTTTTCCCAAACCCAGTGCTGATGGGTTTAACACACCCCAGTGACGTTACAGAGGCCATACATCCGAGCATGGTGAACTGAAATCAAATAAGGCGGTGGCCTAGATAAAGTTTGGGGAGATGACGTAGGAGAGACACTTCGGTACTTGAGAAATCCTACCATGAGATTGCAGTGACCTGCTACTGACTGGAGGGTTCTAGCTTCACTGCCTGGAAACATGGAGAAGCTATGTCCTTGCTCTAGTACAGCGTCAGAATCTGCTTTGCTGTTCTAGGCGGAACTGGTTTAGGGCAGAGTGCTTTCTCAGAGGCCCCAGCTCACTTGCTTTTCTATGAACTAGGATTGTTAAAGGGAGAGTCTTCAACCAGATCTTATGTTCTCATGGAGCATAGTACCGTGCCGCTTGTCTTACCTCCTAGAATAGTGATCTCTTTGTATCATGGCAGCATCTAAAAACACAAGCTTTGTAATTCCTGTGTCTCTGAGAGGGGTGCATCTCCACCCTGTCACAGAGCTTACTGCAGTTTCTAGCACTGAGGTTCCAGAACCATATACTCATCCCACTGCAAACAGACTTTTGACTGAACTTACTAACATTTTAAACCTGGTTGTTGTTGTTGTTGTTGTTTTGGTTTTTTGAGACAGGGTTTCTCTGTGTAGCCTTGGCTGTCCTGGACTCACTCTGTAGACCAGGCTGGCGTGGAACTCACAGTGATCCACCTGCCTCTGCCTCCCGAGTGCTAGGGGGTACACCACTGTGCTAAGCTCAAAGATTATTCTTTTAACACCATTAGACTTGTTAGGTTTAGTTCCATTTCTGCTACCACCTGCTAATACCCTGCCACTTTTCTGCAGGGAAATGCCGAGTGTGCCGAGGCGACCAGGGGCTGCTGTTATCTGTCACCAGTGAGTTGGGCTCCCAGAGGGAAAAACATGTTTTAGAAGGAATGATGCCAGTCTTGAAGCGTGCGCTTGATAGGTTTCCGTCTCTCCCAGGGAGTCTGTGCCGAGTGGGCCTTCAGCTCCCGCGTACTTACTTTCTGTACCACCTTGGCCGTTTCCAGATCTCTTCACCCCAGCAACCCAAAACCCAACTTGTTTCCCATCTGTCCTGCTTCTCTGATCTTCCACAGCTCTGAAACACAATGCAGGGCTTCTTCTCGCTCAACTCTTTCCGGGTTTGTTCTGCAGCTGTGAGTTTGAATGTTAGTGTTTAAACAAGCTGGTATTACACAGGAAATGGCCACCTCCACAGGCCCCTGCAGGCTTGTAACATGGGGTCATTGTACTCGATATTAATCACCAGTCAGCCTAGTCCCCAGCAAAAGTATGAAGAAGTGTGTGAGTGCTTAGTCTTCCCCTGTCTTTCCAGAAAGACAGACTGAGCTCTGGTTAGACCATTCCAACCTGTTGTTGCCTTGCCTTAGTTTTGTCTGCTGCCGCTTTGGGAACAGTCCTCTCCAACTCTGCCCCTGGCAGAGAGCAGACCTGGCTCTTCCTGAGTTTCCAGCAAGGAGATGATGGCTGTGGTATACCATGCCTCGTATGTTCCACACCTTAGTCCTGCAGGGCACACAGCTGTGTAGCATCACCTGTGAGAGAACTCGAGAACTTTAGAAACACAGAAAACTGTGGGCCCACCTGACAGGAAAGCTTCTCAGCTCCCAGGACCGAAGAGCCTTCTAATGCTATTTTCAGAACTTACCTCAGCCTGAAGGGTTAATCTGATTCCCCAAGTCAATATCCTCGAAACAAGCAGCCAGGAGTGTGTGTTGGTTCATTTCTGTGAAATGTGTTTCCCCAGTCGCCTGGGCTGGCCTGGGCTGCATTGTATCGGCCAGCAGCTGCACTGCACTCAAACTGACAGCTACATTAAACCTTGGAATTCTGAGGCAATAAAAAGTAAATTAACTCTTATTTTTTTCCCTTGCTGGTGGAGTAAGTGCATGCATGTCTGTGGTGAACCTTGGTACTGAGTGCACACCTCTAACTAGTTGTTTCTGCTCTGTCCCAGGCTGGGCTCTGGCATTCAGACTGAAGCCAGGGCTCTGTTTCCCTGGTGTGTGGTACGGTCTGTGAGGTTGGGCCAGTGGGTCACCTTGCAGCTGCTGATATCTCTGAGCACTAATGGCACCCCAGCTGCTGAGAGACTCCCTTGCCACCATTCTGGGAACCACAAATGGGTTTATTGAACACAATTTCGTATTCTCTGTTCTCTGGCTGATTTGGGTCTGCTTGGTGTGAGTGTACCCTAACTTTAGTGGGATTTTGTGGGCTCTGGTACATCCCCCAAACTACAAGTTGCAACAAAAGAAACCAGAAGGGTTTTCTTGAGCCAAATATAGGAGCCAGGATCACTGAGGCCATGAAGCCAGCCTGGACTACAGAGTGAGACTCTCACACCCAGCTGCCAACCCTCCGGCCCACCTGTAACCCTCCAGTCTCCTTCTCAGGAAAAAGCTGGATAGGAATCGGTGATGAGGGCTTGACTGAACCCCACAGGATTCTCAAGCTCTTCATAGCCAAAAGATTTTGATGTTGTGCTCTTCCACCAACCTTGATTCCTTGCGGTCCAAGGGCTGCTCTGAGGTGAAGGTTAGATGGCACTTCTTATTGGGATAAGGAAGAAACACGGGAAAATATTGAAGATGTCCCCCTTCTACTTAGGAAACTGTGCACCCATGGAACTGACTCCTGGAACTGACCAGCCTAGTGGCCCAGCTGCAGTGAGCATTCAGAAACTACACTATCCTCTTGCAGACATTAGCTTTTGAGTTCAGGCAGCTCGGCATGGTTTTTGGAGACCCTTTCCCACATCCTTGTCATAGGTTGGCCCGTGGGTACCAACAAGATCAGGCTGAACTGACTGCAGGGCTGACTTTTCATTGAAGCATTTTTGTATATCCCCTTGATTCTGATCAGTCTAGCTTGACCCTTAGACTGCTTTTATTTATATTTCTGACTTGGGAACTCAGGGCACTTCCTATGTCTTTTGGCACCAGTTGCTGTCTTATAAAATCAACAGGGTAAGAACTCTCTCATCCACCTTATCACTGCAGTGTGTCATAAGGTTTGGCACAAGGTGGGTGGTAATGGGCAAAAGATAGGCGTGGGCAGGGGTCCCTCGTGGTGGCCGCAGCCTCTGGGAGGAGGCAGTCTGGTTTATCTGAGCCTTAGGGGACAGGAGAGCATGGTAATGAGAACCACATGGTACCACATATTTCTTCTTCTTGGATCCAAGATGGTAAGGGTGGGAGGATGAGAGGGATGTGGGGCCTCCCACTGAGGAAACTGTGGGTGATTTTCTGCCGCCTCTCTCTGGCTGGGGATATTGCTGCCCACACCCCCATCCTTAACTATGTCCTCAAGCAGCCTTGACCTGTATAGCACCAACCAGGGCCTCCAAGCCAAGAATTCAGATGGGAGACTTTTCACCTTCTTCCTTCTCACTGGCGTTTTTCCTGTTTATTTTCTAAATTGCTGCTCTGCAGCCGAGCAGTGCCTGTTGGCCAAAGCTCACCAAGCTGTGGGATCAGACTCAGGCAGTGGGCTCAAGTGGCCAGCAGGGCACTGGGGGAGGAAGCAGGGGACTGGAAGAGCCTCCCTGTGTGTCTCCCATGGGCAGCACTAACCTCAGAGGCAGCCCTGAGCAGCCCTATCACATCCGGTGCTTGTCTCTGCAGCCGGACCGGAGGATAAACTATCAGAGCTGTGGGGCAGTGCATCATTCCTCTTATTATTTTCTTCTCTGCAGATGAGGTCGTGGAAAGTTCAGTTCCTTTTAACCCTCAAAGTTCTGTTTATTCTACAGCTGGTAGCCTGAGTGCCGCGTTTCCCATTACATCACAGAGGAGCCCAGGCAGATTTCTGCACAGAAACGTGTTGCAACTGTTTATTTTTTTCCATATTTAAACATTTCTGACAGCCAAACTCAGCTGAGCCAAAAGATGGAGCTTTGTGAATGAGTCTGCTTGTTGGTGTCCGTGCAGAGGGGCTTAGAGAGCTCTCATCCCTCTGGTGATTCTCCCCAAACGTGCTCTTTTTCCTAGGCAGGGCCTGGGAAGTGAGTTACTTCTGCAGTACACGTGTGTTGATTATGTGCCTTTATGTGATTAATGGGACTGTGTTCCGCCTGGTTCCCAGGACGCTCTTGAAAACAAGATGTTTCATTTCATTGCCTTTTCCTAGTGTAGTGATTACAGTAAATAAACCAGCTCAGCCTCCTTCCACCTGGAGCCGTTGAGGAAGTCCCCATACCTTTCCTTAGTCCACATTCTCCCCTAGCGTCCCTTTCAGTGACACTTGCTGGTATGCCTTCTTTCCTGTCATCTGGGGATGGGATGGGGTGAGGCGGGATGCGGTGGGGTGGGGTTCGGTGGGGAATGAATGGCTTAGGTCTAATACCTCTCCCTGCCAGGTAGGCCAGGACTCCTGGGAGATGTCAGAGGGACTCTTAGAACTTCTTGGCATAGTGCTTCTTCATAGTCCATCTTTCCTGTGGAGTGTGGTTTTGTTTGTTTCTTTTTATTATTATAACTCTCCTAACATCTCATACCTTGGCATCTCTCTAGAGGGCACCTCCTAGTCCAGGCTCCTGGCTTAGAGGCTTTTTGGAGGAGAAAGTCAAGTCTGTGAACTTGGCAGGCATTGTATCCAACTACAATTTGAGGTTTACCTAGACAGGTAAAGTTTGGGGGATGTTTAGCACGCCCCAAACAAGAATCTGAGCCATAGAGCCAATTCTATCTTGGAGTTTTAAGCAGAGAGAGAAAGGTTTTGTGTTTTTAATGTTTCTTCTCAGGTTCAGTCAGAACCTGGTAATGTGGGACCACGGTGACCAATCATCCTGGTTTGTGTCAGACTAGGGGACTTAAGGGATGTGAAAACTTTAGTGCTAAAACTGGGACAGTCCCCAGGATGGTTAGTCATCTTGTGTCTAATGTGCAAGTAAGAGAAGGAAGAAGGCATGGGGTAGCCAAGACAGTGTTGAGGTGAGCATGCGCTTTCCCTTCCTGGGCAGATAGATCTTGGCAGGACATGGAGGGGGATTTTCTTGGATGTGTATTCATTTCACTGCTTGTGTATAGAGAATACATGTATAAAGCGTTTCTAAGAGGGAAACCTGTGTGGCTACACAGTGTGCCTGCTCTCTGTGTGCCTGTGGCTGAAGGAAAGAGGAGACTGCCCAGTTTCTGTCTGTGTGGCATACACTTGACTGTGCAGGAGCAGGGACTTCCGGAAACTGCCTCAGGCACTGGGTATCTAGAGTGTTTGAGTAAGTGTCTCATCACACTGCCTGGAAAGGTGACAGGACCTGCATTAGGCAACTGATTCTCAAAATTCTTTTTTCTCCTCTCTGGTTAGGATTAAAACTCCCCTAATCAATTTCAGCTTTACACAGAGCAATACGCACACCTCAGATGGTTGCCATGGGCGCAGCTTCATATTGCGGTTTTGAGAGTATGTCTGGGCAGCTGCCGGCCAGCCTTGCAGCTTTTGTTGCAAGTACCTTTCTGTCCTCAAAGCACTCAGAACACATTCACGATCTCCTCTTTAGAGCCACTCTTCTTGTCTCGTCTCGTTTCTTACAGGGTTGCTGTGGATGTGTGGGCGACACTGGCTGATTTCTGTAACATACTGACGGCGGTGAATCAGTCTGAGGTGCCACTGTACAAGGACCCAGATGATGACCTCACCCTCCTCACCCTGGAAGAGGACCGGCTTCTCTCTGGCTTTGTCCCCTTGCTGGCTGCCCCCCAGGACCCCTGCTACGTGGAGAAAACCTCGGATAAGGTCAGCTGCAGGCCAAACATCCCTCCCCGTTTACCCATTCTCTTAATTCTCCAGACTTTTTTTATTCTTGGGAAGTTTTCTGTGCAAACGGAACATGATTAAGTCATTGAGAAGGGTGTTAAGGGAAAATATCGACCTTTTAGCCGCTGACATCCACTTCTGTGTCCTGAAAAAAAATCTCTCTTGACTTCCTCTGGAGTGTGTGTGTGTGTGTGTGTGTGTGTGTGTGTGTGAGAGCGCGCGCGCGCAAGTACATGTGTGGGGGGAGGGAGGGAGGGAGAGAGAGAGAGAGAGAGAGCGCAAGCGCGCACTCCTGGCATGTTGTATATACGATCATTTCCTCACTTGTTTAAATAGTGCAGCTTGTGTTGGCAGTGCTCTCACTCAGCTCCAAATGGTTTGCATCATGCTTAAAGCACCCTCCTTCCTTCCCTCTCCCTCCTTCCCCAGCCACAGAACTCTGCTCTAGGAAAACAGCCAGGGCCTTTTCCCTTCTCTAAGGGGGAGAGTGATAAATAGGTGACTAGAGGGAAGCAGACACCATGTGTTAACTTACAAAAAAAGCTTTTAGGAATATGAAGCATTCTCCGCTGCCTGGTTTCTATTTTCCTTCCTCTAAAGACTGTTTTAACTTGACTTTTTTCTTGTCTGTTTATAGAAAACAAAGGCCATTCCCTGTTGCCCTGGTGGGGATGGTGTAGCTTCTAATTTAACAGTTGGGTCTTGAGCCAGTGGAGAGTAGGGCAGTCTGGGCTGCTCCACAGCAGTCATGGGGAGTTAGCAGCATCTCCTGTGCTAAGGCACTTGTGCCTGATGCTTCACAGAGTGCGTGACTTCACACTCCCTAAGGGACAGGCCTTTGGGGAGTACTCTGTGAATGACTTCTCGGGAGGAAGTCTTTTTTTTTTTTTATGAATTTTTATTTTTAGGTTTTGGATTTTTGTGAAAGGGTTTCACATATAGCCCAGGCTGGCCTCAAAATGGATGTGTAGTAGAGACTGGCCTTAAACTAATGATTCTCCTGTCTAAACCTCCCAAACGCTGAGATAAGATACGTGTCACCACAGAAAGGAGGAAGAAGTCTTCTGATCAAGATGAAGTACATAAAAGTCAGTAAACTGACTTCCAGGATCGTGGACCTAGCATGCTCAAAGCCTTGAGTTCAAGGGCTGGAGAGATGGCTCAGTGGTTAAGGCGCTGGCTGCTCTTCCAGAAGATGTGGGTTCAATTCCTAGCTCCCACATGGCAGCCAGCTACCAACTGTCTATAACTCTACTTCCAGGGGATCTGACATCCTCACACAGAAACATGTACAGGCAAAATACCACTTCACGCACGCATGCGCATGCACGCGCGCGCACACACACACACGATTTTAATGTCTTGAGTTCAATTTCCCACACCAGGGTAGAAAATAAAAACTGAATTCTAAACATGACCTGTAAATATTTAATTATTTTTGGTTCAGGGTCTCACCATATAGCCCTGGCTGGCATAGAATCCAAAGAGATCCTTTTGCCTCTGTCTTTTGAGTGCTAGGATTAAAGACGTGTGTCACCATACCTGGCCTATGAGAAGTTTTATTAATATGCTGCCTAAGTGACTATGTTTATTTATTAATATAATTTAAACATGCATGGTTTTAAAAAAAAAAAAAAAGCAGTGAAATAGAGAGATGGCTCAGAGGATAAGAGCACTGGCTGCTCTTCCAAAGGTCCTGAGTTCAATTCCCAGCAACCACATAGTGGCTCACAACCATCTATAATGAGATCTGGTGCCCTCTTCTGGCCTGCAGGTGTACATGCAGACAAAATGCTGTATACATAATAAATAAATCATTACAAAAATAAAAGTAAAGCAGAAGGACTGAGGATGTTTCCCAAGCACGCGGCCCTAGGTGTGATCCTCAGCACTAGGAAAATAAGTACAGAGCAAAAAACTAAAACCGTGGGGTCATGTATGCACTATTGTCTCTTTTCACATATTTTAATGTATTCTTAAGTGAAAATTGTCATATGTTCAGGGAACCAAATATGGAATGTTTTTTGTTTTTTGTTTGTTTGGTTTTTTTTTTTTTTTTTTTTGAGACAAGGTTTCTCTGTGATAGCTTTGGCTGTCCTAGACTCACTTTGTAGACCAGGCTGGCCTCGAACTCACAGCGATCCACCTGCCTCTGCCTCCCAAGTGCTGGGATTAAAGGCGTGCACCACCACGCCCAGCCGGAATGATTTTTAAAAATGATTTCTTAGTATTTTTTATGTGCCAAGATTTTGTGGGGGAGGGGTTGGTTTTGGTTTTTTGTTTTGTTTTGTTTTTTCCAACACAGAGTTTCTCTGTGTAGCCTTGGCTTTCCTGGACTCGCTTTGTAGACTAGGCTGGCCTCGAACTCTCAGAGATCTGCCTGCCTTTGACTCCCTGAGTGCTGGGATTACTGGCATGCTACCGTGCCCATGCTGAGTTTTCTTTACTTAGTCTTTGTTTTATCAACCCAAGAGAGGTGGAACCTGATTTTTTTATTATTATTATAAACAGTGAATTTATGCCTTATAGCAAAATTAGGGCATGTATTTATTTCCTATAGTTAAATTTCTTTTTAAGTGAAGAGAGGTTCTAGGCATGGGCCTAACCGAAGTCAATACTCAACTGCCCAGCAGCAACCATTGTAACCCCTTGGTGACTTGAACAGTGGAGGCCGGAGTAGTAAGGAGTTCAAGGTCATCCTTAGCTATATAAGTTAGTTCAAGGTGACGTGTGGACAACAGGAGACCCTGCCTCAAAAAAGAAAGCAAGTAAGCCCTGGGGGCATAGTTTAAAGGTTAAAAACTTACCTAGATTGTGCAAGGGCCCAGGGTTCAATCCTTAGCACCAAAAATAAGAAAATAGTAAATAAAAATAAAAACTAGAGGCTAAAAAGTGGGGCAGTGGCTAAGAACACTTGCTCCTCTTCCAGAAGACCTGGGTTTGAGTCTTAGCACCCGTGTGGTTGCACACAGTCATCACTAACTCTGGTTCTATGGGATTCATTGCCCTCCCTGGTTTCTGTGGGTACCTGTACACAGATATGCATGCAGAAGAAACACTTAGGCACAAAATATGATAATAAATCTTTTAAAAATCACACTCTTAGGATATGTTTAATAACTAGTGACTCTTGGGAGAACCTTTCTTTCCAAAGAGGAATACTTGTCTTATGCTTTTGTGGGGAAAAAAGAGGATAAAATTCTGCCCTGCTTGTCTGGTCTCAGAAGGTGGTAATAATAAGAGTTTGTATAGTAGGAGGCTGAAGAGAGCAAAGAACTGTTTATACCTCTGAGGAAGATATTGAGGTAAGAGAAAAACTAGTTATCAGTAGCTTGGGTACATGCATTTAGTAATCAGCCAGTCGAGCTATCTTCCTCTCTTTCTTCTGATATTTTTGATCACTAAGTGGACTTGATTCCAGAAGATCCTTCTGGGAGTTAACTGTCACTTAGTGCAAAACAAGGGAGGGGTCCTAACCAGCTTAAGTTTCCTTTGCCTCATTTTTATTACCTCATTGGTGCTCCCAGCTATAGTGTTGGATGCCAGTCTGCGGCCTGGATGGAGAAGAATGAGGTCCTCTGTGCACCCTCACCCTATTGTAGGTGGTCACCAGCTGCCCGATGGCAGCAGTAACTCACTTCAAGTGTGAGAAGGTATTTCAGAGATGTCATCTCTCATTACTAGCTCCTAAATTTGGTCTTTATTCTTTCCCATCCTGAGGAAATAGGAGCATGGCTTTTGGTTGCTTGTTGCAGAATCTTAGAGTTCTTGGCTCTTGTTTTCTCAGATCTTTGTATCTCGTTAGCAGTACCTTTAACAGTGTGTAGGTATGATTTTTTTCCATACCTTTGTTCCATTCACTGAAGTACCTTCTAACTCTGCTTCTAGCTCCTAATCTGTTTCCTGGCATAGTAATGACCGTGACCTGTGATTATAGAACATCAGAGCTGACACTGGTGGTATAGGCCTGTAATCCTAGCTACTCAGGAGGTGGAGGCAGGGGCATTACAAATTCAAGACCTTCCTGGGTTACAGGGCAGATTTGGGGCTGACTGGATAACTTAGTGAGGCCTGGTCTCAAAGTGAAGGATGCTTTCCTAGTATACACAAAGCCCTGCCCCCCCCCCCCAAATTTTTTTAAAATAAAGTCACCACATCATGCTAATTTTACTTCCAAACATTATGATAACTTTTCTTCTTGAAGTAAAAAGCCAAAAGTTTAAAAATGGGCTCCAGTACCCTTTCTTATCTGACAGTGCCTTCACGTGCTAACTCTCCAACCTCAGCTCCTACTGCCCTCTTTGTCCTCGCTGAGCTCTCTGGTCACATTGCATATTGGTCGTCCTTGCTATTCCTCAGACTGACCAAGCATGCATGCCTTGGGGTCTCTGCAATTACTCCTAGCCTAATCTAGAAATGCTCTGAACCAGATGGGTGATCACTTCCTTGTGGTTGTCACCTTGTTGGAACTGTCTTCCCTGTCTAAAAATGTTACCTTTTTCCGTTGACTTACATGGCAGGGCAAAATCAATCATCTATCACACGTTAGGCTGTGAACTAGAGTCTTCTGTCTAGTATTTCCTCTCGGTACACTTATCTAAGCATTTATAAAAGAGGGGCAGCGGCTCAAGAGGGGACTAAAGGATGATGCTAAACTCACAAAGGTCACCTCCATGGCTAACCCAGAAGATATGTATGAACATGCCAGAAAGAATCTTCAGGAACTCCTGGCCTTTTAAGCAATCTGATAGGCATTTTCTCGAGCCTCTAGTGGCTATTACTAAGAAATGTGAAATATCTCAAGAACTCATTGTAACATTAGTGACTTCATTAATGGTAGAGATTGGTCAACAGAAGCTCATTGAGCATGTAACTACCCACACAGTGTAGGTTCTCCAAACACATACAGCAAACATGCCAGTTTGGGAAACCGTCTGTGGTGTATATAGATGCTCAGTACCACATACAGTTACTGAACCCTGTAAGACACGAGGAGCCCGGTGGGTTTTCTTGAGATGGTGAATGCATTGCCTTATGAGCACTGATTTGATATCAACATTCCCAGGCAAGTCCTGTGGTACTCTAGGGTTGGTTTGGTTTGGTTTTTGAGTTGTGAGTTGTAAATGAAAATACAATTGTGGGAAGGAGCGTGTCTCAGTGGTGAGTAATACTCGGTGCTCTTGCAGAGGACCTGGGGTCAGATCCCAGTGGTAGGTAGCTCATAACTATCCATGACTCCAGATCCTTAGTTCCTGGAGATCTGGTGCCTTTTGTGTGTATCAGGCACACAGGTGGTGCACATACACATACTTGCAAGTAGGACACTCAGACATATAAATTAAATAAATAAAAATGAATGCTTTTCATTGAAACAAGCAGGGCACATCACTGAATGACTTGGATCTTTTATATTATGAAATTTGTTACAGGGATAGCCTTTGTAAACTTTTCAGTCTGGCTTTACTCTTGATCTTCTTTAGATTTATTTTATGTATGTGTGTGTGTGTGGATGACATCAGTGTGTAAGTGACCATGAAGGCCAGAAAGCGATCCCTGGGGGTTGCAGTCATAGGCAGTTGTTAGCTGTCGGGACATGAGTACTGGAAACCAAACTTAGGTACTCTTAACTACTGAGCCGTCTCTCCAGCCCAACCCTTGCCTTTTTTGAGTGTTCTGAACATCTTGAAGGATTAATATTCTGTATGTAATAAAGAAGCCATAGTAGAAAGCTCAGGTATAAGCAAGCATGGTGACTCACTGCATGTTCCAAGTCAGCCAGGAGAAGGGAGAGGGGAAAATAGCAGTGAAGTAGGGAGGGACCTATCTAGAGCCAACCACCAGGGAAAAAAGGAAAGTGATCTCACTGAGCAGCTGGTGGGCACCTAAATTCAGAGGGTAGATAGCTAAGCTCTGCAAACCAAAGTGAACTACCTAGTAAAGAACTGAACAGTCGGGCTGGAGAGATGGCTCAGTGGTTAAGAGCACTGGCTGCTCTTCCATAGGTCCTGAGTTCAATTCCCAGCACCCACATGGCGGCTCACAACCATCTATAATGAGATCTGATGCCCTCTTCTGGACTGGAGGCATACATGCAGGCAGAGTACTGATATGTAATAAATAAATAAATCTTTAAAAAACAAAAACAGAAACCAGATCAGCAAAAACAGATTTCAAAACAAAACAACAAAAACCACCAGAAATCTCTAATGTATACTAGGATTTACCTCAAAACTAGCTGGGTGAGTGGAGGCAGGTAAGCATATATAAATGGCTAAGAGTAACAACCCAAGTGACAGCACACGCTGGATGGGGAGAAAGGGGAACACTCCTCCATTGCTGGGGGAGTGCAAACCTGTAGGCTTTGAACTTTTTAAGACCTACTTTATTTGGGGTTCTTTAATGCTTACACCTCCCTTCCAACCCACCTACCCTAGATAGGAGAGAAAAGAGGTTAATGGGAACAGGAGAAGTAGACCTTTTTAGACTCAGTTCCTTGGAATTATTCCATTGGCATAGTCGGCAGGATTCCAGCAGACCCATTAAACAGCACACCAGCAATTCAGCAAAGGTGACCACAACCGCAGCCACTGGATTCCGGAACCTCAAAGCGTTCACTGGAGCTGTTCTCTCTAGGAGCATCTCGAAGTAGAGAGTGTGTGTGTGTGTGTGTGTGTGTGTGTGTGTGTGTGTGTGTGTGTGTGTGTGAGAGACACACACACACACACACACACACACACACACACACATATATGTCCTCTCAGAGGCCATCCTAGGATCTTTATCACTGGGCAAAGACTGTGCCCCCACAAGAGACGGTTCCCTTTCCAGTGGACAAGTATCACCTGTTCTCTCACAAGTCTCTTTTCAGTGAAAAAACATTGCCTACGTTTACACAGGTCTGTTTCATATTCACTTGGGATCAGGGGAAAAAAAAAAAAACACCCCAAAACCAAAAAGCCATGTTTAAATCTACTACACAAACTTGTACAACACTTTGGAAACATACCTGGTGCTGTCTCAGAACACTTGGAATAGTGCCAAAAGTTGCCCCATGGTACAAAAAGGACATTTGCTCAACTGTGGTCATAGCAGCCTTTTATTCATAATAGCCAGAATCTGGAAACAACCTAGATGTCCCTGAACTGAAAAACTGTTAAAGAAACGGTGGTACGTTTACACAATGGAATGCCACTCAACTATTAAAAACAAGGAAATCTTGAAATTTGCAGGCAAATGGGTGAAACTAGAAAAGATCATCCTGAGTGAGGTAACCCAGGCCCAGAAAGACACGCATGGTATAAACTCACTTATAAGTGGATAGTAGCCAAACATAGATGCCCTTTGAGATCCACTCAGCAGGGCATTTGGGCAGATATCAGGACTGGCAGCTGGACTCTGGGCAGAAGCTGAGAGTTGTATGGAAGGACCCAGAGGGGTCAGGAGCTCCACATGGAGGCCATCAAGGCCAGCGGATCTGGGGGGGGGGTGTCCACAAACGGAAGCACCAACCAAGGACAATGCATGCAGACAACCTAGACCCAGTTCAGATGTAGCTGATGGACAGCTCATTCTCCACTTGAGGGGAGGGCGGAGTGGAGGCTGCCCCTGACATGAACTCTGGTGCCTGAGATTTGATATCTTCCCCTTGGCAGGGCCCCTTTGTTGGCACACAGAGGAAAGAGATGCAGGTTATCCTGATGAGACCTGATAGGCTGTGGTCAGCTGGTGGTCGAGGAGCCCACCCCACCCCCCAGTCAGAGGTTTAGGGGAGAGGAAAAGGGCAGAAGGAAGAGGGAGGGTAGGAACAGCAAGATACAAGGGAGGGGATAACAACTGGGATGTAATGTGAATAAATTATAACTTTTTTTTTTTTTTTTTTTTTTTTTTTTTTTTTTTTTTTTTTTGGTTTTTTGAGACAGGGTTTCCCTGTGTAGCCTTGGCTGTCCTAGACTCTTTGTAGACCAGGCTGGCCTTGAACTCACAGTGATCCACCTGGCTCTGCCTCCCGAGTCCTGGGATTAAAGGCGAGTGCCACTACCGCCCAGCCAACAAAATATTTTTTAAGAATATAAATGGGAAAAAATATTAACGGGATGGGGAAGCTAAATGTTGGTTCTTGTTGAATCTGAATAATAGATATGTTGAATCCATTACAACATTCTACTTTCTTATGTATATAAATTTTTCATTAAAAGTTTTTAAAAGAATAACAACTTTTCTCTTTAGTTGTTTACTCATGTTTTGTTTGCTGGTGGGGTAGGAATTGTACCCAGGATCTTAAACACAGTAGGTGACGAGGGCTTGAGTGTTGGCGGCAGCCCTCCACGCACACGCTCATGCCTCATAAGGCGCAGGGGGAACTAGTTAGGGGACACCTTTGGGTTGGCTCTCTCCTTCCACCATTTAGGTTCTAGAAATTTAACTAAAGTTGTCAGCTTTGTGTGGCAAGTACGTTTACCTGCCAAGCCATCTTGAAGGCAAATAAAAACACAGTTGTCTCTCTACCACGTTGTATTGTTTAAGTTACAGTGCAAGTCATGAAGCCATAGCATTGATAGCAACTGTTTTCCGCCACTGATCGTGTTCCAGGCAATGTGATAATAAGTTTTTCACATATGCATCTTCTCACCAAAATCCCAGCAGCTGTGTAAGTAGTACCTGGTGGGAAGCGATGAGAAGGACAATATTAGAAAAAGATACATGTTGTCGTATGACTATAGAAAGCTTAATAGAAATCAGTATAGCCTGCTGGCAAGGCTGAGACAGGAGCAGTGGCTGAGCCCAGGACTTCAAAGCTTTGGGAACATAGTGAGACCATACTAAACCATACCAAAACAAACAATGCTGAATTATCTCCTATAACATAAATGCATGCGGTTATATAGTTTATATCACATGTCATGAAGTTTTGTGTAGTCCCTTAGTCATTTATATTTAGGAAGTTACTGTTTTATCAATGATGTCATATCAAGCAACATTACATATGTGTGTACACACACACACACACACACACACACACACACACGTTTCTTCATTAATTTTACAGGGATAAACTTGTGAGTAGAATTGCTAGACCATAAGGGTTGTGCCAAATTTTAGGACTTTTCTTGTATAAGACCAGTTGTAGAATATAAGAGTATCTGCTTTCTAACCTCCTTACAATGCTGAATAATTTAGCTTTTTGTAACTTTTCCTGAGATGGACAAAAATATCTTCCGCCTCCCACATGCTGAAACTGAAGACAGGTCACCGTACTCAGCACCTTCAGTTGGTCTTGTGTAGCTGTTTTGTTTTTATGTTGAGTGAAATGAGAATTTGGAGAGCTGTTGGAAGAAGAGGTGCAGCATTTTTCTCTATATAGGTAATAACAAATACTCCCACTGCAGATGCAGCTCAGTGGGAGAGTCCTTGCCTGGCATGCAGATCCTAGGTTTGATCCCCAGGAACACATAAAGCCAGGCATGGCGGTCTGAGCTTATAATCCCAGGTGGAGTCAGCAGGATCAGAGCTCATTGTCATCCTCAGCTACAGTTTAAGGCTGGCTCTGTCTCAAAAAAAAGAAATGTTTCAGGGTAGAGAGATGGCTTAGTAGTTAAGAGCACTGGTTTCTCTTCCAGAGGACCTGGGTTCAATTCCCAGTACCCACATGGCAGCTCACAACATCTTTAACTCCGACATCCTCTCTGGTCTCCTTGGGCACTGCTTGCAGCTGGTGGTCAGACATTTATGCAAGTAGCGCACACATCAGCTATAGGTATCTGCAGAAAAATTAAACCAGCCAAATTTTAGAAACAAACTATTATGTATATGTTTCCTTCTCTGTTTTATCTGTATGATCCAGAGTCTTTGTTCTGAGTGTAAACATATATTTTGTTTTGTAAAGTCCTCTGGTTATAGGAAGGAAACATTATAAGCCCAGATTTATTTGTTTGTTTGTTAATGCATGCCTTTTCTCACTTTAGATGAGGAACTTTTCATTATCTATTTCACAAATGGCTTTCTGACCTTCACTGACCTCTCTTTTTATGTTTTACTTATTTTGCATGGGAGATGCACATGCCACAGTGTAGCTGTGGAAGTCAGGAGGCATTTATTAGGAATCTGTTCTATCCTATCACCACGTCAATCTGGTTTGGTGGAAGGTAGCTTTACCCCCTGAGCTATCTTGCTGGCCGTAACCATCTTACTGTATGTCTCTCTATATGCCTTTCTCTCTCTCTCTCTCTCTCTCTCTCTCTCTCTCTCTCTCTCTCTCTCTCTCTTATCTTTTTGTGCTCTCCTACCGCTTTATGAATCCTTTGTAATTTTATGAATTATTATCACCTTGATTTACTCCAGTATTTTCAGATTGTATCAGTTGTTGTTTAATATATAAATCTAATTCCTCAGATGCAAGATTCTATTTTTTTTGGCATTTTTTAAAGATTTATTTATTCTATGTGAATTAATGTTTTGCCTGCATGTATGTTTATGTGCCTGCTGCCCATGGAGGTCAGAAGAGGACATTAGATACCTTAGAGCTATAGATGATTGTCATTACCTTGTGGGTGCTAGGAACCAAACCTAGGCTCTTTGTGAGAGCAACAAGAGTCCTTAACCTCTGAGCCATATCTCCAGCCGTGGGGACAATGTTTTTATGTTTGTGTCTTTGGTAAGTCAAGTGTCTTAAGTATTCTTTTTAGTTCTGGGCTAGTAATTCTCGCACTTTAGCATTCATTAAAACCATGTTGGTAGCTTATTAAAACACCAGTTTCTGAGCTTCACACAAATGTTCCTCGATGTGGAGAGAGAGACTGAAATTGTATTTCTAACACATTCTTAGGCCACGCTAGTCTTAAGGGTTCCACATATTGAGAACAGCTGTTTTTAGGGACTAAATACCTGATAAAATTGTAGCTACAAGGTGAAGCTTTTGGTAAGAATAAAGGTTCCATGGATATTTGGAAAACTTACAGGAAGATTATGAGTAGTAGTTACCAATTCTGGCTTTAACTTTTGAATGCAGAAATATCATCTGAGAGCTCACACACCACACCTCTTCTTGCCAGGTAACTTTCTGAGCTCAAGGGGGAAAAAAAATCAAAAATCTCCTTAGATTGCTATGAACCTCTCTCTCGTGAACGTAAGCAGAGAGTCACAGGTCTGGATAGTCTCTTTTCCTAAGAGGGCTCTGAGCCGCACAGCTGACACTGAGTGCTTATCACGGATCTCTGCTGTCAGAAGGCTTTACGTTATTTCCTTTAAGGTTCCAGGAAACCCTGGAGTAATGTTAAGCCTTAAAACAGTGCCCAGAGCCGGGCGTGGTGGCGCACGCCTTTAATCCCAGCACTCGGGAGGCAGAGGCAGGCGGATCGCTGTGAGTTCGAGGCCAGCCTGATCTACAAAGCGAGTCCATGATGGCCAAGGCTACACAGAGAAACCCTGTCTCGAAAAACCAAAAAAAAAAAAAAAAAAAAAACAGTGCCCAGGATGGCATAGCTAAGCATGGTGGATTCAAATCCTTGAAATCTAAGTGTAATGTGTGTGCTTGGAGAAGTGCAGGAGGAGTATGGTTGGACAAACAGTGACTTGGTGCTTCCAGTCCTTGAGACCGTGACAGTTTTATTACCTCTGAAAAACGTGGTTTCTCACCAGGAGCTTGGGAACCATTAACCTGGTTTGAGGGAGATATCTGATCTTTCAGAATAGTTCTTCAGAAGAACTTGGATTGAGTTTCTTTCATTCTGGCTTTCTCTCTGGGTTGAGTGTCTTCAAATCTTGAAAAAATTTTGAGTATCTAGAATGTAAGTCTTTGGAGAATAGATTTGATTGAAAAAAAAAAAAAAAGCAAACCATTGTGAATTCTCCAACGAGTGTTCTTAGGCTGATGTGTACATTTTAGAAGTGAGTTCTAAACCCACATAGAAAACCTTTATAGTGTCTTGGACTCTTAATTTCTCCAGGCAAGACAGCCTGTAGATAACCAGTAATTACACGTGCAGTTGACGGATATGAAAAACTGATAGATAAAACCTGAAAGTCAGCTGTGTAAGCAGCCTGAGTCCCTTACCTGTGAAACCTACCTAAATGCAGTCAGGTATTCAAGCAATCTCCGGCTCTAGTCTTAATAAATTTGGGCCCACAATTAGAAATAAACTGGAGGCTGAGAAAATGACTCAATCAAAAAAGAAAAAAAGAAAATGACTCAATCAGGAAGTGTTTGCTGAACAAGCATGAGGCCCTGAGTTTGGATTCCCAGGGTCACATAGAAAGCTGGACGTGGCAAGTGTGCGTGCTTGTAATCTCATGCTAGGACTAGGGCAGAGACAGAAGGGTCCCTGAGGCGTGTTAGCTAGCCATTCTAGCCAATCAGAGACAGTCCAGGTTGACTGAGAAACTCTATCTTAGAAAGATAAGGCGGAGAACAATTGGGGAAGACACCAGACATCAGCCTTTGGCCTCCACATACACACACAGACACACGCACACATACAAATGGGTGAAATTGGTGGTCATTCATGGTTGATAAACACCTGCATCTAGGAGACAGAAGAGAAGGATTAGGCAAATTCTAGTACTGTTTGAGCTATAAATCTCCCTTCCAGTTTGTCTGTTGAGATCCGGGGTTATTAGGTGAACTGGCCGGAGACTGGTGGTGTTAAATTCGACTAGGCTGAAAACGGACTACTGTCACTCTTAGAGTTAAAGCAAGGAGCCTGGGGAGTTAGTTGGCTCGGGTAAGGATGCCTGCTCCTCGTCCTTACTATCTGAGTTGGAGTCCCGCGACCCCTATGGTGGCACTAGATAGGTGTCCTCTGACTTCTCTATGGAGCTAAGACACACACATGCCCACAGGTTCACCACAGCACACCCCGGGGGGTGGCTGGAGAGTAGGCGAATGGGGACTTGAGGCAGAATGTCTGTTTCAGGTGTCTCTTTACCACTTGGGAGGCAGAGGCAGGCGGATCTCTGTGAGTTCGAGGCCAGCCTGGTCTACAAAGTGAGTCAAGGACAGCCAAGGATACACAGAGAAACCCTGTCTTGAAAATAAATAAACAAACAAACAAATAAATAAATATAAATTTAAAAATCTCCCTTCCTCTCACCTATACCCCCCACAACAAAGCCTTTGAAACTGAATGTGATGACAAACACCTATAATTTACGCACTTGGGAGGACAGTGAATTAATTCCAGCTAGGCTATGTTGTGAGATCACGCCTCAAACCAACAGGACCGTCAGGCATATTAGTGGATAAAGGAACTTGTTGCCCGACCTGAATTCGATCCTAGGGACAAGAATAGCAGGAGATAACAGGCTCTTACAAGGCGTCCTCTGACTTACACGTTCGTATTGTGGCATGCATACCTCCTTCTTTCCCCCATCCCCCTCACCCCCTGCCACCCCAAAGCTGCCAAAAAATAGGTAAGTAAAAATGATTTAAGAAACAGCCAACGGGTCAATGTGGTGATCACAGTGCTGACAAGTGGATCTCTGTGAGTTCAAGGCCAGCTTGGTATACATCGCAAGTTCCAGGCCTGCGGGGTTACTTAATGAGACCTTGTCTTAAAGACACAAAACAACAATGGAATTGGTAAGAGAAGGACATAATATCATTAGAGTAAAACTGTGGGTGTGAACATCTGTCCCAGTTCTTTCTACTCCAGCTGTTAATTTTTTAATGAAAATATTTTACTTAATAATTTTAGAGATATACAATTACATTTAAAATGTAAATTTTGGTTAATTTTGATATATGACTTACAGTCAGATTCACATTTGAATGTTCTATGTGCTACACATGTGGAAGGGCAATGTGGAGATAAAAATATTTCCATTTCCCCAGTGTGTTCCCAAGGGCTGTTGGCTTCTTTCTCATTCTCTATTCCAGCCAACTATTGATTTAATTACTATAGATTTCGAAGACTGGGTTTCTAGATTCCATGTAGCCCAGGCTATTCTTTTTTTTTTTACATAAATGTTTTTATTTATTGGTATTTGCATAATTTACAAGATAAACCCATTAATTTATGTATTGGTTTGAATCCTTTTTCCTATCAAATCTTCAACTAAAACACTTTTAATTAGGTGTGTTTTTGTTTTGTTTTTATTTTTTATTTTAATTTTATTAATTTATTCAGATTACAACTCAGTTGTTGTTCCATCACTTGTATCTTCCTATTCCTCCCTCCCTCCCGCTTTCACCCTATTCCCCTTCCCTAGGCCTATGACCAAGGGGGCCCTCCTCCCCCACTATATGGTCATAGGCTATCAAGTCTCATCTTGGTAGCCTGCTTATTCTTTCTTTGAGTGCCACCAGGCCTCCCCACCAAGGGGAGGTTGTCAAATATGGAGCACCAGAGTTCATGTCAAAGTCAGTCCCCACGCTCCACATAACTCTGGAGAATGCCCTGTCCATTAGTTAGATCAGAGTAGGGGTTTGATGTTTACTACTTGTATTGTCCTTGGTTAGTGCAATAGTTTGAGCAGACCCCCCTGAGCCCTGATCCACCCATCATGATGTTCTTCTTGTAGGTTTCTATAACCCTCTGGATCCTTCTATTTCCCCATCTTCTGTATTTATCTTACCTAGAATCCCAGTAGGATGTCCTCACATCTATCCCAATCTCCTGCTAAGTGAAGACTTTTGTGGGATGTGCCTTTTGGGCTAGTGCCCAATTATAAGTGAGTATATACCATGTGGGTCTTTCTGCTTCTGGGTTAACTCACTCATTATGATCATTTCTAGTCCCATCCATTTGTCCCATCCATTTCGGGATTTCCTTGTTTTTAATAGCTGAGTAGTATTCCATAGTGTAAGCGGACCACAGTTTCTTTATCCATTCTTCAACTGAGGGGCAAGATCAAATTAAATAGAGAGATACTCAAGGAAATTCCTCTAAAATCGGGGACCAGACAAGGCTGCCCACTTTCTCCATATCTCTTCAATATAGTTCTTGAAGTTCTAGCCACAACAATAAGACATCAAAAGGAGATCCAAATGGGAAAGGAGGAATTCAAATCATCCCTATTTACAGATGATGTGATAGTGTACATAAGTGACCCCCAAAATTCCACTAGAGAACTCCTACAGCTGATAAACACCTTCAGCAAATTGGCTAGATACAAAATTACAAAGTCAGTAGCCTTCCTATATACAAATGACAAACATGCAGAGGAAGAAATTAGGAAAACTACACCCTTCACGATAACCACGAACAATATAAAATATCTAGGAGTAACTCTAACCAAGCAAGTGAAGGACTTGTTTGAAAATAACTTTAAATCTCTGAAGAAAGAGATTGAACATGACATCAGAAGATGGAGGGATCTCCCTTGTTTGTGGATTGGGAGAATTAACATAGTAAAAATGGCCATCTCACCAAAAGCAATTTACAGATTCATGCAATCCTATCAAAACACCTACACAATATTTTAAAGACATTGAAAGATCAATTCTCAACTTCATATGGAAAAACAAAAAACCCAGAATAGTAAAAACAATCCTATACAATAAAAGATCCTCTGGAGGAATTCCCAAACCGGATCTCAAGCTGTACTATAGAGCAACAGTAATTAAAACAGCATGGCACTGGCACAGCAATAAGCTGGTGAATCAGTGGAATCGAATCGAAGACCCAGAAATGAATCCACACACATATGGTCACTTGATTTTTGATAAAGAAGCCAAATCTATTCAATGGAAAAAGGATAGCATCTTCAACAAAGAGTGCTAGGCTAACTGGATGTCTACATGTAGAAAAAATGTAATTGGACCCATATTTGTCACCATGCACAAAGCCCAGGCTAATCTTGAACTCATTATGTATCAAGGGTGACCTTAACTCTGGATTATAGATGTGAATTAACACATCCAGCTATAAACCAAACACTGTTGCTTGTACTTTTATGGTTTTTGTCTTTTTGTTCAATATAATGCATGTGAAATTCATCCATGCCATTATATTTTTTTCAGTAGTACACTCCTTTTTATTGATGAATAACATTCCATTTTCTGAATATATCACACTTTATTCATTCTTTGATAGTAAGCATTTGAGCTGTTTTTGTCTTATTGTATGAAACTTTGTAAGTCTCTTGATAGACAGATAAATTTTTTTCCCCATTTTAGGGGTTGGCAGGGTAGCAGCATCTCACACATTGGCCCTGGTGTCCTAGAGCTCATTGGTAACCCAAGTTTGTGTTGAGCTCACTGCAGTCTTTCATCAGCCTCCTTAGTACCAAGGTTATAGATCTGTGCTGCCACACCCACCTCGTTTCCATTCCTTTCAGGTACAGAGCTAGTATAACTGCTTAGTCATGTATGTATGTGTGTATGTGTCTATGTATGTATGTATCTCAACTTTATGAGTTTTCATAAGTTTTATAATTTTTGAAAAATTGTAACTTTATGACTTTTTTTCAAAAATTACTATATTTCATAATTTTACATTCCCAGGAGCAGTGTGTGAAAGTCCCAGTAGTTCTGTATCTTTGCCAATACTTGGGTTTTTCTTTTTCTTTTTTTTAAGATTTATTTTATGGGGGCTGGAGAGATGGCTCAGAGGTTAAGAGCACTGCCTGCTCTTCTAAAGGTCATGAGTTCAATTCCCAGCAACCACATGATGAGATGTGGTGCCGTCTTCTAGCATGCAGGTGTTACATGCAGGCAGAACATTGTATGCATAATAAATAAATAAATCTTTTTTTAAAAAGGATTTTTTTGTGTATGCCCATTTTATCTGCATGAATTTTGGGGCACCATGTGTGTGCGTGGTGTCCTTAGAGGTCAAAAGAGGACCTCAGTTCCCTAGAACTGGAGTTACATAGGCTGTGAGCTGCCATATGGGTGCTGGGAACAGAACTGGGGTCCTCTGTAAGAGCAGCCGGTGCTCTTAACCACTGAACCACTTCTCTAGCCCCCACTTGGTATTTCCTAGTTACATCTTTTTGTTTGTTTGTTTTGTTTTGTCTTGTTTTCTTTTTATTTGACAGTCTCCAAACGAGCTCAGAACTGGAGATTCTTCCTCAGCCTCCTGAGTGCTTATGATTATAAACTTATACACAGGCCCAACTACCACTTGGTATCTCTAATCTTTGTTATTTTTATGTCTGCTATTAAGTAAGAAGTAGTATCTCACCTTGGTGGAAGTGTTTGTTGTTTTCTTTTTATGTCTTAGTTTGAGAGGAGTATGAGTATTGCAGCATGTGTGTGGAGGTCAGAGGGCAGCTTGTGGGAGTGGGCTCTCTGTTTACCATGTGGGTCTTGGTGATCATATTCAAGGTGACAATTCACGCTACAGATGCTCAGCGGACAATAAACCCATTATTAGTTGGAAATACTCTAAGCCAAATGCATTTGATATACTTAAAATGCCAAAATCATAACACCTCACACTGAAGACTACCAGTTATTTTATCATTAGGCTGGGGAAAAGATCAAAATTCAAAATTTGAAATATAGTTTCTATTGAATATACTGTGCTCTCACACTATTGTAATGTCAAAAAAATTCTGAATTGAATCATTCCAAGTTAGGGATGTGTGTGCCCTTGGAAACTATTCAGGTCTGCTGGCGTTTTATAAATACTATTTGCTGTTTGGATTCTGGTTGTATTGTAACAGCTCTTTATATATTCTGAATACAAATACTTGTCACATATACCTGTGAATATTTCATTCATGTTGTGGGCTCCCTTTGTCACTGTGTTTACAGAGAAGAAATAGCGAATTATTTTGGTAGTTTGTGTTTGTTTGCTTGCTTTTTTTTTTTTTTTTTTTTTTTTTCACTTTCTCTTTTCTTCTTTTCTTTTCCTTTCTTTTCTTTTCTTTTCTTTTTTCTAGACCAGGTTTTCTCTGTATAACAGCCTTGGTTATGCTGGACTTGCTTTGTAGAGCAGGCTGGCCTTAAACTCACATAGATCTGCCTGCCTCTGCCTCCTGAGTGCTGGGATTAAAGGTGTGCACCACCACATCCGGCTGAATTTTTTGTGTCTTTTTAATATTTTTTTTATTTATTATGTATACAGTATTCTGCCTGCAGGTCAGAATAGGGCACCAGATTTCATTATAGATGGTTGTGAGCCACCATGTGGTTGCTGGGATTTGAACTCAGGACCTTTGGAAGAGCAGACAGTGCTATTGACCTTTGAGCTATCTCTCCAGCTCCCTAACTCCCTAACTTTGTCTTCTTTTATTTTTTTATTTTTATCGTATGTGCGTTGGTGTTTTGCCTGCATGTTTGTCTGTGTGAAGGCGCCAGATCTTGGAGTTACAGTTGTGAGCTGCCATGTGGGTCCTGGGAATTGAACCCGGGTCCTTTGGAAGAGCAGTCAGTGCTCTTAACCGCTGAGCCATCTCTCCAGCCCCTACTTTATCTTCTTAAACTGGTTTCACATGCACACACACACACACACACACACACACGCACATACACATACACACACACACGTACTGTGCACACACATACACCCTCATGCACACACATCATTCACTATTAGTGATTCTAGAGACCAGTTCTAAGGGAACCACCACCAGATCCAGGTTCCATAGCCTTTGTTTAAAAGTATATCTTTTTTTTTTCCCGCCTCATTGATTTAAAATTTTCTGCTTTATGGGGCTGGAGAGATAGCTCAATGGTTAGGAACACTCAACTGATCTTACAGAGGGTCTCAGTTCAGATCCCAGCACCCACACCAAGGAGCTCACAACCACCTGTAACGCCATCCAGGGTATCCGACACTCTTTTGGTTTCTGCGGTCACCTGCATGCATAGTGCACCTACAGATAGATGAGCATGTATGCACACACATAAAGAATTTTTGTGGCTTTTTTTTTTTAATATAATTATGTATTGAAGGGGTTTTTTTCCTTACTGCACACTTTCAGGATGTGATTGTACTATCATCTAGGGGACACTGCTTTTCATAAGGAGGTAGCAGCCATTCTCGTGGCCTCTTTGTAATGCTTTACTCTCACACCTTTGCATTTTTTTCTTTGTTTTTATATGCACATGGGTATATGAGTGTGCACATCTGTAAGGTGAAGCCGGAGGACACCTTCAAGTGTTCTCTTTTTCCTCCTTTGAGACAAGGTCTCTTGTTAACCAGGAGCTCAGCAGTTAGGCTAGCTAGCTAGCCAGCAAGCCCAAGGGCCTTTCCTGGGTTGCAGTTACAAGCACATGCCACCCGCCATGCAGGCTGCATGGGTGGAGCTCAGGGCCTCCTGTACGCAAAGCAAGCAGGCTCCTGCTGCGGCCGGCCCTCTAGTGTTCCTCTTTAGCTGCAGTCTTAGAGGTTTGAGATCTGTGTCAAGAGGATTTACTTTTACATTCTCTGGAGTTGTTTTGTTTGTTTGTTTGTTCATTCGTTTGTTTACTGGGCTTCTTAGACCTGTAGGCTGATGTGTTTTCATCAGATTTAGAGTATCTTTCGGATACTCTTTTCTTCTGTGCTTTTTGGAATTCTTTTTCGTTGTTGTTGTTTTTGTTTTTGTTGGGTTTTTTTTGTTTGTTTGGGTTTGGGGGCCTTGTTTTTGTTTTTTGTTTTTTGTTTTTTGTTTTGAGACAGGATTTCTCTGTGTAGCCTTGGCTGATCCACCTGCCTCTGCCTCCCAGAGTGCTGGGATTAAAGGCGTGCGCCACCACACCCAGTTGTAATTCTATATGTATATGTTAAAACTCTAGATATGGCTCCATAGATTGGTGAGGCTCCTGGTTTGGTTTTTTTGTTTTGTTTGTTTTTGTTTTTGTTTTCATTTTTTCCCCTTCAATTTTATTGACTTTTTCCTGTCCCTCCCTCCCTCCCTTCTTCTTTTTCTCCTCCTCCTTCTATCTTTCTTTTTCTTCTCCTCCTCCTTTTCTCCTTCTCTTCCTCTTTTTCTTCTTCATCCTCCTCTTCTTCCTCCTCCCTTTCTCTCTTTCTCACCATTGTTTTTGTTTGTTCCTTTTGGGATTTTTTTTCCTAAACAGTCTGACCATGTAGCCTTGGCTGGCCTGGAACTCTCCATTGTGACCAGGCATGTGGCCGGGGAGAGGGAGGGGCACTAGAATGGTTTATAGGCAGTGGTTCAGCTAGTCCAACAATGGCTGTCTACCAGTGGAAGGTCCAAGATTCTGGTAGTGTTTGGTCCAGGAGGTTTGGTCCTCCAAGTTGTAAGCTCTAATGCCAGTCAAAGAATGGGGTTGCCAGGAAAGCTAAGAGGCAAAGGGAGAGCAAGCGTCCTTCTTCCGTGTCCTTTATATAGACTGCCAGCAGGTGTGGCGCAGATTAAAAGTGGATCTTCCCGTTTCAAAGATCCAGATTAAAAGTGAATCTTACCATGTCAAAACATTTGATTAAGAAAAAAATCACAGCAGGGTGTGGTAGCGCAGACCTTTAATCCCAGCACTTGGGAGGCAGAGGCAGATAGATAGGTGGATCACTGTGAGTGATCCAGCCTGGTCTACAAAGCAAGTCTAGGACAGCCAGGGCTACACAGAGAAATCCTGTCTCAAAAAAAAAAAAAAAAAAAAAAAGAAAAGAAAAGAAAAAAGTCCCTCAATATTGTCAGCCATTGGGTTTGTTAACTCCAGATGTGGTCATGTTGACTAACAAAAACAGCCAGTGCGCCTGACTTGGGTTGTTGGTGCTTTGTTTTTGTTTGTTTGTTTTTGAGACAAGCTTTCATTCCTTAACCCATGTTGGCCTCAGACTCACTCTGCAGGCCAGGGTGGCCTCAGACTTACGGCAGTCCCCTTTCCTCAGCCTCCCAAGCACTAGTATTACAAGTAAAAGCCGTTAAGACTGACTTCTTCCATCTTTCTTAAGTATTGGCTTTGGTACCCGGCCTTCATGCATGCTAGGTAGGCACTGAGATGGATGCTTTCAGCCCCTCTTCTACTATCACAATCTGCTGTTAAACTCGTCTGGTACATTTTTTTTCTCAACACCTTGCTTTTCAGTTCATGAATTTCCATTTCGTTCTTATAAGTTCCTTTTCTTTTCTGTCATTTTCTGTTAGTTCCACCCAATGAGGCTATAAATTTATGCTCATCGTGTTGCAATCACAGCACTTGAACAGCTTAGTTGGCCGGGCGTGGTGCCCTTTAATCCCAGCACTCGGGAGGCAGAGGCAGGCGGATCTCTGTGAGTTCGAGGCCAGCCTGGTCTACAAAGTGAGTCCAGGACAGTCAAGGCTACACAGAGAGACTCTGTCTTAAGAGGGCGAGTGGGGGGAGGGGCAGAAAAGAAAAGAAAAGCTGAGTTGGGAGATACTATGAGGCCAAGGCCATCCTGAACTACATAGTAAGACCCTATTATCAAGTGGGGATTCTTAAGTCTTTAAAGTCTCGGCTAATTCCAGCATCTAGGCCATCTCACGTTTGTTTTCTATCATATGTGGATTTTACTTTTCTCTTTCTTTATGTCTAGTGGCTTTTAATATCAGTGGACCTTGTGTTGGCTAGTCCAAATAGACTCTGGATTTTGTTACTGTCCTCTGGAGAATCTTGTTTTTGTGATTTTAGTTGGTAAGTAAAGCACTGTCTGATCATGCTGTACTTGGGTAAGCTTGGTTTGGGGAGAAAAGTTAAGGGATTTTTTATTTTTTATTTTTTTTTGATTTTTGTTTTTGTTTTTGTTTTTGTCTTAAGACAGGATCTTGATGTGTGGCCAGGCTGGCCTTGAGCTTTCAAAGATCTGTCTGCCTGTCTTTCATTCCCAAGTGCTGAGATTAAAGGCATTCAACAGCTCACTCAGGTAGCGTGATGTTTGTATCTTCTTAGTGTAGCTATGTAGGAACTCAGTGCATCCACAGCTTCAGTCATTTATGAGTAGACACCTACCTATATTTGTCACATGTGATATTTATGTCTCTTCACTTTTTTTGCTGTGGGCTGGGTTTTAGTTTTTTGAGACAGACTTACTGTATAGTATGGGCTGGCCTGGAGCTCTTGCCTCAGCTAGGATTGTAGAGGTGAGCCTCCATGTCTGGCTCTAGGCTGGCTTTTAACCTAGCTGGGTTTCAGGGCTGGAGAGATAGTTTAGTTAGCTTCAAGGGTGCTTTTAACAGAGACCGAGGTTGGATTCCCTCACCCATGTGGCAGCTCCCAACTGTCTGTAACTCCAGTTCCTGGAGACTCACTCCTTCTGGCCTCATCAGGCACCAGACTTGCGTGTAGTACACAGATATACATGCAGACACACTACTCAAATTGTGTGTGTGTGTGTGTGTGTGTGTGTGTGTGAGGGGGGGGAGGGGAGGGGGGAGGGAATATGAATTAGGCCTAACTGTAGGTGTGATCTTTTTTCCTCAAATGTAGCTATTCATAATGAATGTTACAGTGTTACAATCACTTTACTCTGGCAGCTCAGACTCTAGTTCTCTTATCCCCAGGGAATGGTCCTAATTTGGCGTGCGTGTACACACACACACACACACACACACACACACCTTTAATTGCCATGTATTTACTAGTACAATAAAAGAGCTGTCTATTATCTATTTATATACCTTCCTTGTACATTTATGGCCTTGCTTATTTTTATATCATTATTGTTATTGGTATATGAGTTCTTTTAATATGTTTATAGTTTTACATATTGAAAATACTTTCTTCTCGTTAGTGGCTTGTTTATATAAACTTTTTCTTTCATTTTTTAAATGGGGCTGGAGAGATGACTTGATAGTTGAGAGCACTGGCTGCTCTTCCAGATGACCTAGGTTCAGTTCCCAGCAACCATTTGGCCACTCATAACTGTATGTAACTCATGCATGTGGTGCACAGGCATATACAGGTAAAACACTAATACACATTAAATAAATAAATAACTTGTTTATATTTTTTTACCGTATGTACAACTTGAGATTTTTATATAGGCAGATGTGTCTGCTTCCTATGTGACCACTCAGGTTTTAGTCATGCTTCTTTCTGAGTATACCTATTATTTTTTCTGTTTGTTTAATTTGGTGTCTCTAAAAAGAAAGTTTGTTATTAACAGAGTCCACCATGGTACATCCAGGCTTTCATTGGAATTTTCAGTCTGAAGTGGAGACTGCCACTTTTAATTGCTGAATATATTCCAGTATTGTCATCATTCAAAACAAAAGCTTTTAGAGTTTGATAATTTTGTGGGCTGATGTGTGTGTGTGTGTGTGTGTGTGTGTGTTTGTATTTCTGTCTGTCTGTCTGTCTGTCTGTGACCATTACCATTAGTGATAGAAAACATTAATCTTTAGCTGCCAAAGACAAAATTCAAATGTTTTTTACTACCAGTTAACTCAGAAATCATGTACAAGCCTTATTTGGAGTAATGCTTATCAAGCAATACCTTTTTTTTTTTTTTCATATGCACTCTCACAACTAAAGGAGAGAAAAATGAGAAACTGTTCTTAATTCTGGAGCGCAAAGGAAAACATGGTTTGCATGTGTGCGGCAAAAGCTTTGGAAGGTTGGAGTTGCACAATGAGTGTAGGTTGAGCAATTGCTTAGCAAAGCATAGGGTCCTCCTTAAAGCATTTTTCATTGCACTTACTTATTTGGTGGGGAAAGGGGCATTTGCACAGCATGAGGTGAGGGCCAGAAGGTAACTTGGAAGAATTTTTGCCTCCCTCCACCATGTGGGTTCTAGGGATGGAGCTCAGGTTGGCAGGGTTGGTGGTGAGTGGGTGTACCCTCAGAGCCCTCTCCCTGGCCTGGAATGTCTTGTGCTCTTGTGAAATTAGGGAACTTTAATGCAGCCAGAATAGGGGATTTCCTTTTGATTTCTTACAGGCCACTTACTTTTACACTTTTTTTCACTGTTTATGTCTTTTCATTAATTTTTTTTTGAAGTTTTATCATGTGTTTTTCTTCCTAGTCTTTCTTTAAAGAGATTAATAAAACATTCATGTGCCCACACTTCAGATCTGACTTGAAATGGGCAGAGCAGCGTTCCCTCGTGGCATCAGAGTTTGTGGTGCAGCTGCTGCTTACAAGTATGTGCTCGACTGCTTCTGAGTGTTTGAAGCGGAGTTCCTAAGCAGCCTGCATTCCCTAGTGTCTTAGTACTAGAATTTTGCAGTGTTCTGAGACGGTTTGCCTATTTTGCTTTTAGTATTGGTCAACACCACCTGATGAAGATCGGCTACAGACTTTATGGGAAAGTAAAGCCAAACCTTAAGCTTGAAGTATGGGTACCAGTCAGTACGATCCAGCCAGGACTTGCTTGTTTCAGCGAAAGGGATGTTCTTGCTCGTCCCTGGGCTGTAGGCAGCTCTGTCACATTTTGTGCTTCCTAGGCTTGCTTCTGATTGCCTCCACTTACCTGTACTGAGGATACTGGAATCTGTTCCTCCTCCTCTCTGCTCTCTTCCCAAGAAATAGGAGAGGTAGTTGGGTCAGGCTGCCAAGAAAGCAGAAGTATGTGGATTTCATAGCCGCACGTATGAGTGTTTGTGGGGCAGAGAACTTCTAATGAAAAACATTTGTGTTGCATCAAAAACAGAGGGAGGCCTGGTTAGAGTCTGTCTGCTCTGTCTGTCAGTCTGTTCCCTACCAGCACTAGCACTATTCCCCTGGGAGGGTCAGGCACATTGTGGTTTCTTCTGCTTGTGCTATCCCCTAGTCTTGCCAGAGTTTTTGTGTCCTGGCGGCCCCATGTGTATTTTGGAGTGAGTCTACAAGAGCGGTGACTGATGGCTTTGAAGGCACTCAAGCACACATAGGGGGCATTGGGACCCTTGGTGGGGCTACCCTGAAGGGGGGAAGGGTCTCCAACACATACAGTGAGAAAAGCATGCTTGGCTATAGACACGTTTTGGACCCGGCTTTTAATGCCAGCAAAGCACAAAGCAGAAGAAAGCAAGCCTGCTGTTCAGGCTTGCCATTTCATTTGTAAATGCTTGTAAGGGATACACCTGGGTGCCCAAGCTTGCATCTGACAGGCTGATGTCTGTCAGGTCGTTTGGCAGGATCCCCTTTGGGAAATGCAGAAGAGAAAGTGCTAATTTCCCTGAGGATAGTGTCACTCCAAGATATGAAAAGACGTGTAACTTGAGCTTTCCCAACTTGAGCCCTCACCACCACCCCCAGTTCTCTGAAATTCACATTTGTTCATCATTGTGCGGGAGGGGGATGAAGGGTGCTGAGAACAAATGAAAAAGCAACTTAGTTCACAGTTTTTCTGGGTCCCCAAGAAGGTACTTCACCAATGTGGTTTTCACATTTTCAGGTTTTTGGCTGGTGAATAAGATTGAGCAGAAATGCTCCTTCCCCTGATAACAATACATTCAGATGCAGGATCAGGAACATAGGATTAAAACCAGACGGTGGATGATGAATACTTCTGCTTATAGAGGCAGACATGGCAACTTCCTCCATTTAAATGAGAAAGCCCTTTCTCTGCCTGTGTGTGAGTATGTGCTTAGGCTGCATGCGTGTGTCCTTAAAGGTGTGTGCTGAGTTTCCAGGTGTGCCTTCCTCTCTTGAAGCCCTCAAGAAGAACTTGAAGGGCTGTGCTGGGAGACAGCGATGTGGAGCTGAGCCCCGCTGCAGGAGTGGGAGTATGCTCTTCAGCTCAAGCCGTGGCTTTCCCAGCTCGCCTTAGCCGTACAACATACTCACTTCCCTTGGTTGTGTGGCCTCACTATAAACAGTGTGTTTTTCTTTCACACTATTGAATTGTATTTTATGAGATAATGATATACATAACACTAGCTATGTATATTACCAGGTTTGGTGGTGCCTACCTGAAATCCTACCACTTGGGAGGTGGAGGTAGAAAGATCAGCTCAAACCAGCGTCTGCTACATAGTGAGTTTAAGGTCAGCCCGAATCAGGTGAAACCTGCTGGACAGCAAAGGCTTTGCCTAGAAAAAGAAAGGCTGTCCTTGCACAGCTACTTTATGTCTTTAACTTCACTTCCTAAAGACCACAGTGTTTCTTCAAGTATACGTTTCTTTATTGTTTAGCAGGTGTTTGTTTATTAAACATGTGTCTGAAGATTTGCTTTTATTAGGTTCTGTACACATTAACCCATTCAAGCCTAGGCCCATGACTTCCCTGGTGACTTCAGCTTTCACACACTGCTGTTTGCGGAAGCTGAGACTGCTAGCCAAAAGAATCAGGAGAGAAAGAGGAGGGAGAAGAGGAGGACCAGGCTAGGACTTAGTATATTTTTATCTGCATAATGAAGTTGTTTTCTCTCTGTAACAATGAAAATTTAGGAGCATAAAGTGCCTTTTATTTTAATAGAAAGTTGATTCTCTTTTACTGTTGCCTCTACTCTTGGGTGCAAGCCTGTATACTAATTATGAGCTAGTGTACGTCTTCAGAATGGAGTCATGTCCTCTAGTTTATCTCTTTTCCCCATGGACCAAGTTGTTGGTCACCGTTGTTATGGGGGCTTTGTTTTGTTCCCTTTTCCTCCAATTCAGTTTTTTTTGGGGGGGGTTGCATTTTAATTTACACATTCACACACACGCTCACATGTTCATGCAAGTATACAAATGCCATAGTATGACTGTGGAAGTCAGGAGACAACTTTCAGGAGTCAATCAGTTCTCTTTTTTCACCATGAGTTCTGGGGAACAAATCTCAGGGCCTCAGGCTTGCACACCCAGTCACTTTCACCTGCTGAGCCATCTTGCTAGCCCTGATTTGTAGTTTAACAAACAGCCGTAATTGTGTAACTATCCCTATATATACATATATACACACATACATACGTACATACATACATACATACATACATACATACATAAATATAAAGTGTTTTACATCACCCCCAAAATTCCCTCCTGCATACAACCCTGTCCCTAGGCAGCTTTTCACCTGCTTTTTATCTTTTTTACTCCAACCTTTCTAGAATGTCACTAAACAAAATCGTAACAATATACAGTTTTTCACTCTGGTTTCTTTCATGTGATATAATTCATTTGAGATTCATCCAGGTTGCTGCCTTTATCAGTAACTCTTCCTGTTGTCATTGCCAAGCATTGTATAGATAGACCACAGTTTGCTTATCAACTCACTGGTTAGCGAATATTTCGGCCATTTGCAGTTTTTGGTAATTATAGATAGAACAACTGTACATATTTATGAGTAGGTTTTTATGTGGGTTTAAGTTTTTATCTCTCTTGAATGAATGCCTAGCAATGGGAAGGTGGATAGTGTAAGGGTAACTGCTCAGCTCTTTTCCAGAGTGGCTGTACCATTCTATGTCCCCGTATCTGCGTGGTTAAGGACTTGGCACTGTCTTGATATTTGGAGGGGCTTGTTGGTTTTGTTTTGTTTTGTTTTCAAATCATGTGATGGATATCTCATACATGGTTTTAATATGCATTTCTCTCGTGGCTAAGGATGTTGAGCATTGTTTCATGTTTATTTGCTGTTTATATGTCTTCTTTGATGAAGTGTCTGGTTACATCTCTTGTCTATTTTTTTATTTTGTTTTGTTTTGTTTTATTTTATATGCAGTGGTGTTTTGCCTGCGTGTCAGTATGTATGAAGGTGTCAGATCTTGGAATTACAGACAGTTGTAAGCTGCCATGTGGGTGCTGGCGGTTGAACCCTGATCTTCTGAAAAAGCAGTCAGTAGCCTTAACCACTGAGCCATCTCTCCAGCCCCACCTATTTTTAAAATAGAGTATTGGTGGTCTGTCCTAGTGGCACACACCTGTGATACCAGTGCTTGGGAGGTTGAGGCAGGACGGTCAGAAGTTCAAGGCTGTTGATTTGTTTACTAAGTCTGTTTTGAGGCATGGTCTCATGTAGCTGAGGCTGGCCTGGAACTTACAAGGTAGCCAAGGATGACCTCGAATTTCTGATCCTTTGGCTTCTACTTCCCAAGTGCTTGAACTACAGGCATGTAGCGCCATGCCTGGTTTGTGCGGAGCTGGGGTCAAGTCCAGAGCTTCCTGTATCCTAGGCAAGTGCCCACCAGCTAGCTGCAAACCCAGCCCTCTTACTGAGTTTTAAAGGGTCTTCATATGTTTTGGATAAAGGTCTTGTGTCAAATATGTATTGTAAATATTTTCTCTTATGCTCTGGCATGTCCTTTACTCCAGAGATTGTTGAGACTGACTAAGTGCTGAGACCTGGCGTTTCCAGGCTCTTGGTAGAGGAAAGTAAGGAGATGGTGACCTGAGTCAGCAGAAACCCTATTTGAAGCTGTTTATTTAAACTTTTAAAGGGAGAAGGGGGCGTGGAGATTGAGGTCTGCAGGTAGGCCTGTGATGCTTTCTTCAGCCCTATTTCCTGTCCCTGCTTCTGATGTTGATTCTGTGCTCTTACCTTCACCTTGGCTCTGTTGCCATCAACTCCTGGCCCACTGAAGCCTTGTCAGTTTCGGAGAACAGGCTTTGTGTGTGTCCCAGAATGAAGTTGTGATAGTAGTCACTAAAATGACCCCTCCAAGGAGCCACCTGCTTTGAAGAGCTGGACTCAAACAGGAGACGGCTGAGCTTAGGGCTCTGCCACATGGGCTCCACAGGAGAACAAATGGCCGCAGTAGACGGCCCCCAAGGCAGCTGGATTCTGTTCTCAGAATATACATTAATTACCGATGGGATATTTACCATAAGTTCTTCCATGTTCCTTGGAATTCTTTCCACAGAACATCCAACATCTTACTTAGGTGCAGCATAGAAAACATGTTCTGCCCATTGGACAAAAGAAAAGAGAAGATGCTGTGTGGAATTTTGTTTCTTTTTTGTTGTATACACAGGCTGGTCTCAACTCACAATCCTCTCATCTTACCTTCCTGAAGATGACAGGAGTGTGCCATCACTCAGGTGAATCCTGTGACTTTTTAATTGCTGGTCCCTGTTGAGGAATTTTTCTCAAACAGCATTTGCCTCTGACTAGACATTAGCAGAGTTTCTTTTCCTTTCTGTATGTGGTGTGGATCACTGACACTGCCTGCTGTGGTCAGAGGAGGCCTGCTTAAGTACCGGAGGGCTGTCCGTGTCTCCAGGATGATGTCTGGGCAGCGCTCTGTGACCTCTGACTCCAGGAGAAATGATGTGTGCAGAGAAGGATTTCTGACCCTTTGCTCACCTGAGCCGCTCAGAATGCCTTCTAGTAAACACGGCAGCTCTGAGCTTTCTTTTTCTTCTTTTGAAGGTACAATTTTCTCTTTTCACTAAGGACAAATAAATTCAGTTTAATAAAACTGCAATGTGGAGTAATCACTTCGGTTTAAAAAACGGAGGTGGGGGGCGGCTAAAAACAAGTTCTGCAGTAAATTTGCAAGTGTGGAATCTGAGGAAATAATCCCATCTGGAAAACCCTACGAGGGGTGCTGTGGCAGGGCTGTGAAGCAATGCGGGCTGAGGAGTAAAAAAAACAAAAAACTGTAGTCTTGAAAGATGACAGGCTCATTAATTGATGTCCATTTCAGCTGGTGCTGTGCCAGCTTATGTTGGCTCCGGTCCAGCGTTCCTGTAATTTGGGAGCCAGGTGTGAAGCATTTTTGTTGCATCTTGTTCCCCAGCATCTACAGAAGCCTTACACATCTTACTTGAGGGAGCAGCCCTCTGCAGGAAACACTTGTACAGGTAGAGGTGGAAGGCAAGTGTCACAGCTGGTTATGGATAAAAAGGTCTTCCACCCTCGGAGATTTGGGCTCGAGAGTTGAGGAAAAAGGTATTAAATGGCTTCAGAATAATTATCCGAAATACATCAATCCTTTTGAATAATTTTAAAGGTAGGTTTTGTGTGTGTGTGTGTGTGTGTGTGTGTGTGTGTGTGTGTGTGTGTGTGTGTGTGTGTGTGTGTGTTTTCTCTCAGTCTATGCTACATGTGTACAGGTGCCCATAGATGCCAGAAGAGGGCCTCAGCTCCCCTGGAGCTGGAGTTAGATATAGTAGTGACCCTCCTGACATGGAAGCTAGAAATGGAACTTGGGTCCTCTCCAAAGCAGTACACGTTCTTACCTGCTCGGCCATCTCTCCAGTCCCTATCCTGCTGTTTATATTTTTAAAAAACATGTTTTACTAGACATACAGGAAAACATCTTTCATGATTTGCCTTTGTCTAATTCCAGGAACAACATACAAAGTACAGTAAAAAAGAACGGCTCAAGATAGCCATCAGAATTGTAGCTGACCACTGCCACCATGGCCTTCAAGGCCACAGTAACTTCAGCAGCTGGGAGATGAACTGCCAGCCCTGACTGGAGTTTCTGTGTATTTTAGGGAGGAGTGGGGCTTCTTTTTCTTCCCTTCTCTTCCCATTCCCTTTTTTCCCTCTTTCCCTCCCTCCCTTCCCCCTTTCCCTTCCCTCTTCCTTCCTTCCTTCTTTCCTTCCTTTCTTTTTCTTTCTGTTGTTGTGTGCATGTCCATATGTGCTCACACTCATGCATACAGGCAGAGGCCAGAAATCCACTAATGTGCTGTTAACCTTGTTTTTTGAGACAAGATCTCTCACCTGGGACCTGGGCTATGCTGGCTGGCCAGCAAGCTCCCGGGATCCCATCTTTTTACCTCCCCAGTGCTAAGATTAGAAACACATGCCACTGTTCCAGGCTTTTAACATGCGTGTTTGGGGTTGAACTCCAGTCCTGATGCTTGTGTGGCAAGCTCTTTACAACCCGAACCATCTTCCTAACCTTCATAAGTGTGTGTTGTGTTTTGTTTTTAAGAGATATCGATGAGCATGGTAGAAATCATTAAGCAGTATCCATCCAACACTTTAGTATAAGGTCCTTGGTACAGTAGTAGGCCAAAGAAGACATCCTCCCAAGATCCAGACTGTATCCTTTCTAGCCTTCAAAGTAAACTGAATACTAAAGGACAGGAGTTCCTGCCTGGAAAGGTAACATACAGCTTTAGTCCCAGCATTCAGGAGGCAGAGGCAGGGGGTGGTTCTCTGTGAGTTCAAGACAGTCTGGTCTACATGAGTTCTACAGTGACACTATCTCAAAAAAAAAAAAAAAAGTGGGGGTGGGCAAGCAGTCTGCCATTGGAGACAAAGCGTTACTGGGTCATCTCTGTAAGAACATTAAACACCTGTGGACATAGCACTGGATGCTGGCCTTTGCTGTTCTACCACTGGCTTACGTTTTTATATAAGACCATTTCTAATCTTACAGAAATAAGAGCTCAGTTTCCTGTAGGGTTGCTATAGTCTGACAATTGAAAGAGTCTTTTATGGCTCCTAACTCTGGGTCTTACACAGACAGAGCTGACCTTTGATGTTGCGAATCAGACCACAATATTCAGGAGAGCCCACAGCCTGCCTGGAGTGCATCTTCAGAAGCCACAGGCTCACAGGGAAGCCCATGTTTATTTACCAGAATCTGTGAAACTCCTTTACCAGACAGTTCAAGGGGCTTCAGAACTAAAATCTTTTTTTTTTTTTTTAAGTTTTTTTTTTCTAATTATTCTCCTTAGCTGTTTTGGTTTGGTTTGGTTTTGCTTTTGGTTTTGGTTTTTGAGACAGGGTCTCACTGTGCAGCCGTGGCTATCCGGGAGCTCTCTATGGATAGCCTCAAACTCAGAGACCCTCTTGCCTCTGCCTCCTGGGTGCTGGGATTGAGCTATGTGCTGCCACATGTGGTTAGTCTAGTTCTTCAAAGTGTCTTCATTCTGTTGTGGTAAAACATGAAGCGTAGCGTCTTAGCTGTTTTTAGAAGTGTAGTTCGGTGGCATTAAGTACATTCACGCTGTTATACAGTCATCACCATCGTCCGTCCAGGGCTTTTCATCTTCTCCATTTGCATCTCTGCACCCATTCCTCATTCCCTCAACTCCTGCCCTTGACAACTACCATTCTGTTTTCTCTCTCTTGAATCTGACTATGCTATAAACTCTGTATTTCTCTTTTTGTGACTGGCTGATTGCACTTAGTGTAGCCTCTTCAGGATAATCCTTACTGTGAACTATGTCAGAATTTCCTTCCTTTTAAGTTGCCTCATTGTAGGTATCTACCACACTTTGTTTAGCTATTCATCTGTTGATTGACACAGATTAAGATTTACTTACTTGCTTACTTAGCTATTTACTTATTTAATATGATTGAGTGCCTGTACATATGTATACCACATATATGCCTGGTGCCCACGGAGGTCAGAAGGAAGCATTAGAGCCCTGGAACCAGAGTTAAGGATGATTGGAAACCATCATAAAGGTGCCAGGAGTCAAACCCCAGGTCCTCTCAAAAAAATCTTTTGTCTGCTGAGTCAACTCTACACCCCCTGTTTATATTTTGATTTTGTGTGATAATGCTGTACTAATAAATGTGAAGTAGTTCTGATTTTCTTTTTGTAGAGTGTGTGTGGGTGTGGGTGTGTGTGGGTGTGTGTGTGGGTGTGTGGGTGTGTCTGTCTGCCTGCCTGCACACGCGCGTGGCTTTGGTTTTATTTGTTTTTGTTGTTTTGAGACAAGAGCTCACTGTGTAGCCTTGGCTGTCCTAGAACTCTGCTATGTAGCATAGCCTAGCATCTAACTCTGTCTCCCAAGTACAGGTTGAAGGAGTGCACCATCTTACCCAGATCGTACATGATGGTACTAATTTTTCATAGTTACTGACTGAGCTTCTTTTCGTATATTTTTGTTACATGTGTTTTTGTGTGTCTTCTGTGAGTCAAACAGGATCTAGCACATAGTAAATAAATGCTCTCCTACCGAATTATACCCCGTTACTGCTCTTGCAGAGAACCAGTTGTTCCCAACACCCGTGTAGGGCAGCTTACAACCGCCTGTAACCCTAGCTTTAGAGGACCTGATACCCTCTTCTGGCCTCTTTGGGCACCAGCATGCTCATGCGTACGAACACACACACATATACATAATTTAAAATTAAATAAGTCTTTAAAAACACTATTTCTGCTTTCTCAGTTTATTGGCCTTGGATTGTCTCAACATTTCCCCCCTCTGAGGTAAAGCACAAATATAGCTTTCAATCTACCCCTACTATAGGCAACTTGTGTGGCTTTCGGCAATTCATATAACCTCTCTGGACTCCTTTATCTTTTTTCAGTAAAACAAGAGAAGCTATATTGGTCCTACCCAACTCTAATAGCTGTCTATACGAATAAAAGGAGATCAAGCTTGTGAAAATACCTTGTAAACATTTATGAAAATGCTATATAGATAACATCATTCTGGCTCTTTAAGTCCACTGTCAGTAGAATCCTTTATCAAAGCTGAAGGCAGGGCTTCTTTGGTAGGTGAGGGGAGCAGAGCACAGCTGATCTTCCTATCTTTCTATCTCCCAACGTAGGGAGCCTCTCTGAACTCAGTCAAGGGTCAAATCCTTGACATAGTTTCCCTTGCTGCATGACCACAAAGTCAGAGCAGCTTTGTTTAGAGGTGTAGATGGCATAGACTTGCACATGAAGGGAATATTTTATACTTACTTTGTTCCCGGCACTGTGTTAATGCTTTTCACACACTTCACTGGCTTTCACTGACATGTAACTTTGCTGGTTTGGAACTCAGTGCTTACACACACATTGTTTTTCTTAGTTATGTATCTAGACTCATTTATGCTGCTGTTTCTTTACAGCAAAAAAGAAAATATTTAGGGAGGGAGGGATGATATAAATGACTAGAAGATATGAAACACAGTAAAGATTTAGATGAGCATCATCCACTTCAGGAACAGATGCAGAAACTTCAAGATGAGTCTACCCTCCAGAACCCACAGTGTCCACATAGACACCTACTTGAGCTCAGAATGGATGGTGAGAAAGGAGATTTCCTCCATCTGGCTGCTGGTCCAAAGTAGTACCTGCATTTTCCTTTGGAAATTTTTGGAGAAAAAAATGGGGACTTCAGCTACACTTTACCACATAGATTTCACTTCCTTCTTACATCGAAAAGTGGATTCAGGTTTTTGTTTTTTATTTTGTTTAGGGTGGTTTGTTTTGTTTTGCTTTGCTTTTTGGCATTTTGAGAGTCTCATATAGCCCAGATTGGCCTTTTATAAACTGATGATTACCTTGAACTCTTAATCCTCCTGAATCTACTTCACAAGAACTTGGATTGTCAGCATGTACCGCCATGCCCGGCTAGGCAGTGTTGTCAGTGCAGCCTTGTTTCCCAAATTCTCTCAGTGTACATGACCCATTTTTGGAACTAGAGAAGTGCTGTGGCTACCAAAAGAGAAAACAGGTATCTCCTTTTCATTTTATTTATTTAAACATAAATTTTAATTTTTATGTATTACTTGTTTGTGTATGAGAGAGATGGGGGAGTGCTCATTAAGGGTCATGATGACTTTCAGGAGTTAGTTCTTGCCTTGTGCTTGTTGAGACAGAGCACTCTTCTGTTACTGAGCTGCCTGCTTGAGACAAGCTGACCTATGACCTTGTAGGGGGTCTCCTGTCCCTGCCTCCCAGCCCACAGCACAGCTGCTCCTAGCACCAGGCCTCCGTTAGCTTCTTTACCTGCAGAGCCTTCCCTCAGCCCCGCCTTTCTCTGCATCCTAGTTCCTCGGCTTTGCTGAGTTACTTTGAAGTAGGATACTCAGAGTACTACAAAGGTCTTTTAACTATCTTTTTCTTTTCTTTTCTTTTCTTTTCTTTTCTTTTCTTTTCTTTTCTTTTCTTTTCTTTTCTTTTCTTTTCTTTTCTTTTGACCTTCTGAATTTTCCTAAAAGCTTATTTATGGAAACACATATGAGAATCCTCTAGTTTTCTTGGCTCATGGAATATTCAATGATGATGGTAAAGTAAGGCTAGTGACAATACTAGCAACTGTGAAATGTGTATTCACTGTGTACTGCCTTCCATCTTAAGCACTTGGATTTTTTTTCTCTGCTTACCTGGTTTGTTTTGACACAAGGTCTTCCATATAGCCTAAACTAGCCTCAAACTCATGAACCTCCTGCCTTAGTCTCCTGAGCTCTGGGACTGCAAGCATGTACCATAAAGGCTCAGCTTCCTTTTAACTTTTTGTAGGTGGTGCTGGAGCCTCACAATGCTACGTGCACAGGTTTGCTCTACTGAGCTATATGTACCCTTAGCCCCAGATTTTTTCCCTTTGTCTTCCCAGTAGCCTGGGAAGATGTGATGTCTCTCTCTCTCTCCATTTTATAGAATGAGGAAACTGAAACTATAAGGTGACTTGTGCAAGCTATACTTCTACTGAGGAGCAGTATTGAGATCTATCTAATTCTCCGAGGTTTGTTTGTTTGTTTTAATTGTTGTTCGGTTTGAGTTTGGAAGTAGTTTTTTTGTTTGGTTCGGTTTTTTGAGAAAGGGTCTCACTTGTAACCCTGCCTGTCCTATAACTTACTACATAGACCACGCTGGCCTTGAACTTCGAGAGATTCACTCACCTCTGCCTCCCTAGTGCTAGAATTAAAAGTGTGTGCTACCATGCCCTGCTCTAATTCCCCCACTTTTACATGAGGCGTTTAAGATAAAGAGAGCTCACTAGTGTCTTTCACCATTGCTACTACGGTAGGGCCCTTTGGAGGGTCCTCCTCATTGACACAACCAAATGCTGACTTTAATATCCTACTTCCGGGGCAGGCATGATGACAAGAGTCTGTAGATCTGTTCTGTTTTGTTTTCTCAAGACAAAGGTGGGCTTGGGGTTCACTTGAACTCTTGATAATCCTCTTTCCTTAAACTCTGGAGCGGTGGCACTAGAGGCATGAGCCACCAAGCCCAGCATTAGCTCTGAGTGCCCAAGCCAGCTGGCACTGGCCTGGTAATTTATGTCAAATGCTAGGAAACAAGAGCTTCCACTTAGAAAGCTTTCTTGGAGTGGGAAGAACAGGTGAGAAAGTATGGGAGCCACCTCAGGAGGAGTCACAGTAGATCCTTCTAGATCCTTACTGTGAGGGCAGTGGAGCAAACCTCACTGGGAGAGTCAGTGACCACGAGCTAACCCTCAGGTAGGTTCTCAGTCTCAATACTGCCTTTTACTCTGAAAGGCCTTAAACACAGTTTCTCTAGCTAGTATCCCAGACTAGCAGAAGCAAAGAAAAATCTTTTTAGGTGAAATACAACTTCATGTCAGGTCACAAAGAATTTCCATAGATAAAAGACATGGAAGTCAACCCATGCTCTTGAATATGCTGGAGAAACTGACCTGTCATTCCCAGCAAATCTGTCCTTTAAAGGAAAGGTAGCAAGAGAAGCAAACCCTTACGTCTGCACAAAGACTTGCACATAAACATTGATGCTGCTCATTTTCATTTTGTAATTTTATGATTTGTGTGTATGCATATGGGTCTTGTGGGAGTCAGAGGACAATTTTAAGCACTTTTCCCTTTCCACCTTGTTTTGAGATGGGTCTTTCTTGTCTCTGCCATACTTTGTACTCCAGACTAGCTAGCCCAAGAACTCCCAGGGTGACTTTCCTGTCTCTAAATCCCATCTCCCATAGGGGTGCTGGAATTACAGATGCATGCCGCTGCATTCAGGCTCCAGAGATCAGGTTGTCAGGCTTGCAGAACAAGCAATTTTACCTTCTGAGCGTCTCACCTACCCTTACTCATAGTCTATATTACCACATTTATTTATGCTAGTGTGGAGGTCAGAGGAGAACTTTCTGGAATTGGTTCTCTACATCCATCCATTGGTTTTGGTGATTGAACTCAGGTCATTATCAGGCTTGGCAGCAGGCAGCCTTACTCTCAAGAATCCTTGTTTATTTTTTAACCTTTTAAAACTTACATTTATGGCTGGGTGTGGTGGCGCACGCCTTTAATCTCAGCATTCGGGAGGCAGAGGCAGGTGGATCACTGTGAGTTTGAGGCCAGCCTGGTCTACAAAGTGAGTCCAGGACAGCCAAAGCAACGCAGAGAAACCCTGTCTCGAAAAACTAAAAATAAATAAATAAATAAATATTACATTTATGGGCTAGAGAGATGGCTCAGAGGTTAAGAGCACTGTCCACTCTTCCAGAGGTCCTGAGTTCAATTCCCAGCAACCACATGGTGGCTCACAACCATCTATAATGAGATCTGATGCCCTCTTCTGGACTGGAGGTGTACATGCAAATAGAGCACTCACATACATAAAAATAAAATAATAAATAAACATTTTAAAATTACATTATTTACTTTTGTGTAGGGGTGTATATGTACATGCTACAGTGTGTGTGTTTGTGTGTGTGTGTGTCTGTGTCTCTTATTATACTCTCTCCCTTCTGAGTAGGTCTCATGGAACCCATGCTGGCCTCAAACTCTCAGTGTAGCGAAGGATGATCTTTAACTTCTGTTTCTCTTTCTTCTGCCACCCAGGATTTCAAGCATATGCTACTTTACCCAGTTTATTCAGTGCTGGGGGTTACACTGAGGTCTTCATGCATGCTAGGTAGGCAGTCTATCAGCCAACTCCAAACCCTAGCCTTACTCTGGATATTTTATGTAACTGGAATTGGTATGGTTTCTTTCATTGTGATGTTTTCAAGGTTCATCATGTGGTGGTATGTATCAAAATTCTATTCCGTTCTGTGGAAGAATAATCCACGGTATGGAAATTCCATGTCTCTTATTTGTTCATAAGTTGATGGGCATTTTGAGTTATTTTTTCTTTCTATTACTAATAATGTTGCATTGAACTTGTAATTAAGTTTTTGTGTAGACATAGTTCCATTTTTCTTGGGTGCATACCTAAAAGCGTAATTGTTTGGTCATATGAAAACTTCCAGACTAGACTGTTCCCCAAGGTAGTGTGAAATTTTTTGTTCTCATTAGTGACATCTATGTAGGGTTAACTTTTTTTCATATTTTCACCAACACTTGTTGTCATGTACCTTTTTGATTATAGCTATCTATGTGCAAGTGAACTGATGTCTGGTTGTGTGTGTAGTCTTATAAGAGACTTACTTACTCTGTGCGTGTTTCGCCTGCGTGTGTGTCTGTGCACCACATACATATGGTGACTGTGAACCTGAAGTTGGAGTTACAAACGGTTTTGAGCTGCCATGTGAATGCTGGGAACTAACCCTGGATGTTCTACAAGAGTCACAAGTGTTCAGAACCTTGAGCCATCTCTCCAGCCTCTCATTTCTTTTATTTTGTTTTGCCTGCATGTATGTCTGTGCACCACATGCATGACAGGGTCTCTCTATGAAGTTGATACATAGCCCAGGCCAGCCTCTAACTCAGAGACCTATCTACCTGCCTCTGCCTCCGCAGTGCTGAGATTTAAGGTGTGCACTATCAACCCTGACCCCTTACTAGATGTGGGATTAAAGGAGTGCACCACCTTAGCATGTGCTCAGATGGCTGCTTGAGCAGCTCTCTGATTCTGAGCAAACCTTCTGAAGCAGCGGAACTAGAGGAAATAGACTGCTTATTTGAGAAGGGGCTTGGCGATATGGTAGAACTGCTGTGGCAGTGGAGTCACTCTGTGGCAGTGGAGTCACTCTCTGTGGCAGTGGAGTCACTCTCTGTGGCAGTAAAGTCACTCTCTGTGGCAGTGGAGTCACTCTCTGTGGCAGTAGAGTCACTCTCTGTGGCAGTGGAGTCACTCTCTGTGGCAGTGGAGTCACTCTCTTCCTACGGCATCCCATACAGCGGCCACTAGTCATCTGTGACAGCTGAACATTAGAAATGTGACTCCTGCACCTGAGAAACAGAAACAATTTTTAACACTGCCATTCTAGATCATTCTCTTGGCCTGGTTCCCAATTCCTCTATATCTCTGTTTCTCATAGTGTGCCACCAGTCCCCAGAGAATCTGTTCTGGTGTGAATTCTCTCACACCCCTATGAATCAGAAAACTCAAGGCCTGGAGTGCAGCAGTCTAGTTTGACAAACTCCTTTGCTAATCCCAGTGTCCTGACATTTGAGAGCCAATTCTTGGTCTTCAAGCTAAAAGTCATACTTAGACGTGAAATGTATACATTTTACCTGAAGTCGTTTGCTAACACACTGACTGCATATTATAACATGTAATTACAGAGGACTTTCAAAAAAATAAGGTGCCAAGGCCAGTGAGGTAGCTCAGCCTGTAAAGGCATTTGCCAACATGCCTGAGGACATGAGATTGATCCCCAGGACCCACGTGATTGAAGGAGAGAACCTACTCATATAAGTTGTCTCCCGACCTCTCCATGGATGCTTGGCACGCACCCACACAACACAAATCGAGCAATAATTAAGGGAACCATCCCACTAAATGCCAAGCCTAGCCAGCCCCACAGTAGGTGGTTAGAGCTTCTTGGTCGGTACGCTTTCCATGTATCAGATAGCTGTGAAATAAGCTCCGCTGGCTTGTTTGTTTGTTTGCTGGTTTGTTGTCTCATAAAATAGAAAAACCCACTTCTTTGGCATGTGTAACCCCCATCCTCCTCTGAGGAGGAGGCCGCCCCACCTAGTCTTTCACTACCTCATTTTACTAGGGCGCTTCTTTCATCACGCTCAACAAATGCCTTGAGACTACTTCCTCCTTTTTAGGGTTTAGCAGACTAAAGATGTGTAGCTATCTTCTTTTAATATGATTTTTGTCCTCTTCTGCTTGAAACCTAGTAGAGAAGTTGGCTTGCTCTTACTGGCCTTGAGCCAGATGTCATAACTTCAGGCAGTGCCACGCTGCATATCTCCAGCAGTTTGAAATGGAGAACAGAGTTGGAGATAAGATCAGCAGCTTTAGGTGATGGCATTGTTTCAAGTAAACCATGCGTGACCCAAAGCTTCCACTTCAAATGGGGAATGAAATTGCTTCATCCTTTGACAGCTTGCTCCATGAAAGAAATTTATCTTCACTTAATTACTTTAGATCCCAGAAGGCTACATACAGTAATTTCTAGGAGATAATTATATCAAAATTTAAAACTATGTGTCTATGGACGTGAATATGCAACTGCCATGGCAGAGGCTGGAGGGCAGCAAAGGTCCCGCTGAACTTGCTCATACGCTTCCGTTCTCATTCTAGGAATCCCCTTGGGCCCTACACCACTTACTCTTGGAGTTTTCTGGGTTGGATGATGGGCCAGTGATACAGTCCTGTGTGGCTAGGGTTAAAGCATCTGGTATACTGCTCTTGCAGTGGGGTAACAGTTTGCTCAGACTTCTGAAGTAGGAAGGGGTGAGGCTGGCTGGCTGGCTTCCGGTTGCATGTCTTCATCTAGTCTGGCTGGGCACAGTCTGCCTGCACTGTGGGCCAGAGCCACTGGGGGTAGCAGTCAGTGGCAGCTGAAAACCAGCAAACTTGTTGATTTTAAAACATGACTATTTAGATGTCGGGGATAAACTTCCTGTAGGTGGGAACAAGCTCCTTAATTTAGGCATGTTTGAATTTCTAGTTCTTGTCTCTTTGGCCTTTAAACTTAAAAGTATCTAATCTTTCATTCTGTTGTTTTTCTTCATCTCAGTCACTAGCAGCCTTTACTCATCTTAGTCTCTCCTGAAGTTCCTTGTTTTTTATTCTGTACCTCCTGTGTTTGCCTGTGTGATACTGCATCTTTACCAAGAATGAGCAGAGAGCTCCCTGAGACTTGGAATGGATACCCTGAGTATCTGGTGTTGTGGAGCACGGCTGAGTGACATGGTTTATAGACATTCCTCAAGACATTGGAGAGCTGACTTAGAGATAAGGGACTTCTGTATTCTCCATGAAAATCAGTGAATATCTAAGCGAGTGAGCAGTAGGGCTGTACTAAATGCATCAGGTTGTGAGACATCAGCAGAGAGACGGTAAAGCCAAAGACTGACATTTTCTGCTAGAGTCTGTCCTGATAGAATCCCTTGGCCTTGTAAACTCAACTGGGGTCATTCTGGAAGGTGTTCTTTAGCCTGCCCTTCTTCATCCGGATTGGCCACAGGCCATGGCTCAGTCAGCGGGGGAGAGTTGCCTTTTCTTTTAAACTCTTCCCAAGAAATATGACAGCTGTACTGAATAAGCCTGTCTATATTTGAAAAGGTCATACTGGCCAGTCATGGTGCAGCATGCCTTTAATCCCAGTACTCTGGAGGCAGAGGCAGGCTGTGAGTTCAAGACCAGCCTGGTCTACAGGACAGCCAAGGCTACACAGAGAGACCCTATCTTGAAAAACCAGAAAGAAGGAAAGAAAGAAAGAAAGAAAGAAAGGGTCATACTGATGTGCCTTTGAGGGAAATCTACAGCAAGTGCTGTGACATCACTTTCTAGAGTCACACCAAGGGGCTTTTGAAGGAATTATCCTTTGCTCCCATCTAAAACATGAACACCTAAATGAGCCTAGAGAGCCATCAGGTTAGGGTGTCTGTCCCAGGTCTGTCCTGTGAGCAAGGGAACATTTCTGTGACCTTGTCTGAAGCAGAATTTATCTTGCCCTCGAGTCTGTCAGTCTGAGAGTAGAAAACCAAAAGAAGCTGCCCAGCCAGGAGATGTAGCATATGCCAGTAATCCCACTGCTTGGGAGGTGAAAGCTAAGATCAGTTTAAGACTAGCCTCAAAGTTTTATGAGTGCCTGTCTCAAAGAGCCAAAGTATTGAGGATGGTGTTTAATGCCCACTCCTGAGCTCAATACACAGATTGTAATTTAATGACCTCCATTGTCCAGGCAGATGAAACAGAACAATGAATTGTCCATCATGTGTGCTTGCTGAGATTTGGCTCGCTCTGCTGAGAAGTAACAGCTCTTTCCTAGGAGGCAGATTATCTTCATCATTACTTTATCAAACTTCCTTTGCCTCATCATAAAACTACTAGTTTATCTAGTTAATGGGGAGCTTATTTTATTGGTCAGTGTGTGTGTGTGTGTGTGTGTGTGTGTGTGTGAGAGAGAGAGAGAGAGAGAGAGAGAGAGAGAGAGAGAGAGAGAGAGAGAGAGAGAGAGAATATATCACACGGATCTCACTACAGAGCCCAGAACTTAAGATCTTCCTGCCTCAGCCTCCTAACTGCTGGAATCTGGGTGTATGTGAGCACTCCAGACTAGGTTGCTTATTTGAGCAGCTTTATTTTATAGGCCCTGAAGCTCCCATGATCACTTAACATGATTTAAGCATTTCTTTTAGATTTGATCTCCCAGGAGCAGAACATGCCTGCTTCCCCTCTTATTTTATTTAATTAAAAAGACTTAGAAAATTTATATTGGCTATATAGTACTTTATCAAAAAGAATAACATTAAATTATCCCTTATAGTGTTCAACTACAAAGTAATCCCAGCATTTGGGAGGCAGGAAGATCATCCTGTTACAAATTTGTGAGCAGCCAAAAAGGATGCTAGCCTTTTCAAGAATTAAGTCATCTTTTATGCATTTTTCAGCATGGTCCCTAAATCTTGTTATACGGGTACTTTTTTTTAAAGGAGTGTTGAACATATGTGCCTGTTTCTTTGGGGAAAAGTACACCAGAATCTAAACAAGGAAATAAACTTCAAGGACTTAGGGTCACATCAGGAATAGTCAAGAAAGAAGTAGTTTAGCTTAGAATATTGAGAAGAAAAGATACATAAGAATGAATACATACATACATATATGTGTATGTGTGTGTGTAATTTACTTCTCTTAATGCTTATTCTGTTGCTGGTTATGAGTAACCAATAACCCCATAATAAGTAACCACTTTTGTTTGTTTAAAATCAATTGTCCTGGGAGTTTAGTACAGTGGTACAGCACTTGCCTAACAAGCATAGAGTCAGTTGGTCTTTGATTCCAACACTTGGGAAGCAGAGGCAAAAGGCATGAAGTCCTGGGTTCCATGCCCAATACCATAAGAAAACAAAACAAAAGTCAATTTTAGTTCTTTGATCATAGTACCCACATTCAAGTGGTCAGCTACCACGTGAGTTGAACGCCTGTGCTGTCAAGGTATTGAAAATGTCTATCATTGCCAGCTCTCTTGGGACAGCACTGTTGTGTGGTAGAGTCAAGGGGTTGACTTGGTAATTAGGATTAGAGACTGAAGAAGCGCAAGGGAAAGTTTCGGTAAGGGGCCTACAAGATGGCTGGGCAGGGAACAGTGTTTGGTAGAAGGAGAGAACCAAGTCCTGCAAATTGTCTTCTGTGGGTTCCATGGTGGGGAGTGCAGTGGGGGCACGCGTATCTTGTCCAGGCTTCTTGCCTATCCTGCCCCATCTTTGCTTCTCAGCTGCTTTGAGGCAAGCAGCTAATGTACACACACACACACACAGTAAAGCTAAAGGAGGTTTATGACGGCCCATCTAGCACATAGTGCAGTGGCTAAAAGCAGTGCATATTTCAAATCAGCTTTTATAAAAGAATGAATTATTTTAAGTATTTTTAAGACAATCCAATGGATCTTGACAGTGGTGGCACTGTATGCCTTTGACTCCAGCAACTCAGAGGCAGAGGGGGGCAGATCTCTGAGTTTGAGGCCAGCCTGGTCTACAGAGTTCTAGAATGGGCAAAAACATAGAGAAACCCTGTCTCAAAAAACAAAAATAATCAAGTGGTAAAAGTAAGATATCCTATTTATGTGCTAATTTTAAAAATCTGATCATTCTAGTACGTATGTGTCACCGTGAGGATGTGACGATCAGAAGACAACTTTGTGGAGTCAGTTCTCTCCCAGCTCTCTGTAGGCTGCAGGGGACAAACTCAAGCCGTCAGGTTTCCAACAAGCCAGTGTTGTTTGTTTGCTAATTTTTTTGTTTATTTTTTAAAATTGGGGTGAGCCAGTATGCCATAGTATACATGCAATAGTCAATTCTTTCCTCCTGCCATGTATATCCTAGGTATCGGACTAGGTCATTGTGCTTGGAGGCATCTTTACCTGATGAACCATTCAGTCCCTCTCCCTGCATTTCTTTTCTTCTTTCTTTCTTTCTTTCTTTTTCTTTCCTTTTCTTTCTTTCTTTTTTTTTTTTTTTTTACTTTTGGTTTATTTGTTTGTGGTGTGTGTGCGCGTGTGTGTGCGCGTGCGCATGTGTTTTGTTTGTTGGTTTGGTTTGGGTTTTGGTTTTTTGAGACAGGGTTTCTCTGTGTAATAATAGCCCTGGATGTCCTGGAAACTCTCTTTGCAGACCAGGCTGGCCTCGAACTCACAGAGATCCACCTGCCTCTGGCACCTGAGTGCTGTATTTCTTAGTTAAAAATAAAACTTGTAAATAATTGCATGGAGGCTATGAGGAGAGCTGTGAAGAGGAGATCTGAATGTCTAAAACCACTTCATTAGGGGTGATTGAGCATCAAAGGCAGTAGACTGCAAAGAGTAAATGACAGCCAGGCGTGGTGGCGCACGCCTTTAATCCCAGCACTCAGGAGGCAGAGGCAGGCGGATCGCTGCGAGTTTGAGACCAGCCTGGTCTACAAAGCGGGTCCAGGACAGCCAAGGCTACACAGAGAAACCCTGTCTCAAAAAAAACAAAACAAAACAAAACAGGTAAACAACAGATACTAATTAAAATAAGCTATTAGTAAAATTTTCAGGATATTGGATATTTTTCCAAAGTGGCTGATTTCATGATCTTCTATGGAGTATTTTTACTCTTTTAATCACCTAAACCTAAGTGATATCTGGGTTCTGGCCTGCTTTTGCAGTATGAGCTCAAATACATCGCTCTAAATCTTGAGGGTTTTTTTTTTTTTTTCATATATAAAGTGTGATAATGCCTCCTAGAGTTATAGTGGGGATCAAGGAAAATAACATAACACAGCAGAAAAATGTTAATGGTGAACAGTTCAGAGATGCAAAGAGGGGTTGGTCTGGAAACAGATTGTGATTGAATTAATACTGAACGGGCAATTGAACCTTAGGACCTAGTTGGAGGAAGTCAGTTAATCACAAGGACAAGTCTTTGAGGGATGCATCTTGTCTAGGCTGCTTGCCTGTCTGCCCCATCTTTGCTTCTCAGCTGCTATGAGGCAAGCAGCTAATCTCTACCATGATGCTGTGCATCACTGTGTTTTGCACATAGTGGAGCCTGCCAACTATGCTCTGAAAACATGAGCCAAATAAATATTTCCTGAGGCTGGAGAGATGGCTCAGTGGTTAAGTGCAGAGCGTTCCAGTTCCCAGCATCCACATAGGGCTCACAGCTGCCTGTGATTCCACCTCTAGTAGGTCTGACACCCTCTTTTAGCCTCCTCACAGGCACCTATGCACATGTGGTTCACAGTCATGTGCAAATGCATTCACTTGGGAGCAGCGGCGGCCAGATCTCTAAGTTCGAGGATAGACAGGGCTACACAGAGAAACCCTGTCTTCAAAAAGTGTCAGGGCGGGGGGAGGGGGGCCTGGGGAGGAGGGAGGAAAAAAAAGGAAGAAGAAACAGCAGCTAGGTATGGCCCACAGGTCTGGAGACCCAAGGTCAAATGGGCGCATCAAATGATGACCTCCTCACAGAATTCCATGTGTACACGCTGGTGGTGGTAGAATGGAGCATTCTTCTGCTTTTCAAGTTGGGGTTGTTGCTGGGTTTTGGTTTATTTTTTCTTTTCATTTTTATTACCTAAATTTTATTTTTGATGTTACATACTTATTTATTTTATATGGATGAATGTTTTGCTCGCATATATATTTGTGCACCGCATGTATTCCTGGTGCCTGCAGAGGTCAGAAGAAGCTGTTGGGGCTCCTGGAACAGAAGTTGTAGACAGTTGTTGGCTGGTATGTGCGTACTGGGAATCAGACCTAGATTCTGTGAAAGAACAATAAATGATTTAACCACTGAGCCATCTCTCTAGCCCATTATTTTTATTTTCCCATGTATGAGTGTTCTGTCTGAGTATATGTTTGTGCACCATCTGCCTGCAGGGCCCAAGAAGGCCAGAAGAAAGGTGTCAGGTCCCCTGAGACTGGAGGTTAGATGGCTGTGAACTGCCATTTGGGTCCTGGAAGTTAAAGCCAGATCCTCTGGAAAAGTACATCTCAACCCCTCCCCCTTCTCCTGTAACACCACCAGGCGTCACTCAGGCACTTCCCTCTCAGAAGTCCCTCAGGTCCTACCTAGCTAGCTTTAAAAGAAATAGTATATCCTAAATAAAGTCAAACTCTTTTATTACCCCTGCAGGGCCCTGTTCCTATTCACTGCATCTGTGCATCTTATTAACATGTATATATTCATAAACCACGTACTGTTCCTTTGCTGTGTGTACTTTGAACATGGCATACTGACTCTGCTCCTCTGTTTTGCGTTGCTCTTCATACTGAGTCTGACAATTTTTAGATGTATCCGTGTTGTTGTGTATAGTTCTGTGTCTTTCTCACTTTGGTTCGCGTATTATTGCCCAGTTCTGGCTATATATACTTCATCTGTTCTCTTACAGACGTAACATTGTATCATTCAGCAACACTGAGTCTATTTTACTATATGCGCTCTCCTTTACGAGGAGGAGGATGGAGAAATAGCTCAGTAAAGGAAAGCGTTGCCTGTGCATGCACAGGGTCCTGAGCTTGACTCCCCAGAACACGTGTAAAGCTGGCCGTTGCATACACTCCTATGACCCTAGTCCTGGGGAGGTGAGGGCAAGAGGATCCCAGCCAGTCTGCCTAGATTGGTAGGCTTCAGGCTCCTGTCTCAAAAAATAAGGTGGAGAGATGGCTTAGCAACTAAGAATACAGGCTGCACCTCCAGAGGTCCCAGGTCCAGTTGCCAGCCCTCGTACGGTGGCTCACACAGCACCAGTAATTCCAGTCTCAGAAGACATAATGCCCTCTCTGGCCTCTACAGGGTTCAGGTGTGTAACAAGCAAAACACACAAACACATCCAACAAGCAACCAAACAATAATGAGATGGAGAAAGATAGTGATAGAAGACGCCTGATATTATCTCACACACGTGTATATTTGTATGTGGTATGTGCCTGCACATGGACACACGTGAACACATGCAACACACACACACACTTTTTTTTTTTTAAAGAAGAGGGGCACAGTGGTAGGTACCTGTAGTCCCCACATCCTGGGAGGCTGTGGTGACAGTAACACTGTGGCCCGGGAACCGTAAGTTACCTTGGGCAACATAAGGAAACACTGTCCAGGAGTCGGGAAGGAAGCAGGTGCTGAGAGAAGGGTTGCTAGGTTGTCAATAAGCTCACCGTGGACTTCCTATCTTTTCAAAGTGACTGTGCCCACTTCGATCTCAGTACTGCAAATGCATGCGTTCTCATGTTCCATGTGTTCTTAAACGGGGGTGGGGGCGGCAGTTCGTGCTTACAGTTACAGCACTGGAGAGCAGGAGACAAGAGGCTCCCTAGTCAGCCAGTCCATCCTAACATTGAGCTGCAGAATAATGAGAGACCCTGTTTCAAAGAAATTGCAAAGTGTTCCTCAAATAGAGATTTATTAGCTCAGTGTTAGAGCACTGGGCTAACATACAAGTTACTGGTTTGATTCCCAGTACTGCCAAAACCAAAACAAAATAGTACAAATTCATTCTGGGTTTGCAGTACTAGCCATGTATTATCAGTTGTTGAAGCTGGGTGACAGTAATGTAAATCAAATGTATTTACTACATTTGTCTGTGTGTTTGAGTATGTTAGAGATTTTCCATGAGAAGACAATTTTAAGTTTCTCAGGGTTATTTGTTTGGTTTTGGTTTTATGGAGTTTTGTTTGTTTGTTTGGTTGGTTGGTTGGGTTGGGTTGGTTCATTTGGGGTGGAGGGTAGGGTGTTGTTTGGTTTGGTTTTTTCAAGACAGAGTTTCTCTGTATAACCCTGGCAGTCCTGGAACTTGCCCTGTAGACCTGGCTAACCTCCAACTCACACCTGCTTTTGCCTCCTGAGTGCTGGAATTAAAGGCATGGGCCACTGCCCTCCTGAGAAGACAATTTTAATTAAAACAAGACCAATAAAATATAGTTGTTGCAAATATTTTTAAATTTTTATTGTATAGAAAAAACAAATGCAAGTCAGGCAGTGGTGGTACACGCCTTTAATCATAGTACTCCGGGAGGCTGAGACAGATGATCTCTGTGAGTTCAAGGCCAGCCTGGTCTACAAAGTGAGTCTGGGACAATCAAAGCTACACAGAGAACGTCTGTCTCAAAACAAAACAAAACAAATGCCTTAAAAAAAATGCTTATAATGTTGTGTGTTAAGTTAAAGATTTGTTTATCTGTGTTCTAGACTTTGTTATTTGATCTTTTTATGTTTTGTTTGGTGAGTTTTCTTTTGTTTGTTTGGTGGTGATAGTTGTTTGGGGTTTGATTTTGTTTGTTTTTATATTTTTAAGAAAGAGCCTCCAGTAGCCCAGGCAGGCCTCCAACTTTTTATATAACTGAGGATGAGTGAACCCCTGATCCCCTTGCCTTCAGGCCCAGGCCACAATGTCTGGTTTGATTTGTTTTTAAATTTTACAGTTTTACTTTTTTATGTATAGATATTTTGGCTGCATGTATGTCTGTGTGCTGCATATGTGACTGGCACCAGAGAGATCAGAAAAGGGCTGTAGAGCCCTGGAACTGGAGGTGCAGATGGTTGTGAGTTATCATATAGATGCTGGGAATCTTACCTGGGTCCTCTGGGAGGGCAGCCTGTGCTCTCAGCCACTGAGCCGTCTTTCCAGTGCTTTTAATCACTTTGTTGTTAGGTTAAGAAATTATCAAAAAAGCCGGACGTGGTAGCGCACGCCTTTAATCCCAGCAGAGGCAGATGGATCACTGTGAGTTCAAAGCCAGTCTGGTCTACAAAGCGAGTCCAGGACAGCCAGGGCTACACAGAGAAACCCTACAGTCAGGAGGCTAGGGCAAGAGATTGTGAGTCCATGGCCAGTAATGGCTTCCTACGGTAACCGAGGCTGCTGGGCATGGTGGCACACACCTGTAATCCCAGTACTGGTGAGGCAGAGGCAGGCGGATCACTGAGTTCGAGGCCACCCTGGTCTACAAAGTGAGTCCAGGACAGCCAGGGCTACACAAAGAAACCCTGTCTCGAAAAACCAAAAAAAAAAAAAAAAAGAAGAAGAAGAAGAGGAGGAGGGAAGGAGGGAGGAGGAGGAGAAGAAGAAGATTATCATCCAGGCTAACCTGGGGTACATGAATAAGTCTTTTTCAAAAGCAAACAATACAAAGCCTAGTAGGACAAATGTGCCCCTTTTTATTTCTGTTTTATGTAAGCAGCTCTTGGCTTTTTTTCTAGTATCTTTCCAAATAAAACTTTTTAAAGCCAGGAGGTGATGGCACAGGTCAGTCTGGTTTATAGGGTAAGTTCCAGGACAGCCAGGGCTACACAGAGAAACCCTGTCTCAGAAAATAAAAAACAAACAAAAACTAAAACCATGTAACCATACATACATGTGAGGGTTTATCTCTGAGAGCCCTGCTTCATTGATCATATACTATGTTATCGTGCAGTATTTTACAGTAGTTTGTTTGTTTAGGTTTTTCAGGACAGAGTTTCTCCGTGATCCACTTGCCTCTAACTCCCTGAACAGTGGGATTACAGGCATGTGCCACTGTGCCTGCCTACAGTAGTTTATATAGCTGGTTCATTTTGAAATTAGGAAGTTTCAGCCTCTAACTTTTGTTATTTTTCAAGATCATTTGGGGTCCCTTGAGAGCACACATGAACTTTAGAATATCCTGTTTTGTTTCGGTAAATACAGACATTGTAGCCAGGCGTGGTGAGACATACCCTTCCCTTAATCCTAGCATGTGGAAGGTTGAGGCAGAGGGATTGCCAAGGGTTCAAAGCCAGATTGATCAGTGTATCTGCACAGTGATAAGTTAAAGCAGGTGTGCATAATCAAACCCTCTCTATTAAGGGTCGTGGTGGGGGACAGCATTCATCATGGTTTAGTAGGGCTACATTACATTGTATAGATTTGTCATCTTAAAAATATTCAGTCTTCCAGTGTGGTTTAAGACCCTATCTCAAAAAGAAACACTATAAACTGCAACCAAAAAAAAAAGAAAAGAAAAGGCTAAGCATATATCTCAGCAGTAGAGCCTAACATGCAAGGCCCTGAGCTCAGTCCAGGCCCCAGCATATCTATCTATCCCTCCCTCCCTCCCTTTCACCCCCCCCCCACTCACTCACTCACACACACAGTAGTGAATAGTAGAGTGAAAGAGCTGTCCCTTTCCAGGGTTTATAGTAGTGTCCCAGCCACTCCCCTCCCATATTTGTTCCTAGAGACTCCTAGGGGAGAGCTCTCCATCTTCTTAGGGAGTAAACAGGAAAACTAACAAGCATGTTAGGACCTTAGTGCCCAGGGGCTATCAGACAGAGCAGGAAGAAGGTGTTTTCCAAAGGCCTTGGACAGCCAGAAGCAGTGGGTTTACTGTTTTCCATTAATGCTTTCTTCTTACTGCTGCAGAGAAATCCTCCAGTCCAGTTTAGACAAGAGTATGACTCCTGTGTTCTGTCGCCCATAGTCACAAGCATCTGCTTCTCCTGTAAAGAAACCGAATATCACCCAGCTTGGTGGTATACACCTTTAATGATGGATGTCTGAGTTAGAGGCCAGCCTGGTCTACATATGAGTTCCAGGGCTACAGAGAGAAAACCTATCTCCAAACATACAAAACACAGAAGCTGATTGCCCCATGTGTTCCCAGAATTAGACTAGCCTGGCAGCTAGCCAGTCGCCTGAAGATGACTTCACCTGCCACCCTAACATCTGTACCCCACCCACCCTTCTCTCTCTTTGCACAGAGATAGTTTATTATAACATTTGGCTTTTCCCACACTGCAGTTTCATCTGTTGCCATGCTACCAAAATGCCTGCGCTACCACTTGGGTGTTCTGCTGTCAGACCTTACGAGTGTCCCAAGCACTCCACCCCCGCTCCTCAGCTGTCCCCGCCCAGGGTGGGGGGGTGGGGGTGGGCTGTGCTGGAATGATACTCCTCCTGGGTTTCAGCCTGTGTAGTCTGCTGTGGGTGGAGCCTTGAGCTGGTCACAGGAGTGCTGGTAATGTCTGGCCCTCAGGGCTGCCAAAGGCAAGAGGCTGGCCTCTTCTTAGTTTAAAGCACATATTTGGATTGTTAGGGTAGACATGGATGGAGGGTGGAGTGAGTAAATACCACTCTCTTCTTCTGTGTTTTCAGGAAATGATTATAAAGCAACTGTAAGTGTGAATAAAGTTAAAAAATGGATTGGAACACCCGCCTCAAAAAAATAAAAGCAACAGATAGACTCCATCCAAGACCCACACCCTTATTTTTCTGCTGGGCTTAAACTGTGGTACTGTTTCAGAGCAAAGCACTGTGTTAAGACTGTTGCCCTGCTCTGCTCTGGAGGAGCGCTCAGCAGTAGCCTGCTGAATGACAGCTGAACTTTTTCCTCTAGGCACACTCTGGGTTGTTTTCATGCCTGCTCTACTTCCAAGAAGAATGCAGGCAGAAGCCGAGGTGGGAGGGAGAGCCACTGCCAAAATCCAGTCCCTCTGTTAGGGAGTGTGCGTGTTTCAGACCAGGAGTAACGTGGTTTGTAGTCAGTTGTCAATCAGCTTATGCCCAGTCCTTCCAGCTGCCTCTTGCACTCTCAGCGTTTCACCTGGTACCTTCCTGATTTCTTGAGAATGTTAGCTAGCCTCCTCCTGTGGGTGGTTTGCTGTACAGTGCACAGTACCAAAGTCTACTCTTCCTTCTCAGCAGCTGTTTGCCACTGACAGAGGTGGCGATTGAGCCTGTGTGTGTGGCCACAGTCACTGATGAGCCACCCACCCAGGCCTGGGGAAGCCCTCAGCCAATGTGGTTCCTGTGGCAACAGCCAAATACGCCAGAGCTCCTCATACCTTCGGGGCTGTGGTGTAACAGCCAGCTTTATGCGGTGGCATTGTTTAGTGTTGGTTGACTTGACTTCTCTATCCCCACCCTCTGTGTTTAAGCCAGGGAATTTGGCCATCACCCAGTAGGGGAAAAGCTGGCACTTGCAGAAAATAGCTTCCTGCTGCCTCTCTTGTGGCAGAAGCCAGGACCACCTTCCATCTCTGCTTCCTACCCATGTGGCACAAATGAAGGGCCCCTCTGCACTCAGTGTCCTGCTGTGTGGTTTCAAGGCTCCTAAGATCAGGCTGGGGCTATCTGCCAGGTTATCTGCTCAGATAAACATCTATTGTTTACTGGATGCATTTCAAGGGCTCTGGCAGGTCCCACTGGTGAAATTGTCTAGCTTTTCTGGGTTTTTAGACAATATATGGGGCTGATGCCCAGACGCACAAGTGCGGGAACCTGAGCTGTGACCTGCCATTTGAGGTAGTTTTGACCGTTGCCTCTCCCCACCCTCCGCCTCAGCCAAATATGTTCCTCTGGTTCTAGTCCTGCCTCCAGGGCGCTGAAATGGCCTCTCGCATGCATGTACATCGTCTCTGTCCTACAGACTGCAGATTTACAGAAGCAGCAGGGTTAGGAGTCGGCGGCTGACAGCTGCTTCCAGGTGACTCAGCCAGCTTTCCACCGCTGCTTTCCTTAACAACCAGCGAGCCAGGCAGTGTCTTAGTGAAGGTCATAAGAATAGAGGCAGATTTTCTGTTTCTAATCCAGCCATGCTCAGCACATCTGATCGTTGTCTAGTTTCTAATGATATAATTCATTTTCCAACATTTTATTATGTAACAAATTTGAAAGAAATTTCTAGCAAGCTTAGTTATATTACATACCTATAGTCTGTCAAAACCTTTTCATTGTCTTTGCCTTATCTGTTATTGATCCTTCTCTGTCCACTCTTTTCTTCTGCGTGTGTCATCAGTATACTTTTTCAATTTTCTTTTTGCTTTTTTTTTTAAAGACAGAGTTTCCTCATGTAACCCTAGCTGTCCTAGAACTACTTTATAGACCAGGCCTCAAACTCACAGAGGTGCCTGCCTCAGCCTCTTGACTGCTGGGACTAAAGGCATGCTCCACCACACTCATCTTAGTATACTTTTTAGTGTTTAAAGCCAAATTTACCCCTAATGAAATGTATAAATAGTAAGTGTGCCTTTGCTAGGTTCTAATAGTATATGTACCTAGGTAACCCAGAAATCTATCAAATATACACTGGTGCATTTCAGTTGGAGCTGCACTCCCTTTACAAATTCCTGAGAGCAGGGCCTACAACTCAGTGATGAGCGCTTGCCTAGGCTGTGTGAGGCCCTAAGTTCTAGCCCATACACCCCCACTTTAAAAAGTACATAAATAAGTTGGGCGTGATGGTGCACACTTGTCTTTAATCCCAGCACTGGGGAGGCAGAGGCAGGCAGATCTTTGTGAGTTGGAGGCCAGCCTGGTCTACAAAGGAAGTTCAGGACAGCCAAGGCTGCACAGAGAAAGCTAGTCTTGGAAAAAACAAAAAAGTAAGTAAATAAATAAAAAGGAAGCACTTTGATGTTTGGGAGATGGCTCAGTTGATAAAATGCTTGTCATGCAAGCATAGGGACCTGAGTTTGAATTCCAGCACTCAGGTAGAAAGTTGGGAGCAGCAGTGCACTCCTGTAATCCCATTGTGGGAGGCAGGAGCGGGTGAGGGTGGAAACAGGAAGATGACTCAGACTTGCTAGTCTAGCCAAATTGGTGAGTTCCGGTTCTTGGACAGACCCTATCTAAAAAAATAAGATGGAGGCCTAGAAAGATGGCTTAGTGGTTAATGGTGCTTGCTGGCCTTCAGAGGGAGAACCTGGGTTCGCGTCTCAGCACCCATGTCTGGTGGTTCATAGCTGTTGGTAACTCCAGCTCCCTGGGATCCAGCACCCTCTTCTGGCCTCAGCACTGGCACACATGCATACATTGTCAGGGACACACATACATAAATAAAAATTCATTTTAAAAGATGCAGAGCAGTTGAACCTCAACCTCAACCTCTGGCCTCCATACGTATGGTACATGTGGACACACACGTCCTCAGAGAGAGGGAGAGGGGAAATGTTCTTATTAGAACATGGTCATCTTTGTATGCTCATATTTTTCATTAATTTTCTTGCTATAATGAATGGAACTTTTAAATGGACTAGTAATTGGGAAGATCTAAGTATTTTGTGTTTGTTTGTTTGTTTGTTTGTTTTTAGAGACAGGGTCTCTCTGTGTAGCCTTGGCTGTCCTGAACTCTCTGTGTAGACCAGGCTGGCCTCAGACTCACAGCGATCCCCCTGCCTCTGCCTCTGGAGTGCTGGGATTAAAGAATGTGCCCCACCACCCCTGGCTGGATTTTTTGTGTGCATGCTAGCTTCATATACTGACAACATTGTCTTTTCTTTCTTGGACTTTTTTTTTTTTTTTTTTTTTTTTTTTTTTTTCATTTTTAAAGATAAGGCCGCTGCGGGCTGGAACTTGATATTCCAACCAGGCTGGCCTACGTCACAGAGATACAGCTGAATGCTGGGGTTAAAGGAATGTAACATTATGGAACTCTGGCTGGCCCAGAATTTGTTACATAGACCAGCTGGTCTCTGAATCCCCAGTGCTGAGGCTAATGGTGTGTGCCACTACACACCCATCATCTTCTTTGAATTTTTGAAACAGGATCTCACTAAGTTGGCCAGAAGTTCTAGAACTTGCCCTGTTACCCTTGTTGCCCTTGAACTCAAAAGTTTTTCTATCTCCAACAATTTCCAAGTTCTAGGCTTATAAATCTTCACCACTGTGTCTGGCCAGTTATCTTTTTCAATCCACTTATCTGAAACTTTATGTTAAATTATGTTAATAATTTTTCTTATACTTTGGTAGGCTACCTTAAGATTTTAAACATTATTATAATGACTGGTTTTAAAGACAATATTAAGTGTATTTTTTAAAGCCCTTTTTATTTTAATTTATTGAATATCAGGTTAGGAAAAATATGCTTTGAAAATTAGTATGGTTTCTCAGCAACTATTGCACCTATTTTTTTTTAATGTGTGTCATTTTCTTAATACTCTTTTCTGGGAGTCAGTATAATTGTATTTTAACAATCTGCAAGTTAATTTGCTTAAGATACATCCATTCCATAACTCCATCTAGTCTTTCTGCTTGGCTCTGTTTTCTTTGGGTATTAGGACCCTGTCTTTATGAGAACTGAGAAGCAAGTCTCTGTTTCTGTATCATAAATAATTGAGTGGAGTGCCATTCCAGACTTGGACATCCAAGCCAGGTGGTGATGGCCCACGCCTTTAATCCCAGCAGAGGCAGGCGGATCGCTGTGAGTTCGAGGCCAGCCTGGTCTACAAAGTGAGTCCAGAACAGCCAGCGCTACACAGGGAAACCCTGTCTTGAAAAACCAAAGAAACAAAACAGACTTGGACATCCTACCTTGGGTCTGTGCACAGTGCTCTCACTGGCTTTGGCATGTATACAGAGTCTACTCTGGTCTGCAATGCTATTTTCTCCCGTGTAGCCTTGTTCACATTATTACCCCCTTCAATCCAGTCCCCAAACTACAGCCAGAGTAATGTCTTAAGATGTAAACTGGAGCATTGAACACGTTTACTCTATACTTTTTTTCATGTTACTCGTGGGGAGAAAAATACCAAGTCCCTACCAAGGCTTACTTCCTTTCCTTTCTGGTCACGTGTCCTTCTCGTTCCCTCTGTCCTAGTTATTCTGTAGTCATGACAGCTCACGCTGCCAGGCCTTTGTGCTTCTCCTCTGTGCCATTCACTGTTACTGCACTGCGCGCCTGCTTTCTAACTCCATCAGATACCTATGCAGAGGCCGGCCTTACCAGGGGCTACTTCCTTGATGGATGGCTTACCTGAGCCCTCTGCACAGACACTAGCTCTTAAGAACGTAGGTTAACTTGTATTCTTAGCATGTGCCATCAACTGAATGTTGAGTTTATTTTCCTTATTTTTTTATCCCTTTGTGAAGATTTTTTAAATTATATGTAAATTTGGTGTTTGGCTTATATATGTGTCTATGTGAGGGTATTGGATCCTCTAGAACTGAAATTACTGACAGTTGTGAGCTGCCATGTGCGTGCTGGGAATTGAAGAATGGCCAGTGCTCTTAACCACTGAGCCATCTCTCCAACCTGTGAAAATATTTTTTAAAAGTTTTTATTTAGCTGGGTGGTGGTGGCTCACACCTTTAATCCCAGCACTCTGGAGGCAGAAGCACGTGGATCTCTATGAGTTCCAGGACAGCCAGGGCTACACACAGAGAAACCCTGTCTTGAAAAACTAAAAAAAAGTTTTTATTTACAGTCCTAATCCAAGGCACTTAGACCATAAATCCCATCCCTGCAATTCCTAAATTTTAATTGACTGAATAAATAAATGAATTGAAGGAACTCAGCAATAAAGCCTATTCAGCTTATAGTAGTTTTTCAATGTATATTTTATTTATTATAATTTATTCACATTACATCCTGATTGTTGTCCCCTCCCTCTTATCTTCCCATTCTCACCCTCCCTCCCTCTTCTACTTAATTCCCCTACCCTATACCTCTGTTGGGAGGTCCCTCCTATCCCAACTGTCTGGTGACAACCTATTAGGGCTCTCTCCTTTCAGGTCTGCATCCCCTTCCTCTGTGTGCCTCCTAGGCCGTCTTGCCTAGGGGCAGTGACCAATTGTGGGCGCCAGAGGTTCAGCAGCAGCCCCCCTCCCCTACCCCACCTGGAGAATGAGCTGTCCATCAGTTACATCTGAACAGAGGGTCTTGGTTCTCTGCATGCATTGTCCTTGGTTGGTGCATCAGTGTGTGCAGGCCTCCCTGTGTCTAGATCCGCAGGCCTTGACGATCTCCCTGTGAGGCTCCTGCTCCCTCGTGGACCGTCCATCCCCCCACTCTTCCCTACAATTCTCAGCACTCTGCCCAGAGTCCAGCTTTGAGTCCCAGTATCTGTCCCAATCCCCTGCTGGGTGGAGTCTCTCAGAAGACATCTATGTTGGCTAATATCCAGTTATAAGTGAGTATACACCATGCATGTCTTTCTGGGTCTGGGTTGCCTCACTCAGGATGATCATTTCTTGTTCCATTCATTTGCCTGCAAATTTCAAGATTTCCTTGTTTTTAATAGCTAAGTAGTATTCCATTGTGTAAGTGTACCACAGTTTCTTTACCCATTCTTCGGTTGAAGGACATCTAGGTTGTTTACAGATTCTGGCTGTTACAAATAAAGCTGCTATGAAACATAGTTGAGCAAATGTCCCTGTTGTGTGGTGGCACATCTTTCAGGTACATGCCCAGGAGTGGACTAGCTGGTCTTGAGGTAGAACTATTTCCAATTTTCTGAAAAAACACCAGATTGATTTCCAAACTGGTTATTTGCACTCCCACCAGCAATGGAGGAGTGTTCCCCTTTCTCCATATCCTTGGACATTTGATTTTGACAAAGAAGCCAAAACCATACAATGGAAAAAAGACAGCATCTTCAACAAATGGTGCTGGAATAACTGTATGTCTGCATGTAGAAAAATGCAAATAGATTCATATTTATCACTCTGCACAAAACTAAAGTCCAAGTGGATTAAAGACCTCAACATAAAACCAGATACACTAAATCTGTTATAAGAAAAGGTGGGGAAAAGCTTGAACTCATTGGCACAGGAGACAACTTCTTGAACGGAACATCAACAGCCCAGGCTCTAAGATCAACAATTAATAAATTGGACCTCATGAAACGGAAAAGCCTCTGTAAGGCAAAAGACACTGTCAACAGAACAAAACGACAGCCTACAGATTGGGAAAAGATCTTCACCATCTCTACATCTGACAGAGGGCTAATATCTAAAATATATAAAGAACTCAAGAAGTTAAACACCACCAAACCAAATAATCCAATTTTAAAAATGGGGTACGGAGCTAAACAGAATTCTCAACAGAGGAATAGCAAATGGCCAAGAAACACTTAAAGAAATGCTCAACATCCCTAGTCATCAGGGAAATGCAAAACAAAATGACTTTGAGATTCCATCTTACACCTATCAGAATGGATAAGATCAAAAGCTATAGTAGCTTTTAAAGAAAAACTTTTTAACATATTTATGTGTACCTGTGTGCCTGAGTTATTTATGTGTACCACATGTATGCAGGAGGCCAAGGGGGTCAGAAAAGGGCACTGGATCACCTAGAACTAGAATTATAGGCAGCTGTAAACTGCCATGTGGGTGCTAAGAACTGAACTTGGGTCTTCTACAAGAGCAACAAGTGTTTGTAACTGCTGAGCCATCTCATCACTGCTGCCCATGGCTCTCCCTAGTCTCCTCACCCTCTCTTAGGATTTTTGCACTGGTAGGAACAAAGCCAAGACCTTTTCCATGCTAGGCAAGCTTTCTACCACTGAAGTATAACTCCAGCTCAGGTTTATATGTTCTGTGTCAAGTCTTGTTTTTATATAGTGAGACTGTGTCTCACTCTATAGCCCTAACTGGCCTGAAATTCACTGTGTAGATCAGAGTAGTCTCAAACTCAGAACTCCACCTGCCTCTGCCTCCTGAGTGCCGAGATTAAAGTTGTGTGCCACCTCATCCAGCATTGGGGGGGGGGGTTGTTTGTTTTAATATTATCTACTTTGGAATCCCTTTAGCTCATGAGAAGTGAGGATAGAGCTCAGAATGGTGCTCCCCGTAATCCTGGCCCTCAGGAAACTAAGTAGGAGAGTGTTGCCAGAGTGCACTACACGGTGAGACCCTTTCTTCTACGAAACGTTAAGAATGGATTATTGTTTATAACCCTCTTTTATTCCTAATTCTATTTGTATTTTCTCTCTCTCTTTTTAATTTATATCAACATATATATCTTAGTTTTTCAAAAATGCTTCCTTACATCAATTCACTTTGGTTTTTTTTTTAACTTAGAATGCATCTTCTATCTCATTTTCTGTTAGTTTATGTATGTATAAACTTTATGGCCTTAAATATGCCATTACTAATACTTTGGCCGCATTCTAATCGGGTTTTAAAAGTAATATTCTATTGATGAATTTTTTAAAATATTTTTTATCTTTGTGGGGTTTTTTTCTTAACTTTATTTCTACATTAGATTTTGTAAAAATTTTTCAAAGATTTATTTATTTTATGTAGGAATGCTCTACATTAGATCCCAGTATAGATGGTTGTGAGCCACCATATAGTTCCTGGGAATTGAACTCAGGACTTCTGGAAAAGCAGACAGTGCTCTTAGCTACTGAGCCATCTCTCCAGCCCCCTACATTAGATTTTTAAAAAATATATCCTAATAATACTTAATCTTTTTCCCTCCTTTTTTCTTTTTCTTTTTGCAAGCCATCAAGAGTGCAACTTGAGCAAGCAGGGAGCAGGAGCATGCTGTATAGAGTAGGAGCAGGACTGCCAGACATTAGCAGTTACACTGGTACTTTTTGTTTGTTTTAGAGACAGGGTCTCTCTGTGTAGCCTTGGCTGCCCTGGACTCATTTTGTAGACCAGGCTGGTCTCAAACTCACAGCGATCCGCCTGCCTCTGCCTCCTGAGTGCTGGGATTAAAGGCGTGCGCCACCACGCCCAGCACTACACTGATACTTTGAACTTAATTTTGTTGTTGGCTACGTATGTGAGCACAGGTATACCACAGTACACCATTGACAACTCAGGAGTTCATCCTTTCCTTCCCCCATGAGTTCCAGGCATCAGACTTGTATAACAAGTGCTTTTATTTTACCTGCTGAGCCATCTTGCCTTCCCACATTTAACCTTTTAAAAAATCTTTTGGATGCCAGGCGGTGATGACGCACGCCTTTAATCCCAGCACTCAGGAGGCAGAAGCAGGCGGATCTCTGTGAGTTCAAGGCCAGCCTGGTCTACAGAGCTAGTTCCAGGACAGCCAGGGCTACACAGAGAAGCCCTGTCTCAAAAAACAAAACAAAAATATTTTGGATTTTTAAAAAGCTGTTTCATAGAATTCAACATTCAAACCTAGGGAGATAGCTCTGTCAGTAAGGTGACAAATATTTATAGTCTCAGCACTGGGCTACTGGAAGCAGAAAGCCTGCCTGGTGATCCCAAGGCCAGTAAGAGACTTTCTCCTGTTTCTTGCATGTTACTGTTTGCCCATCTGTTGGGATGGCTTTCTCTTCCAGTTATTGGTTAGGATCCTCCTCCCCTCCCCCCCACACAGCGTTTGTCTGTGTAGCCCTGCCTGTCCTGGACTCACTTTGTAGACCAGGCTGGCCTCAAACTCACAGCAGTCCGCCTGCCTCTGCCTCCTGAGGGCTGGGATTACAGGCGTGCGCCACCATGTCTGACAAGAACTGTCTTTTAAAAGCACAGAGCAACTGAAGACTCTTCTTCCCAATTGGTGCAGTCCCCCAGTTCTGTTGTAGTGCCATGCGTCTGAGTGGGAGCCTGTTGTAGCTCACCACTCCTGCCACACTGCTTACTGCTGTGTGTGGGCCGAAGGCTAGGCTGGCCAATTCTTTCCCTGGAAGAGATGTGAACAATGTCTACCCTTTCCTCCTGAGGCCTGACAATAAATCAAGGTATGATTCCATCACGGTTCACCCTTGGGAACCAGTGAGATTATTGGGTGCCTATACAGAACATGAGTCAGGGTTTGCTAACAAGAGCAGGGTCAAATGAAAGAGCCACCCTGGGAAGTCTTTCTCCAGCTCGGCTGATGGAGCCCCTGTATTAGTCAGGGGTCTCTAAGGAATACATCTGATAGAATGGGGAAAGTGTGCCTGCCTGCCTGCCTGCCTGCCTGCCTGTTCTTTTCTGTGGGCTACTGCAAGAAGGTGTGGCCCAGATTTAGAATGGGGTGTCTCACCTCAAATGATCCAAGCAAAAACATCCCTCACAGACTTGCCCAGCTGCTTGGGATTTAGTTGATTCCAAATACAGTGAAGCTGACAACCAAGATGAACCATCAGTCCTCTTCTAGTCTCCTCCAACCTCTGTGCCCTGACTGCTCCCTGAGATCAGATTGCATATACATGGCTTGTACAGAGCAGCAGCCTAGAGTCCATTGGTCCTCCCACACCCTCCTTCTAGGAGGGGGATCTGTAGGCCACGGTCAGAATCCATCAGCCAATAGAAAGAACTTCTTTACAAGCAGGCGCAGCTTAACTGTGAGCATGCAACAGTTTAGCACCTGAGGACCAGTGACCTTCATTTCAGCTTCCTTTGCATAGCCAGAGCCCAGTGAGCAGGCCCCAGTTAACTTTGTGAGTTGTGAACCAAGTGTGTTTCTACTCTCTTCTGACCCCCTCCTCCATGTGTAGCAAACACAACGCTCAGTTCTGCTCTAGAAGAGGAGAACCAAGAGACCCAGGCGCTTCCCTGAGGGTTAACTTAACATTTTCAGACCCCACCCAGTAATAAACCATCCATCTGCCAGGCCAGAGGTCAGAGCAGGAAATCACTTAAGCCGTCCCCTGGCCACCAGTCATACACAGGCATATAGAGAGTAGAGAACCAACAGCTGCACCCCTATGCCCTTCATAGCAGGCACTTAACTCAGATGGTCATCATCTGTCCCCTAATTCCTACCCCTTTCTCGCCTGGCTGTTTTCCACCTAGACATTGTAGCAGGGTGGCTTTCAGATTCCCAGAGTATCTCAAACTCAAAAACTTTCAGTGTGGCATGTGACTGTATCACTCTGAGCTGTGGGATGAGAAATAGTAGATTCATTCTTCAATGCTAATGTGCCAGGTTGATTTAAACCAGACCAAACCCTGTGCTGCATTTAGAGCTCTGAAGAGCCCTGACTTTCTCTTGGAGCTAAGGCTGCCCATTTGTTGTCACCAGTGCTTCTTGTCTGCTGTGGCGTGGGCTTCCCTCTCCTTAGGACCCAGGCTCTGTCTTTTGTGTCACCTTTCTGTTACAGCATACTTGCCAGCTCTGTCCTATCACCTTGTTGTTTGGGTTTGGTTTTTTGTTTTTCGAGACAGGATTTCTATGTTACACAGAACCTTGACTGTCCTGGACTCTTTTGTAGACCAGGCTGGCCTTCAACTCACAGAGATCCGCCTACCTCTGCCTCCCGAGTGCTGGGATTAACAGCGTGCGCCACCACACTGGCTCCTGCCACCTTTTTGATTCCCAGTGTTCTTGTCCTCTTTCCTTTATTATCCTGGCGGTTCTTGTTTGTAGAGTCGCGTGGAGGAAATGTCTATTCCCTTTTTAAAAATTTGCCCCCTTATGTTCATCTTTATCTTTTTCTTTTGTCTTGTAGAAAAAGCTCCAAAAAGTCATTTATTTGACTAATTCGGGGTTTTTTGTTGTTGTTGTTGTTCTATTTAAATGGTGCTTACCACATTTCCTGTGGTTGTTTTCCTAATTGTTTTTCTCTGTCTGACTGCCTACTCCAGATTGAAATTCAGTCAGATTTTTACCTTTTTTATTGACCCTTAACCCCCATGGAGTAATATACTGAATTTAAGCTCAATTAATTGATCGGTTGATTGATTGACTCAAAGTGTTTGTTGCCCAGGCTACTTTCCAACTCCTGCAGTTGTGCCCAGGTTCCCAAGGACTTGGAATTCCAGATGTGCACTAGCACCTGGTGTCCTCCATCTTCATAGCTCTGTTCATGCTGACTGCTACCATGGTCAAGATCAGCGCGTGTCTAACATCCCAGCAGCTTCCGTTACGCCACTTCTCACTGCTTCTCTATGGCTTCTTGTTGTACCTCCTTCAGTGTCTCTTAGTTATCTGTTTTTGGTATGCATATTAGTTGAATCATAAAGTGCATAGCCTTTTTATTTGTCTATGAGAGTTTCATCCATTTTATTGCATATTAGAGTAATACATTGTTTATTGCTGTATAATATTTTAATAGTGTTCTATTTATTATACTGAACCTTTTTTGTTTGTTCTAACAGTTTGGGGGCTATTGTAAATAATGCTTCCATGAACATTTTTCTGTGTGTGTCTTTGTTGACCATATACTCTTATTTTGTTTGATATATATCCAGAAGTGGGATTATTAGGTCATAAAGTATACTTAGGATAGGCGCAATAGCACAGGCTGCTTGACAGGCTAAAACAGAAGGATCAGAAGGTCAAGGCCAGCTTGAGCCCTGTCTCAAAACTCGAAACATAAAAATATAAAAGGAAGGGTATTTACAAAAAGAAAGAAGCCAGGCTACGTTGGCGCACACCTTTAATCCCAGCACCCAGGAGGCAGAAGCAGGTGGATCTCTGTAAGTTCGAGGCCAGCCTGGTCTACAAAGTGAATCCAGGACAGCCAAGGTTACACAGAGAAACCCTGTCTCAAAAAACCAAAAGAGGAGGTCTGGAGAGATGGCTCAGAGGTTGAGAGCACTGACTACTCTTCCAGAAGTCCTGAGTTCAATTCCCAGCAACCACATGGTGGCTCACAACCATCTATAATGTGATCTGATGCCCTCTTCTGTCATGCAGGTGTACATGCAGGCAGAGCACTGTATACATAATAAATAAATAAATCTTTAAAAAAAAAAAAAAAGAGGCTGGGGGATATTATGGGGACTGGACAGATGACTCAGTGATTAAGAGCATGTGGTACCCTTTGCAGAGGACCTGGGTACATTTCCCAACATCCATGTCAAGAAGCTCACAAGCATCTGGCATTCGTGGACTCTTGTGCTCACATATATACATGTACAACTAAAGACAGCACAAAATGATTAATTTCAAAGAATAAAAATATTTTAGTAGGCACTGCTACAGAGATTGCAGAATGGCTGCACAATGTCTCTGACTGGCATCATGAATTCAGTGCTAATCTGGACTACATAGCTAGAGCCTATCTCATAAAAACAGGCAGACAACTCTGATATTTTTAATGTTTTCCTCTTTTTTCCCCCTCTCCTAGTGGTACCTTGTGGGCTCTGATGATCAGAGCAGAGCAGAAGGTACCAGCTAGTGAGTCTGGGCACATCTGTTCTGAATGGTCAGTGTCACTGTCATCTGCAGACCTGTCCATCTCCGGTTGTCTTGCAAGTTCCCTTTTGGGACCAGACCAGATGTGGGGCTGACCTCACCATCAGTTACCTTACATATAATTTTTAATCTCACTGAAGTCACGTTTGGGGAGCATGGTGAAAGCATCTGCTGTCAGGTGAACCTTGGCTCTTAATGACCAAAGGTTATACCTTGGCTTCTTCTGAGTCATAAGAAGAAAAAATTAATTCCTAAGTTTCTGGTTTCCAGCTTAAATATTTTGATAGTTGTTCGTTTTATGGGTGTTTCACGTAGAATGTATTTGTATGGCTTTAAAACTCTTTATCAACAAACTCCTGACCCTGCAATCTTGATGACCCTGCCTCCCGAAGTACTTAGATTACATGAATCTGCAGCATGGCCGGTGTCTTATATCGTGAGTCCTCATTCTTGCACGGTAAGTGCTATTTCCTGAGCCGTTTCCATAGCTGCCTTATATGGATTTATATGCATGGATTTGTTACTTTATAACAAGCACTTCTGCTGCCATCCTTTAAAACTCAGGAAAAAGGCCAGACATGGTGATGTACACCTTTAATCCCAGCACTCAGGAGGCAGAGACAGGTGGATCTCGAGTTTGAGGACAGCCAGGGCTACGCAAAGAAACCCTGTCTCGATAAACCAAAGAAAGAAACAAAAACTTAGGAGGGAACAGCCCAGTAATTCATGAAGGTGTCCCCCTCTAGTCTTTCTGTGCTGGGCATCCATTTTGCTACTTGTGCAGCAGACACTGATGTGAGGCAGGACAATAGTTCAGGAGTTCAGTAAGAGCAAGGTTAAGGCGATGACAGAGTGAAGCAGGGGCAATTGTTGTGACACTCAAGTTCCAGGTGACTTACCTGAATGCCTTTATTTGACAAGAGTGCCACATGGCCCTTTTGGCAGCTGTAGGGGAGAAGTTGAGTTAGGAGTAACCCACGTTTGAAAATGTTATGGTCTTATGGAGCCAAAGCCCTTTTTCCAAAACCAGCTTGTCAAGACTGACTACAGTGTCTTCTCAGTGTTCATGCAGGGCATAATTTTTAGGAATTAATATGAAAATAAAGCCCTTTTTAGAAGTTTGGGGCTCATATCTTAGATTTCCTGCTTATTGTTTCCTGATTATTGCTTTTTTTTATAAATGAAGATTTGCTTATTTAACAAGGCATGATGCTCATATTTGTAGTCCTAACACTCAGGACACTAAAGCAGGAACTTTCAACTTCAAGGCCAACCTGGGCTACAAAAAGAGATCCTGTTGAATTAAAAAACAAAAACTCTTAAGTTTTATTCTCAACTCTATTTGGGGAAAGAATAGTAATTTTTTTAAATTTTGTATTATAAGGCAAATGCATGGAATTGGAACAGGTTCTTTGTTGACATGTTTTGAAAAGAAATATAGTAATAAAAGACTTAACTAAGAGGGCCCTGAATGTTACTTGTAAAGACATTTCCTTCAGCTGGGCATGGTGGCGCACGCCCTTAATCTCAGCACTCAGGAGGCAGAGGCAGGTGGATCACTATGAGTTCGAGGCCAGCCTGGTCTACACAAGCAAGTCCAGGACAGCCAAGGCTACACAGAGAGACCCTATCTTGAAAAAACAAACAAACAACAACAACAAAAAAGACATCTCCTTTCCCCAAGAATCAGCCTGATTGAGGTACTACCTACCAGTGGAGAGTGGTAAAGTGCAGCTAAAAATGTTGGCACTTCTGTAAGAAATTTAAATAACAGGCAGACATATAGAGATTCGTAAATATATTCTTGGTGCCATCAAAACCACAAGAAGATGCTGTATTTGTGATCCAGGGAAGTTTAAATAGTTGTGGTCAAACTTAAAACTCAACATAAAATTCTCATCTGTGATGGAAGCTTTCCAGAAACTGCATGGAGGGTGTGTAAACCAGATAAACTCTTCTTACAGGGCTGGGCTTTCAAGGTGGTTTTCTTTTTTCCTGTGTGTGGCTTCCATGTGGACTTCATCTCAGAACCTTTACGTGTCTTCTTATGTCAGTGACATGTCTCGCTGTGTTGTACTCTTCTTTCCTGTAGTAAATCCCACCACTGTCTATAGAGTTGAGTCTTAGTTTCTCGAAAAGTTTAAGCTCTATGAGAGCAAGAACATTGTTTTGTTCACTGCTGTATTCCTGGTACATGAAATAGGAACTGTCACACCACACCAGGTTTGTAACAAATACTTAATACAGACACTCACTGATGTACCTTAGAATGTAGTCTAGAGAGGGCCCCACTCACTTGCCACACCTCCCCCCCCAACTATGAAATCAGCTTGAAACACCTCAAATACCTTACTTTTCTTTTCTTTTCTTTTCTTTTTTTTTTTTTTTTTTTTTTTTTTTTTTGGTGGCAGGTGCGTTGGGATGGAACAGGTGGTAGCTTTTTAAGACAGGGTTTTTCTCAGTAGCTCTGCCTGTCCTAGAACTCACTCTATAGTACAGGCTGGCCTCAAACTCACACTCCACCTGCCTCTGCCTCCTAGACTAAAAGCAAGTGCCACCACAACACTTTCTATGGAGTGGAAACTATCTAGTCCTTGTGGAGAAAGGCACTAAAGGTGGTCCATAAGCCTTCAAATACACAGACACCTTTTGTACACAAAGTAAAAATTTCATTTTTACCAAAAAAAAAGTTGCGCTTGTTTCTGGTCTTTGAAATGGTTGAAGACCTCTGGGCAGTGGTGGCGCATGCCTTTAATCCCAGCACTTGGAAGGCAGAGGCAGGAGGATCACTGTGAGTTCAAGGCCAGCCTGGTCTACAAAGCGAGTCCAGGACAGCCAAGGCTACACAGAGAGGCCCTGTCTTGAAAAACAAAACAAACAACAACAACAAGAAATGGTTGAAGACCATCCAGATGTTTGCTGCATTGGTATTGGAGTTCCTTCTAGGCAGTATTCAGACTAGAGCGCATACACACTTGTCACATGCTTTTCTGACATGTAAATGCAATCCCTTCTGCCCAGCCTTTGGTCCTTGGACACCCTTTGTGGCTGAGGAGTCTGTTGCGGCTGACCCAACCTATTGGGCTTGAGCACATCTTTCTCCTATCTGCTTTCTTTGCTGCCTTCTCTGGGCTGTCTTACCCGTACTCCTCTATTGCAATAAACATGTTAGGGTTTCTATAGTTCACACAGATAGCTTTCTGTGACACATTTCCATTATCTCCCCTTTGAGCTGTTGCTGTTGCCTTGAGTCTTTGGCTGTCAAAACCCTGTTAGGTTCACTTTGTAGGCTAACATTCAGGCCTAGAACAGAAGTGAGCCCGGCTTAGGTGACTTTTCAGAAGGCAAAACAGGTGTGCTCACAGGCACAGCACCCCAGGATTTTCCTAGAAACCGAATCTTGCCGAGCCAGGGCCTGCAGCCCTTGCAGGAACACACCCAATTTTGGAAATGAAACCTTGTTGTGGGCGTTGCTGCCTTTCTCTGCTGGCATCCTCTCCACACCGTTCCTTCTACAGCCCCGCCCATCCAGCCTTGGCACCCAGTCCCAGGGACATGCCACCTGCCTTCTCTCTCTCTGGCCCCATCCTTTGGCTCCTTGCTTTATTTTTTTTCCACATCCTCACCCTCTTCCAGCTCCAAGTTAAATAACCCTCACAGATGGCTTGTTCCATCAGAGCTGTTCAAGAACACAGCACAATGAAGTGGGGTCCAGAAGAAGCTGCCAAAGTCTGAGACTGCTCTTGCTGTGATGGCCCAAGATGAGCCGTCCTCATGTCCCTGGAAGCCCACGGGCTGGGAGCAGAAGGGCCTTAGGGTGGTGAGGAGTGGGGAGAGCGTCCTCCTCAGCACTGTAAGCCTCTAGCAACTAGCAACTGCTTCTCACCTAGATTTACAAGTCACCCTGGACCGGCTACGCCATTTTCCACAGAAGACAATGAGAGCTCTTTGTAACTGGCAGTTCTCCCCGACTTTTTATGGCATAGAAACCTAACAGGAAATGGCAGCCCTGTTTGTTTGGGCTCGTGGTTTGAATCCTGGTGAACCTCTTCATGAACTCCTAAGAGGTCTAGATCCCTGCCCTGTCTGACCTGAAGGACAGTATTCCCCACTGTCAGCACATCCTAGGGTGAGAGTGGGGGCCTGGATGCCTATTGAAAATCCTGTGAAGAGACAAGACCCAGAATTTCACTCTTCCCTTCCTGTCAGCAAGGCCATGGAAGCTTTCTGTCTGCCTTGTCATCATCTGAATGCTGTCTCCAACGTGCAGCCATCTGCTGTGCCTACACTAGCCCGTAGAAGTTTGCTCTCTATGCCCTTCTTTCTGTTATAGTCACATGAGTCTAGTTAATTTTGTCTTCACTGAGTTAGTTTTTGCAGTGGGACTTGAGACCTCCAGAATCTGTCTTATTTTCTTATTTTCCTTCCCATTCTTTGCTGTTGTTGCTGTTGTTGTTGTTGCTCCTCCTCCTCCCCCTCCCCCTCCTCTTCTTCTTCCTCCTCCTCCTCCTCCTCCTCTTCTTCTTCTTCTTCGTTTCTCTGTGTAGCCTTGGCTGTCCTAGACTCACTTTGTAAACCTGGCAGCCCTCAAACTCACAGTGACCTCCCAAATGTTGAGGTTAAAGGCGTGCACCACCACTCTCAGCTCTCCTTCCCACTACAGCCTTTGTAAGTAGATTCCCTCTGAAGTCTCCAAAGAAGAGTAGTGTGTGCTGGTCAATGCTATAGTCTCTCTCACTTGATTAACAAGAGTTCCCTGAAAGACTCCTTCCCTCCCTCAAGCCCTCTCCCCTCCCTCCCTTCCTCCAGTAAAGACCATGGTGGCAACTGACCTCCTTAAACTGTACCATGACAGAGCTGGGGACGAAACATATGTGTAGCGCAAAGACCTTAAAGAGGGTACCCATGTAATGTAAGCCTTAGCTGAGCATGCATGTTATAGTATTGATAAAGAATGATGCCACACAGCAGACCCCTTAAAGAGGGTACCCATGTAATGTAAGCCTTAGCTGAGCATGCATGTTATAGTATTGATAAAGAATGATGCCACACAGCAGACCTGGTACAAAGAGATTTATTGTATGAAGTGGGGGGAGGGACAGAGAGAGAAACAGGCAGTGGGGGAGCATGGAGGGAGACAGAGTGAAATAAGAGTGAGGGGGGAGGGGAGCACCCCAGACATGGAGAAGGGAAGAGAAACCTAGGCAGAGAAAGAGAGAGAGCTTAGTGACTAGTCTCTCCTTTATATCTGGTGTGCAGCTGAAGTGTGCACACACCTGGCTGCAGCAGATGGTGATGTCAGGTTGCTAGGCAACCTAGGAGCGGGCTCGCGGGCTGCCTATATGCTAACAATGCAGCCAGGACTAGTTTCTTAGATCCATGCAACTCACTGTCTCGTGAGCTAATAAGCCTTACTGTATTTTGTCTAGGAAAATGAAAGTTATCTAAATAACAAAACTTCTTTCCCTGAGAAGTTTTTCATCTTTAGTTACCTACTGTTCAAAATTGTTCTTTTGTCCTGGTTGCTTTGGGACTGTCACTGAGCTAGGTAAAGTGCCTTTAAGCAATGACTTGAAGCCGTATTCCCTTTGCTGGAGCGTTGTCTCTCCTTCCTGAGAGGCCACATAGTGGTAAGACTGAGTACAGACTTTGGAGTGAGACAACTCTGAGTCTAAATCCAGCTTCCTCACTAATTAGATGCTCATTTTTTCTGCCATTCAGTTTTCCTCTTTTGCTTTCACAAGATTACTGTGATAATCAAATAAAACAACACCATGCCGCTGCGCTCACTACTTCACCCACATCCCAGCTTTCCCAATAAAATGGGATATTGCAGCCACTAAGAAACTATGACCAGTGGAAAGTGCAGGCAGGAGAAGTAAAGTGTTGACTGGCTGCACTTAGCCCCACAGTGCACTGGCTGGCTTTACACTCAGTAGCCAAGGGCTTCAGAGCTTCAGAATGACTGTCCTGGAAGGCAAGCCTGCTTCCTCGCTACAGCAGAGGTGTCACTGGGACACACAGAGCCGTGGACTGGTGCCTCTGTACATCTCTGCTTCTCTTAAAGGGTCCAACCTAACATCAGATCTGATGAGAAGTCAGCCTAACAGCCCGCCCAGTCTCCTGTAGGGCTCTTTGGCTTACACTCTCCATGTGGCCCAGAGGGAGTTGGGGGATGTTGGAGATAGCCATGGGAAAGAAACAGCTCACCCTAGTGCATAGTGTGTGTGAGCCAGGAGCTCCTTTCTGCCTGCTGGAGCAAGCTCACTGAAGCCCCTGAGAGGAGTCTCCAGAACACTAACCAGGTGATTAAAACATCAGGGTAAGTCTGTCCAAGCCTCACAGGAAAGCCAGCTGACAGCAGTAGAGATTTTCCATTCTGGTCTGCTACTTCTTCCTCTGCTCCGGCCACAGAAGAACTTTATGCTGATGTTGCCTTCAAACCCTCCACATCTTCTTTGAGTAGCTTATCGTATGAGAAGAACCTGGACCATCTTTCTCTACCAGAATCCTCTCCAGCCTCTTGCTATCAGTTCACATTGTGAGCCTTTAATTCTTCCAGAGGGCCAAACCCAGCTCTTGGCACTACACCCTAAAAGCTGAGTTGCAGCATCAAACTCTGTAGCAAACTGTCTTTCCATTTCTCCTCTACAAGGTTCAGGATCATAGGGACTTTGAAGAATGAAAAGCGATTTAGCAATCCTGCTCCTGTATATTTACCCCTCCCCCACCCAAATCTAAAAATCAGTTTGTTCAAAAGACACCTTCCCATGCTCATGACAGCATTGTTCACAGTTGCCAAGTTACGGAATCAACTTAAGTGCTCATCAGTGGGATGATAAAATGTAGCACTAGGTGGAGCATAATGGAGAAGGACACCAGAGTCAGCTCTGGCCTCTGTGTGAGCACACACCGGCAAGCGCAGGGGCCTATGCCACACAAAAGGGAAAGAGTGTGTGTATGTGAATACACAGCCTTTAAAAGAAAAAAATGCTTTCATTTACTATAACATGGTGGAACTGCATGGGAGAGCATTATCCATGAAGTAAGTCAAGGCACAGAAAGACAGACTCCATATAGTCTCTCTATGTGGAATATAAAACAATAAGAATGGGCTGGAGACATGTCTCAGTGGTAGAGCACTTGCCTGGCAGGCACAAGGCCATAGATTCAACCCTTGGCACCATTAAAACAAACAACAACAAAAGACAGAGCTCACAGAAGCACAGCATGTTATAGTGGTTATCGTTACCAGAGGCTGGGGCTGGAGGGTGTGGGAAGTCGGTGGCCAAAGGGTACAAAGCCTCAGACAAAAGAAATCTGAAGCATGGGGTGGGTTGTTTGGTTGAGATTTTATTGTTTTTGTTTTTGAAATCCACATACCATGTGTGGAGGAGTAGCTGCCATCTCTCTACCTCCTATTTTATTTTTTATTGAGACAAAGTCTTACTCTGTAGCCCAAGATAACCTAGAACTCATGGTGTTTCTTTTCCCAGACGAGAACTACCATGTCCAGGACTAGTAAACAAAAAATTTTTATACAAAATTCTAGAGAGTGCTCGAGCACCATCAACATTTCTCAGTCAAAGCTTAGCAATCCCAGGACTGATAGAAGTTAAGAGTGTGGTGTGGTCTTCCCCAGACCTGCTCTGGCGTGCCAGCTGCACTTGTGGAGTGCACCAGGAGTTAGCTCTTCAAGAATCTGCAGCAGAAGCTGGAGAGATAGCTCAGAGGTTAAAGTGCTCGATGCTTAGTGTGAGAACTGGAGTTGGCTCCCCAAAACCCATGTGAATACCATGTGGACATGGAGGCCCACTAGTAATTCAGTGCTCATGAGGCAGAGACAGGGAGCGAGCTGGCGAGCCAGACTAGCTCTATCGGTGAACTCTGAGGTAACTCAGAGACCTGGATTCAATGACTAGGTGGAGAGTTACCAAAGAAGACTCCTACTAAAGTCAACCTTCCGCCTCCACATGCATCTGTACACGTGTGAACATACATACACATATGCATACTACATGGGAAGGAAGGTGAGGAAGGAAAAAAACCCACGATAGCTATAGGATGTTTGTACACACCTGTAATCTCCGCATTTAGAGCCTGGGGCAGGAGGATCACAAGTCCAAGACCATTTGAGGCCTGTATAACTCGACCACATTTCTCTTTCTTTCTTTCTTATTTATTTATTGGTTTTTTGGGACCCGGTTTCTCTGTGTATCCTTGGCTGTCCTGGACTTACTCTGTAGCCCAGGCTGACCTCGAACTCACAGAGATCTGCCAGCCTCTGCCTCCCGAGTGCCGAGATTAAAGGTGTGCGCTACCACTGCCCGGCTAACGAGACCTCTTTTCAATAAAAGTCAGCAACAATAGGGTGTCCCTTGCCATTCTTGTGAATTTCCATACTGAATCAGACCTTTTCCCTTGTAGAAAGGCTGAGGGTTCTGCCTCACATACAAATGTGCTAGATTCTTGAAAGCTGTGAGCAGTTAGAGTAGTGAGTTGAAAGCAGAGTCACTTTCATCACTGCTGCACACCTTGAGAAAGGCACTTCACGTCTCTGTGCCTGATTTCTTCTTCTGGATCACTGACATAATGAGGTGCCCACTTTGTGAAGTTGTTGTGGAGATTGCCTGAATCTGTTTGTTAATCATTTGGCACAGTGCCTGGCACATATTAGCTGTTCACAGAGCACTAGCCATAGCTGCTAAGGGTGAGTGGAGCATGCAGCGGTTTGTTGTTGTGTCCTGGGAGGCCCAGTGGTACTCTCCCAGGAAGACACGTATGAGGTGGCAGGAGCCTTTAGCTACAAAATTAGTGCGTGTGCTTTCAGATCTTAGTTTTGCTAAGCATCTCATTTAATTGAGCTGGATTTCGGTTTCCCTTCTGTCTGTCATCTAGATAGAGTAGTAACTACTTCATAGAGTGCTGAGGATTTTCAAGATCATAAAAATGCAAAGTATGGGGAGCTGATGAGATAGCACCGGCTGCTCTTCCAGAAGACTCAGGTTCAATTCCCAGCACCCACAAGGCAGCTCTGGAATTTCAGTTCCAGGGGACCTGACACCCTCCCACAGACTACCATGTAGGCAAAACAAAATTTAAAAAATACTAATAATAAATCACTTTCAAAAAGAAAAGAAAATTGCAAAGTATGAGCTGGATACCATGGTTCATACCTATTTTCCCAGCTACTTAAGAAAAACTGTCAGCCAGCCTGGGCAGCATAAGGAGACATAGGTGAGCACAACCATACCGCAGAACCTCATGGCCGGGTCCAATCCCCAGATCTCACCTGAGAGGAGAGAACTGAATTCTGAAAATTGTCCTCTGACCTCCACTTGTACATTGTGACACATGTATACATGTGCATGCACACACACACGTCATACACAAAAATAATGTCAAGCATGGCGGTGCATGCCTGTAATCGCAGCACTCAGAGAGGCAGAAACAGATGGATCTCTGTGAGTTCAAGGCCAACCTGGTCTATAAAGTCCAGGACAGCCAAGGCTACACAGAGAAACCCTGTCTCAGGAGGGAGAGAAAAAAAAAAAAAAAAAGGTGAGCTAGGCATGTAGCTCTGTGGTAGAGTATTTGCCTAGCACAATTGAAGTCTGGGTTCCATTCCTATACCACAAAAAGAAAAAAAAATAAGATTGTATACTACACCTTAGCCAAAATAAAATTGTATTTTGAAAAATAGAATAAAATTGTGACTTTTGACATAATCTTCCATCCTCTATTTCCTTGTTTAATCATTTTGTTGTTGGTTTTGTTCTGAGACAAGGTCTCACTATGTAGTCCAGGTTTGCCTCAGATCCACAGTGATCCTTCTGCCTCCGCCTCCCAAGACTGAGATTACAGGAGTGAGCCATACTGCTTGCTCACCTTCTAGCCTGAAAAGTCATTCTCATCTCCACCAGTCTAGCTAGATGTATGCATTTCGTGTTCAATGAAAGCCCTTATTTCAAAAACTAAGGTAGAAAGAGAGAGAGAGAGAGTAGGAAGAAGAGCACTTGCTGCACAAAAATGGGGACTTGATTTGAATCCGTAGGACACATGTAAAAAGCCAGAGCTATAGGGAACAGAGATAGGAAGATTGTTGGGGCAGCCTAGCTCCAGGCTCAGTGAAAGGCACCATCGCAAAAGAACAAGGAAAAAAAAAGCAAGATACCAAAATCATCCTCTCCGATTTCCACACAGCCAGATGGACACACACACACACCACTGAGGAAGATAGCCACTGTCATCTTCTAGCCTCCGTGCACGAGTGCGCAACTATGCACCCACATCCACATCCACAGGCACCACTTCCAGGAGCTCTAACACCCTCACACACACACATGCAGGCAACACCAGTGTACACAAAATAGAAGCAAAACCCTAATTTAAAAATAAATAAGTAAAATAAAATAAACCAGGTGTGGTGTCACACACACCTATAATTCCAGCACTTGGGAGACACAGGCAGCTCTCTGTGACTTCAAGGCCAGCCTATTCTACATAGCAGTTGTACATGCAGGCAAAATAGCCATATATTCAAAATAAAATTTAAAAATGTTTTTATGTGCATATTTCAGAGTTGGAAAGATGACTCAGCAGTTAGGAGTGCTTACTACAGAAGACCCAGATTTGGTTCCAGTACCCACATGACAGTTCATAGCCATCTGTAACTCCAGTTCTGGGAGATTCAATGCTCCCATGCCCTCTTCTAGCATTGGCAGCACCAAGCATGTGGCACATACATGCCATCAAAACACTCGGACACATAGTATAAAAACACAAATACAGTTTTTTCTTTTTTGTTTTATTTTGTTTTGCTTTTTGAGACAGGTTTCTGTGTAGCCTTGGCTGTCCTGAACTACCTTCGTAGACTAGGCTGGCCTGGAATTCACAGAGATCTACCTGCCTCTGCCTCCTTAGTGCTGGGACTACAGGCTTGTGCCACTGGGCCTGGCTGTCTCTATCTTTTTTTTTTTTTTTTTTTTGGTTTTTGGTTTTTGGTTTTTCGAGACAGGGTTTCTCTGTGTAGCCTTGGCCAACCTGGACTCACTTTGTAGACCAGGCTGGCCTCGAACTCACAGCAATCCGCCTGCCTCTGCCTCCCGAGTGCTGGGATTAAAGGCATGCGCCACCACGCCCGACTCTCTATGTATATTTTAATATGTGTTATGGAGTCTTTCCAGATAATGGTGGGGTTCTGTTCTTAGTTGGGTTTGTTTTCAGAGCATAACATTGAACACTAGCAGTGTAGCTGAGCCTGTGTTCAGCATGTGTGTAGCCATGAATTTAATCCTAATCCCAGTACCAAAAAGGGGGGAAAAAAAAAAAAAAAAAAGCATGTCATAAGTGCTCTGAAGAGCATTAAGTTTCACCTTTGGTCTCAGTGCAGTGTGCGTCATGTCTTGCCCTGGAGCAGCAGCCTCCAGTTAAGACAAGGTAAGACATGCCCAGAGAGCTCTGCTTCGCGAAGACTCCTTCACATTAGAACCTCGAGAGGTAGGCAGGCTGGCAGAGCGTGCCTGTCACTCAGCAAGCTTGCACCTCTGTGTCGGCCCAGGGGTCTGTACTTCACAACTTTAGGATGCATGTGTACAGTGTAGCGGGCACCCTGTCCTTTATGCCCTGATCTTAGACATGTTGCCAGAGTACTCACAGCTTGTGTTAGACACTACAGGTAGATTTTACTTTACACACACACATCCTCACATATCTAGGAGAATAATAATCAAGGCATCATAATGGGAGAAATACTGAAAAGTATCTGCAAACTTTATGAATGTTTATGGCCAAGTTTATGGGTGGTTTGAGCTTCAGAGAAAATTAGTGCCTTCTCAGATATTTAAAAAAAAAAAATTCAACTAGCTACAGTAGAAGTAGCATATATTAAAAGTAAGCCAAATGTGCTGCAGTGCATGCCTGAGGCAGGAGGATTGGAAGTTAGGACCTTGAACTAGATAGCAGGTTCAAGGTCACTTTGGTTAACTTAACAAGATACTATCCTAAAATCAGAAAATAATTTTAAAAGGGGCCAGATGTGGTGGCACATATCTTTTATCTCAGCACTCAGAAGTTAGACAGTTCTTAGTATGACTTGCTTTAAAAAGTTTAAAAACAGCTGGGTGGCTGTGGTGCATACCTTTAATCCCAGCACTAGGAGGCAAAGCAGGCGGATCTCTGAGTTTGAGGCCAGCCTGGTCTACAAAGTGAGTACCAGAACAGTGAAGGATACACAGAGAAACCCTGTCTCAAAAATACAAAAAACAGGAGCTGGAGAGATGGCTCACAGGTTAAGAGCACTATCTGCTCTTCCAAAGGTCCTGAGTTCGATTCCCAGCAACCACATGGTAGCTCACAACTATCTATAATGAGATCCAACACACTCCTCTGGCTTGAAGGAATACATGCAGGCAGAGCACTGTATACATAATAAATAAATAAATCTTTTTTAAAAAGTATTTCTTTGTAGATCTGACTGCTATGAATATGAGACTCTGTGGCCTCTGTTAAATCTCAGGTTGCCTTAGCAATGGTCCTCAGGCTGTAGGTCACAAACCCCATAAGGATCACATATCAGACATTTTCGTTGCAATTCATAACAGTAGCAAAATTACAGTTATAAGGTAGCAGCAAAACAATTTTATGGTTGGGGGTTACCACAACAGGAGGAACTGTATTAAAGGGCCACAGCACTAGGAAGGTTGGGCGTCACTGGGTTAAGAACTCTGTGGGGGTGAACGTCCGTGTATCTCAGGCTGGCCTCAAAACTCATCAAACTCCTGCTTCTCCTTCCTGCGCTTCCCAGGTGCTGGGACCTACAGGCATGGACCTCCATGTTCCATGCTGCATTTATATTTGTGGATAAAATAGGCAAAAAGTAGAGATCACTTTTCATCAGATAATGCTGTTTTGTCTAAGCATTAGCATTAGTACAGGGCTTTAAATTAATTTTAGTGAGAGAATTTGGTATATTAGTCTTAGTGAAGTAAGCAGGATGCTGAGGAGACAGCTAAAGTGAGCAGCAGATACGGGTTGCCTAACCTAGAGGAGGTATAACATAACGGGTCTCAAAGAATTTTAGACCAATCTGGTGCAAGTTACCAATTACATGGGGCCCCAGAGAAAAGAGTTCGATGTATTAGGAGGCAGATTTGGGCTTGCAAGAGATAGATGTTTACAGAAATGGATTCATTTCCTTCTAGAAAATGAGTCCTTTCCCCTTTGGTAGGAGACAAGTTCTGACTGCCTCTGCCTCGCGAGTGCTGGTATTTCAGGGATGTGCTACCATGCTGTTATTGAAAGTAAACCCTCTGGTAGCTCCCAGGTAGTAACAGACCTCTCATACTACACGGCCACGACTGGCCATTTAATAGAATTTTTTGTTTTGTTTTGTTTTTTCAAGATAGGGTTTCTCAATGTATCTCTGGCTGTCTTGAAATTTGCTCTGTAGACCAGGCTGGCCTTAAAACTCACAGAGATCTGCCTGCCTCTGCCTCCCAGGTGCTAGGATTAAAGGCAAGCACTACCATATCTGGCACAGAATTGTTAGAAACCTGTTTATTTAGGTAAAAACAAATTGACTTATAACTGGGGATGTATGTGTGTCTTTAATCTCAGCACTTGGGAGGTAGAGGCAGGCGGATCTCTCTGAGTCCGAGGCCAGCCTGGTCTACAAAGTAAATACCAGGACAGCCAGAGCTACACAGACAAACCCTGTTTGGAAAAACAAAACAAAGCCAAAAAACAAAAGTACTGTAAATAGGACCAAAAAAAGAGAAAAAAGCATTGGCACGTAGGCACTGAAGGAACAGCACACAGGTATCTGTGGGACTTCTCGCTAGACTGAGAGTCCCGTGACATCAAGGCTTGTTGTTGACCTAGTTCTGTCTTAGGTGCTCAGGATGTCTATCATAGCTCCTATCATGAGATAAAAGTCTTCAGCAAAGATTTATGGGCAGTAGCAGGGTAGGGTAGATAAAGGCCAATTGGCTTCTTACAAAGAAAGGCTTTAAAATCAGTCAGGTACTTCAGAGACTGAGCCAGACGCTCACCAGTATGAGATCAAAATATGTTACATAGTAAAACTATCTCAGAGGGAGGTGAGGGAGGAAGGAAGTTACTTTTATCAAGCTTAAAGGAAAATGAAGGAATGAAGTGACTGCATAAAGGCAAAGTCATTATAGCCTGGAGAGTCTTCTGTAAAATTTGCCAAGTCACAGAAGGAGCAAATGGGGGTGGGGGTGGGGGAAGGAGTCACTGCCTGGAGCCTGAAGTCCAGGCTTAGGAAGTAATAGAAGTACAGGAGCGGTGACCTGTATGGACTCATGATTACAGCGAATAGGAAGAGGTTGGAATTTGCTGTGCAGTAAGGCTGGGCCTGCGGGAGGTCTCTCTCCTGGCCTTTCCACAGCCGTCAGCCTGAAAGGCATGAAGCAGCAGTGTGTCAGGCCTCTGTATCTGTAAGGCTGTATCCTCCTTTGAGGAAAGAGTAGTAAGAATTCTGCCTAGCAGAATGCAAAAGCACTTGAGACTCTTGTTCTAGCTAGCATGAATGTGGTCCCTACCCACTGGAACGGGGACCTTGTAGTGATGCTTGTGCATACAGTAGGCACTTAATAAATATTTGATGACTGAATGTTGCCTGTGTTGTCAAATGCTGCAAATGACTGAAAAAGGATACTTCTCCTGGCACAGAATAAATAAAATTAGGAACAGGTTTGGTAAGGGAGCCTGAATATAACCCTAAAGAGTGGGCTCCCGCACCTGGCTATTTGAAAGGCAAATAAGAATGTGGCTCAGAGCAGCTAGAGCTCAGCCTTCCTAACGCTGCGACCCCCAATACAGTTCCTCATGCTGTGGTGACCCCAGCTGTAAAATTAGTTTCTTGCTACTTCATAGCTGTAATTTTGCTACTGCTATGAACCGTCACATAAATAACTGATATACAGATACTCTTAAACAACCCCCAGGAAAAGGTCAGTCAACCCCCAAAGGTTGAGAACCACTCGACTAGCTCATGAGATGCTGTGATTCTGGCCCAGAACTTGCTGTCAGTGTGGAGACAGATTAAGACAAATGAGGGCTTTCATCCCCAGGGGCTGAGCTTGCAGCCTCCCCTGCTGGTTCAATAAGTGAGCTCCCAGTGCCTGAGTTCCAGGTTTCAGACCAGCTAAAGCTAGCCAGACCTGAAGGGCTTGTGTTGGCAGTGCCAGTTTCCGCCCCGGCCCCTGCCAATGTGGGTGGTTGCTCTGAAGCGCTCTGCAAGGGAAGCAGGATTGGACTGCAGCCCAAGCTACTGCTCCCTGGCCTGCTGTGTGCGGTGCCCTAGCTGAAGAGAGCACACCTTGCTGAAACAGCAGAGCTCTGCGCTCTGAGAGGACAGAATAGTTTCTTCTTGGGGAGACAGTTCATGAAGAGCAAGCCATGAGAAGATCAGGAAATTCAGGTGGGTTCAAAATTGCAGAGAGAATATTTTTTCATCGTTACTTTTCTATCAGAATACCTGGGGCAAGGATGTTGCTGAGCCTTATTTAAGGCAAATCTACTCCCTATAACCCCACTGTGAAGGGGCCAGGAACTTGGTTTAAGATGGGATTTTGTTTCTGATAAGTCATATTACTAGTGGCATGCTTGGTGAGGTCCTTAGGTCCTCTTCAGAGCCTTGTAGAGTGCGTGCATGCCTGTGGTTAGGTCCAGGTCTTTGGCGATTAGGAATAGAGAAAGGAGTGCTAAAGAGAGGCCAGGCTTTCTCCATCAGCTGACCTACTCAGTCGCCTGAGTCTAGCACCTCATCGTGCTAGTAAGCATTCTGGTCTGTCTCGGCCCTGTTTCCGCCTTTCCTGAGTCTGCCTTCTAAACCTCTCAGTGATGTTAGACACCTCTTAACAGAGTGAAGCAGAGAGGAAGGAAAACAATAGCAACCACTTTATTAAGCACTTCCTGGGCCAGGCACCTTGCTAAATATCTGCTATGCATTATAGCTTCTCCACCACAGAAACACCCTGAGCAAATAGAGGCTCCGAGAAATGAACTTGTCTTTAGAGGCACAGCTAGGAAGTCACAGTTAGGACCTCTTTCCCAGTGGTCAGACTCCCCCCCCTTTTAGAGTTGTCAGTAACCCTACTGCTATGCAGTCCTCCTACCCAACCGGTTACCACACCTCACCTATCAGCCTTTAGGAGACTTGCTGCTGTGCGTGTGTGTGCACGTGTGGCAAGCATGGGTGTGGAGAACAGGCGTCTGTGCCCACTGATGCCTGACAGTTCACGTTGCCTTCTCTGAAGAAGCAGGGATAGGACCCAGGTCGTGGAATGCTGCGGCTGCTGTGGGTTGAGCAGTGCTGTTAGCACTTTGTCCTGTGACCTATTAACCCCTCCCTTAGCCTACACAGTCAACCAGAGGATCTAAGGAGAGCTAGACCTAGACATTGGAATCCGAGGTAACCAAAAGTGGCCTATGCAGGACATATTGCATAGAAATGAGGCTGTTGTTTAGCCAGGGATCAGGAAAAGGCTGTTTCAGTTGCTCCCTTGGACACTGTCCGCCCCGGGTCATCAGCAGCGTATCTCATGCAGGACTCAGGCTTTTCTCCATCTTGGTCACTCAGCCTGAGTGCAGCTCCTTCTCACCCCTCTGACCTCTGATCCTGTCTCCATTTTATACCTGCTTCTTCTGACTCAGACCATGAGTGTGTATCTCTTGGTCCTAAACTACTGCCTCTGTCTTCAGAGTGATTGTGCATCCTGTGGCCAGTTTCCCTCCTGCCTCTGAGAGTCTGCTCCCTGCCAGGAAGCCCCTCCCCCTAGGAATGTGAATAAACCATTTCCTCTGTCCTCCCAGCTCCAGAGGATTCCCTGTGTGGGATTCTTTATTTCTTGTGTCTGAATTGTCATTGGCAGACCCCCTTCTTCAGCTGCCCCACCCTTGGCTGCTGCAGAAGTGTGCTTCCCACCCTCAGTCTCCAGTGAGGGTGAGTCCGCCATAGCTACAAGTTCCTGGTTTGTGAAAACACATTCGTGTGAGTTCAGTTTCTTATAGCCAATCCTCTAGGCTTGGCTCATTAAAGATGATAATTAACCCATTGCTAATTGACCTGAGAAGCCAGCCAAGCAGCCTGTATTTTACCAGCCTTGGTGGTAGATTTGGAGTCTATTTTAAGGTTTCCTAATAATCTCAGTAAAGACTTCACTTTTCCTGTCTGCATCTTATTTGCTCTAAGGACATTTTGTAAAATTAACAAGCTATAAAGCTTGATTGAAGGCTTCAACAAATGTGAGAATAATTGGCTCCATTTAGAGAAACAAGAAAAACAACCTGTAAACTTGAGTTTGCAGGGGGGAAACCCGTGTGATATTCATTTATTCACCACCCCCACCACCCCCTTCTGTAACCAGAAGAGCAGTAGCAAGCTGGACTTTCAAGACCAGAAAAAAAGAACTGGCTGGTGGTACATGTTCTGACTCCCCTAAACCAAGGGGAGGGATTGTGGCCAGAAAACTAGCTATTGCTGAGCACTGAGCAGCAAGCCTGAGGAGCGTGCTCCAGAGGCCTGTCGGCATTCCAACCCTTCCTCCTATTTCCTGCCTGGTTCAGGTTTTCTCCCTTCCCCAAGGCTGCTGTGAGGTGTTGCATCTCGAAACTCAGCTTACATCAATCAGTATCTGGTGCCTGATGCTTGGTTCCCTTCCTCTCTCTTGCTGTCCCCACACTCCATAAAGTAACCTGTCTCCTTTGCTGCTCCTGTGTGGGCCTCTGCTCAGTTTCCACCATTCTTGTTTGTCCACCTCCTCACCTAAAATACCCCAGACCATAGACCAACCTTTTCCTATGTTGGCCTAAAGGTTCCTTGTGCTTTTCCCAGGACCTGCCTCTTAGCCCCTGCCCCCACCTCAGTACCTGCTTACTTTATCTCTCTATGGAACTGAGCTAGGACAGAACCGGCACATATCACCTCTCCACATCGAGCTTTCAGTTTTCCTTTCTGCGTGGTGCCACGGCGTGTGGACCCGATGGGCTGATAGATAGCTGGAGCCCTGAAGCTCAGGGTTTCGGTTCCTGCTGCTGGTGGGGAGCGCTTCACTGACCTGCAAGGAGATACAAAGGGGCTTTCTTAGGGTGCTTTTCTTTCAGCTCTTCCCTGACTGAACCCCCGTTTTCTGTTCAAAGTGGAAATGATTTATGTGAGACATTTTGTTCTTAGTCTAGCAGCCCTTTACCCACTTTTAGCCCCAGTCCAGAAAGGAACTTCGTCCTACCCAACCATTTACATTCTCTGCTTTTCAAGTTGATACAGAATGGAAAATATGCTTCTGATGGAGTTACAGTGGGGATTACGTCATAGATTTCATAGGTATTCCCTCCTTTCCAAGCAGAGGACCAACTTTAACTTTTAACCTTTAACCTTTAACCCTTCTGCCAGAAACTTCATTGCCAAGTAGAGCTCATCTTAGAGTTTGTTTGTTTTGTTTTGTTGTTGTTGTTTTTGGTTTTGGTTTTTTGAGACAGGGTTTCTCTTCGTAGCATTGGCTGTCCTGGACTCTGTTTGAAGACCAGGCTGGCCTCAAACTCACAGCAATCTGCCTGCCTCTGCCTCCTGAGTGCTGGGATTAAAGGTGTGCGCCACCACACCCATCTTGGAGTTTGCTTTTTAAAGCAGGTGGTCCAAGGACTCTCTCTATTTTGATATATCCTTTACCATATTAAACTGTTTGTTATTTTGTCCCTCTGTGATTCAACTGCTCGATTCCTTTATATGGGAGAAGCTCTTCCAGAGTCAAGAGAACTGTGTTTTTCTCTCCACCAGGCTTATTCAACTCCCACCCTACGGCCGAATGCTCTTACAACCAGCACAGCATGCTGGGAACAGGTTTCCTGTGTCTTTGTGCAAGCGGTGGACATTCTGCCCTTCACCTTCCCAGTTTACAAAATAGCATGAATACATTTATTACCACCACAGTGTACTTTAAAAACCCAAGAGTACGTTTTGGGCTCTGGTAGCAAACTGTCTCTGTCATCTTCTCATTTGGGAAGCTATTAACCTGCACTCCCTGTATACGCAGGTAATCAATTTTATTCCTTGTCAAGTTTCTGATGGGATTAAGACCAGATAGTTTAGTTTTACAATTACGCTTAGTTATTTAGGGGTTAAGATATTTTTAGGAGCTGGGCGTGGTGGCACATGCCTTTAGTCCTAGCACTTGGGAGGCAGAGGCAGGCAGATCGCTGTGAGTTCAAGGACAGCCTGGTCTACAAAGTGAGTCCAGGACAGCCAAGGCTACACAGAGAAACCCTGTCTCAAAAAAACCATTTTAAAAAAGGATCTTTTTAGGTCTAGATAGATGTTTTAAGTTGATAATGACAAGATAAGATAGATATTGATTTATATTCAGAATTTTAGATGCACCAAGATAGAAAAGATGTTTTCTTCAAGGCTGCCAAATACAAATAGCCAAAATACTAAAAAATGTAACATTTATTTTTGTTTTGTTTTGTTTCTTTGGTTTTTCCAGACAGGGTTTCTCTATGTTATCTTGCTGTCCTAGACTCGCTTTGTAGACCAACTGGCCTAGAACGCACAGTGATCCTTCTGCCTCTGCCTCTGCCTCTGCCTCCCAAATGCTGGGATTAAAGGCATGCGCCACCATGCCCAGCTAAATGTAACATTAATATAATTCCTGATTGTTTCATGGTTCTTCTTGCTGTAGGTAGTTTATTGTATATATGTGTAATATAAATGTATATGTAGCTGGGCGTGGTGGCACACACCTTTAATCGCAGCACTCAGGAGGCAGAGGCAGGCGGATCTCTGTGAGTTCGAGTCCAGCCTGGTCTACTAAGTGAGTCCAGGACAGCCAAGGGTACACAGAGAGACCCTGTTTCCAAAAGCAAAAACAACAATACATATGTAAAAAATTTTTATTTAATAAAAAACAAACAAACAAGAATACTGTGTCCTTCCTGCTGGTTGGATTGCAATGAAGAGAAGACCCTCTTACAAAATCTGGGTGAATTGTCCTATATAAACAGGTAGAATCCTTTTGAGACCTCTTAGCTCCAACTTACATACTCCAATGGAGCAAATCTCTTTTACCAGCCACAGGAAGTGTCATTCCCTTTAAGGACAAGGTTGAATGGCCATAGCAGACAAAATTCCCAGGAAGACCAGGTTCATTCTGAAAGGTGTGCAAATGAGAGCTGGGGCAAAGTAGGAGTTCCTTTTCATTTGTCTCTCTTCATGATAGTTCCTATTGAACCTCTAAGGATGTGCTGCAGGCAGGCTCAGGATGTCTGCACCCCAGGCTCCTGCTGTGCCCTGGAAATCCCCATCTCCAGGAGTCCCACGTCCACACATGTGGCCTTTCTCCCTCTTGGCGAGGAATCACACTGCTTCCCGAGCCATGTACCCACCCAGGGCCTGCCTTAATGACAAAGGTGTTTCTTCTCACTGCCCAAGCACACACCCGTCTGCTCCTGGCCAGGTTTCTGCTACAGTGGCCTGGGACTCCTGGAGCCCTTTCACCATCCAGGTGAGCCAAGGACCAACCATTGCAAACTTGTTCTCTCCTCGCTCCTTTACCTCTCCTCCCCTCACTCCCACCCCCATTCAGTGGCAGCGGTCTCATGCCAGAAAGGAAAGTCCTGTATCCATTACATAATTCTCCATAGTGCAAGCAGTAGCTGGGGCATAAGGTCAGAGGTCATACTGGGGTCAGGTGGCTGACACACACTGTAACGACAAGGTGGTTAAAATTAGACCACAGAGAGGAAACTGGCAGTCTTGTGGAAATGCAGAAGTTTCCTCTGCAAGTGAAAGACTGGGGATGCAGGGAGGCCACTGTGCGTGCCGCCTGCCAGGCTGTTACTCATTTCAGCTCTGTTCTTTACTGCCTTCAGCCCCTGCTTTTGTATTGCTGGCCTTCCTCACCACGCTTACCTGCTCTGGCCCTTCAAGGAGGTCTCCAGGATCCATTAAGTTCAAGGGGCTCTAAGCCTCTTCAGGGGACCTCTAGATGGAGGCGGTCAGATGTTTAGCCTATATTCTACCCTGTGGTGGCAGTAGCCATAGGTGAGTGGCACATGGGCACGGGAGAAGGTGGCAGAGAATGAGGCTGTGGCACAGACGACTGGTATGCGCTGCACTCTCCCTGGCCAGCCACCTAGCAGAGTGCTGACTCGTGCCACCTTGTCTTAGAAGGCATGGGTCATCCTGGATCACCTGTTGCTGTGATCCCCAGTGGGTTTCTCTGTGGCTGCCAGTCTTTCCCCATGAGCCTAGTATGTGTCCACTTTATTCTTATAGCACCCTGCCAGGGAACCGTGGGAAGTTCAAGATGCAATCTCTGGCACCAGTGGGCTTGCCCTCTGACTGCAGGGGTTAGCATGTGAAGTGGTGAAGTGGGGACCTGCACAGTCCAGCCTCCACCTCAGTCCTTCACCTCTCCTTTCACATTCAGAAATCAGGTTGGAAGATGAGTCGGGAGAAGGTGGGGCTAGAGATAGGACTCATCAGGTCAGAGCACTGGCTGCCCTTCCAGAGGACCTGGGGTCCATTCTCAGCACCACATGGCAGCTCACAATCACCTGTAGCTCCACTTCCGGGCGATCTGACACCACCTTCTGGATTCCTTATGCACGAGGCATATATGTGGTGTACAAACATACATGCAAGCAGAAGACCCATACACATAAATAAAGTAAAATAGCATCTTAAAATGGGCCTTGGTCATTTAGTGTGTCCTGGAGTCATTGATGATAAAAGTGCTGCTCTCTGTCGTACCTGACCAATATGGCATGGAAATGGCCCTCTGTTTCTTAAATGCACACCAAGCAGGGCCCTCTTCTTCCTTGATGACCATCCAGTCAGTAGGCAAGACAGGGCCCCAGATAGCAGAGAGGAGGACAGTAGAAGCAACGCAGGTACAGTGAGAGGTGAAGGTATGCATATATGGTCTCGTAGGGAGGATTCCAGTCTAGATGACTATGGACACTGCATCTGAGACCTGACAGATTTGACAGTTGCTCAGGATAATAAGTCACACATCAGCTAACTGAACCCCAGCTTCTCGGACAGCACTGTCGTGTGTGCTGCTATAGCAAAATGGGAGCAGCCAGTGTGAGCCGTGGAGGACAGAGGTTTGGCGAACTCGCCTGCTCTGCCCCAGCCTCTCCTGATAATTCCCTACCTAGTTCTAAGGTGAAGCAGGACCCATCCAGGTAAGTTCAGAATGACTCGGCTAAGATGAAACGGCCCAGAAAGCTTATCTTTGAATCTGCAGATTGTCCTGGAGGGAGTCTGCAGCTGCAGTGCCAAGGGTACTAGAAAGCAGTTTTCTGTGACAGCCAGCCTGCTGCAGTACATTCCTTGTCCTGTTACTTCTACTCCAAACAGAGAAGAAATTGTTTTCTGCTTTTCCTTTTTTCATAAGACTTGAGAAAAGTACAAGCCTTGAAGGTACCTGGCATTGGCCCTGAGGCTGTCTGCTGCCCCAGGGATGACCTAAAGCAAGGCCCTGGTGACTTCCTTCCTTCAGAAGACCTTGGTCCTTGCTTGCCTCCATCCACACGCACACTCCTGTTGCTCATACTGCCTCCCTCCACAGGAACTTTGACACAATTCTCATGTGCCCTGCAGCTAACAAGGTCTCTCATCTTCATCCCCCTCTCAGAAGACGCTGTTTTTCTTCTCTCCCTCTCGCCCTGTAGGTTATTGCAGCTGACTGCAAAAGGGTCACAGTGCTGAAGTATTTTCTGGAAGCCCTTTGTGGACAAGAAGAGCCTCTGCTGGCATTCAAGGGTGGAAAATATGTGTCAGTGGCACCCGTCCCAGACACCATGGGAAAGGAAATGGGAAGCCAAGAGGGAAAACAACTGGAAGATGAGGTACAATGCGGGAAGAGCCTGCTATGGCAGAGGGAACGCTCCCTGCCCCATGCCCTGATGCCCAGGCTGGAGCTTCTCCTTGGGGTTATTTATAACCTCTCACTTCAGTGTCTGTTCTCAAGAGTGCACTCTGCTGGTGCCCTTCCTGCCAGTCCACCCAATGCCTCCATCTACGAGTTCCAGATGCTTCTTTTTAATGTTGCATTGGAGGAAGGAGTTTAATAATGTTCAGCTCTGGAGGCTTAGGAAAGAGAGTAGAGAGAGAGGGGTGTTAGGGTTCAGGCTGAGGATCAAGTTTATAGATGTGCAGAGCTCAGCACAGCACAGGCCTGAACTCCGGCCTCCGGCTCACGTACAGGAAGAGCTGACATTGCTGGCCCCATGTGGAAAATCACCCCGCCGCCCGCCCCCCCCCCCCAGTCTGCTCTCCCTCTCTTACTCCCTCCCTCCCTCCCTCCTGCACATCCTGATGTGATTAAGGAATTCTCCTCTTGTTTGTTTGCCCTTGGTTGTTCCTGTAGCCTTTGCTTCACTCCAGAAGTGTGTGTGTGTGTGTGTGTGTGTGTGTGTGTGTGTGTGTGTGTGTGTGTGTGTGTGTTTATGTGTGTGTGTGTGTGTGTGTGTATCCACTATGCATGTTTGCCTGTGTACCCAGCTCTGCAGACTTCCTTGATAGTTGCCCTATTGAATATGATCTGATGGCCCAGTTGTGTGTCAGTTTAAGTGAGCATTGCTTCCCATTCTCCTTCGGTCTGTGGGTTCAGAGTAAATGAGACTGTGTGGTGGAAATGGAGCATGTGTGCATTTAGCACCCTTGTCAGCCTCCTTGCTCTGTGTGTGGATGTGGGTAACTCTTGTCTTGGTGCGTACACACGTCTCACTTTTGCCTGAAGGTTGGCTCTTTTCTGTTTACCCCATAGTATTAAAGACAGGGGTCTTAGGTAGAAAGAAACATGGGATAGAGAGAAGGGACGGAAGCAATTCTAGCCAAAGGCCAGGTCACCATAGGCCAACACAGTCATTTGGCCCGCAGCAGTCTCAAGCGCCCGGTGGAGCAGGGCGGGGTACAGGGATGAAATCAGCAACAGGCCAAGGAAGCCAGATGTCAGCTGGAAGCTGTCGTTTAGGATTCAGGCGGTGATAGAGTGGCCACCTTTGGAACAGAGTCTTCAGAGAAGCAGTCCTGGCCTGGCTTCATTAGGATAGCTGGAGAGCTCCACCCCATGCCTGATGACACAGGGCTCAGCTTCCAGGACAGAGGTGGTTCCAGGGCTATAGCTAAGCCCACGATTCCAGACTCTCCAGATGAGACCTGGGCAAGGAATAATGGGAAAGAATGAGCTGTCAGCATGGGAAGAGAGAATGGAGCTGCCAGAGCCGTTGAAGTGTCCAAACTTTAGCAGGCAGAACAGTGCGGGAAACACAGGTCCATGATGCCCGTACCTCTGTCCTTTTTCTCACCCATGCTGGAAGGCTAACGGAGGCAGTGGAGGATGACCAAAGCCAGCTCGCCGGCACGGCTGTAGGAAATGCCTCCCCGCAGTAGAGCTTGAAGCACAAGCCTAGCTTGGCAAAAAGGTTCTCCTCCCACCCGGGAAGAAGCAGGCTGCCTCTGGTGCCTGCTCTAGCTGTGCCACAGTACTCTCCTTCTGAGGCTTATAGACCATGCAAAGGTTCGTGACCCACACCAGGCTGCCCACTTGTTCCTTTTCCCACGAGTCTCCTGGGTTCCTTTATGTTAGTGGTCCCTGGGAAACCCTACTTACCCTGGTCTGTGTAATTTCATAACCTTGCACTTCCTCGTTTGCTATGAGAGCTGAACAAACCTCAGACAAGCTTCTCTGACCCTCCTTTGACCTTAAACCTACTCACTCCAAACCAGTGCTAACTGTCCATCCCAGCCTGGTCAGAGCAGGCAGGAACACTCTTCCTCCGTGAGCCAGCAGGCATCTTGTTGCACTTGCTCTTGTCCAAGTTAACCCTGTCAGCAAGGAAATGAATGTGCAGTCTTCTTCCTTCCCATGGCCAGATATTGATAAGTAAATGGTGCCTGTGGACAGCACCCTGGACCCCCTCAGACTGTTACATATTTTATTTATCCTTAGCTCCCATCTCCCCAAATAATTGGAAGAAGTTGGGGGGGGGTGTAGAAGGACAATTGTAGTTCTTTTCACCATTTTTTGGATTGAAGGGGGTTGTCTTTGTTGGTTTGGTTTTTTGGGTTTTTTGTTTAGTTTGATTCGGTTTTCTGGTTTTTCAAGACACAGTTTCTCTGCATAGCCCAGGCTGGACTCAGACTCACAGAGATCCACCTGGCTGGGCCTCCAAAGTGCTGGGATTAACAGTGTGTGCCACCACCACCCAGCCAATTTGTAGTTCTTAGGGATAATGTCAAACCACCCATCTTCCTTAGGTCCTCCTCCTCATCACCTTACCTACACTTATAAACTACTCTTCACCAAGGAGGGAGTCCCTGTCTGTCTGAGTAGGCCCAGACCTGACAAAGTTGAGCCTCTAAGGGCTGGATCTGAGCTTGCTCTCTCAATTCCGAACCCCAGTCCTGCGTTGTGGTTGGTAAGAGCAGGCATGGGAGTCAGTCTCACTTGAATTTGAATCCCTGCTCTGCTTCCTGCCACCTCTGTGACTCTGAACAGGCCATTTTACTCTAACCTTCTTCATTTATAAAGCACAGATGATGACAATAGCTATTGCACAGGCCATTGTGAGAACTAAAAGAGTTAATGTATGAAAAACACATAGCCCGGTACACAGGCCGTAAAAAGCACTGAGTAGCTGGTAGCTGTCAGTGTAGTCATCATTATCATCCTGTTAGAATTACAGGAATCTTCCTTCTCCTGTTGAATCACTCCCTATGTTCCCCTACTAGCCCCGTCCCCTTGGGCAGCTGTATGTTCTCTCCTGACCAAGGCCAAAAGTGAGAGAGTGAGGAATAGAGCTAGGACCACCCGGGGAGCAGTGGCTGTTGAGAACTAAGTCTGCAAGTGAGGAAGTGCCATCCCTGGGGAAGGCTCCATCAGCCTGGCAAGGAGGCTCCTTAAACTAGCCAGCCACCTCCTCCTCACTCTGCCTAGGCCCTTGGAGGGCAGCAGAGCAAGGCCATGTTATGTGAATTTTTTAATGGGGCCCAGAAGTCCCCACGCCACCAGGCTGTAGTCTTAAAAAGAAATCAGAGCAAGGTCTGTAGAGCTGCAGCATCTACTCCTGATACTGTCTGGGGCGAGGGAGCTTCCTTGCTTAACTCCCAGATGTTGGCCAGAATGAGTCCTGTCAGATATTAGCACGAATTAGATTTAAATTGAGCAGTTCAGCTTTCTCTATTGTTTACCTCTTGACTCATTTGTAATTTCAAAATGAAAACAGGTCCAAAGTTTGTGTTGAGTGTGTTCAAGGGAGAATAAGGAGTGTGAACACAAGCATGTATGTGATTATGAGTGACATAGGTATGAGTGTGTAAGAAAAGCTCTAGCATGTTGGGGTGCAGTTTGAGGGGAACAATAATTCCAGCCAACATATTCCAGGGAACCCTTGGCAAGGAGTAACCTCCCCGCCCACTGCCCTGCCCCCCCCCCCATGGTGTGGGGACTATAGACAGAGGGTGGGTCAGCCACGTACCATGGCTTATGATCTCCTCCTTCTCCCTGTCTGTGCCTTCACCCCAAGGAAGAAGATGTGGTGATTGAAGACTTTGAGGAAGATTCAGAGGTTGAAGGCAGTGGCTGTGAGGATGACATCAGGGAACTTCGGGCCAAGAAACTGGCTTTAGCAAGGAAGATAGCTGAGCAGCAGCGTCGCCAGGAAAAGATCCAGGTGAAACCTCACTGGAGACTCTGCTTCCACTGAGGAATGTGGCTATCATGAGGGTGTTACTGTGCATACAAGGCAGGAAATGATGTGATCAGGGGGTGGCTGAGCATCACATGGTGAGCTCTGAGGAGGGGGAGGGTCTTCTCGGACAACACCACTCATGCCGTCTTTCATACAATGTGAGGGACTCATCTCTTCACCATGTGTAGATACTCAGGGAGGGCACTCCTTCCCGTGGGATGCCAGAGCCACAGCTGCTTAACTGGATTCTCAGGGCACTGGGAGAGGCCCCGTTGGACAGAGCGTCGTCCACATCCTCCCAGGTAGTAGCTACCCAGTCTACATTCAGGGGTGACCTCACTGTCAGCCCTCCTGGAAGTCTAGGCCTTCGTTTCCAGCAAGTTTTTCTCCTTGCTCCTTGGCCTTCCGAGATCTGTCTCCTTGTACTAAATACTTACTTCTCCAAGGAAGTTCAGCTCCCTCTATAGACTTTGTACTTGGAGAAGCAGTGAACTTCTCTCCCTATCTCTCTAGGCATGTTTCTTTAGGTCTCTCTTCAGATGTTCGTCTCCTCTCCCTCTCCCTCTCTTTCCCATCCATCTCTTTCTCCTGCCCAGCCCCCAGCGCCTCCCTCTCTCCATTTGGAGACAAGGCCCGTGTGGCTCTGGCTGGCCTGGAACTCACTGTGTATACCAGGATGGCCTTATGTTCACAGAGTTCACTTGCCTCTGCATCCAGAGTGCCTCCAAAGGCAGCTGTTGCTACTCCTGGCATTCTGTTCTCCTCTTGAGTGTATGGTTTAGTTCAGAAAGCCAAGCAAACTTGATGTAATTCAGAGTCTGACACTTACTAGCCTTATTAACACTGAACTAATTATTTAACTTTGAAGAGCCTGTTTCTTCATCTGCAAAGCAGAGTGATAATGCCTCCCTTTTACTGTCTGCAGAGGCATGAGACACTGCCACCAAAGTGCTTAGCCGACAGACGTTTCCTTTGTCTGGTAGTAGTCTCATCCGCCTGTCCCAGGAGAGGAGCGGTAACAGCTGGCGTAGGTCTTTGGTATGGACATAGCCGTGTCCTGCTGCTGCTAGGGTATAGTATACAGCACCCTACATGCCTGCCTGTTCCAGTGTGCCCGCTGCACAGACTTCCTTCCCATGGCTCTGGCTGTAGACCTCGTTGTGGCCCAAAGAACAGCATTATCCTCACACTTCTTTTTCTGCCATTTTCTTTCTCACCATCAGTCTTTCAAAAAAGTTTCATGTCAAGTCACTACTTCCATGTCTTGGCTCTCAGTCCAGCTGTTAAAAAAAACTACTGCCAGAAATCACCTAGGACCTATTATTACCAAACTTTTTTAATTTTATTTTTATTTTATTTTTGGTTTTCTGAGACAGGGTTTCTCTGTGTAACAGCTCTGACTGTCCTGGAACTCACTCTGTAGTACAGGCTGGCCTCGAACTCACAGCCCAGCTATTGTTACCAAACTTAGCCCTGCTGTGCATGAAGGTGTCAGCCTGTAATTCCAGCCGTTGTGATGTGGAAGTAGGATTTCAAAGCCATCCTCAGCTACAAAGCAAGTTCAAAGCCAGCCTGAGCTACATGAAACCCACTTAAAAAAAAAAAAGATTTATTTATTTATTACTTATACAGTATTCTGCCTGCATTGTGAGCTTGTACACCAGAAGAGGGCACCAGATCTCAATGTAGGTGGTTGTGAGCCACCATGTCGTTGCTGGGAATTGAACTCAGGACCTTTGGAAGAACAGACAGGGCTCTTAACCACTGAGCCACCTCTCCAGCCTGAAATGCACTTTTTAAAAAAATAAAAACAGCCGGGCGTGGTGGCGCACGCCTTTAATCCCAGCACTCGGGAGGCAGAGGCAGGCAGATCGCTGTGAGTTGGAGGCCAGCCTGGTATATAAAGTGAGTCCAGGATGGCCAAGGCTACACAGAGAAACCCTGTCTTGAAAAACAAAACAAACAAAACAAAAGCAAAAATTTTAAAAATAAAAAATAAAAAGCCCTAGTCCTGTTATAGTTGCACATGGCTTTGGGTTCTTAAGCTTCTTTCCTCTAGCTTTCCACTGACACAGTGAGCACACTGCTGTTTTCCCTGCGACTCAGAGCTATGTTCCCACTGACACAGTGAGCACACTGCTGTTTTCCCTGCGACTCAGAGCTATGTTCCCACTGACACAGTGAGCACACTGCTGTTTTCCCTGCGACTCAGAGCTATGTTCCCACTGACACAGTGAGCACACTGCTGTCTTCCCTGCCACTCAGAGCTGTGTTCCCACTGACACAGTGAGCACTGCTGTCTTTCCTGCAACTCAGAGCTATGTTCCCACTGACACAGTGAGCACACTGCTGTCTTCCCTGCCACTCAGAGCTATGTTCCCACTGACACAGTGAGCACTGCTGTCTTCCCTGCCACTCAGAGCTATGTTCCCACTGACACAGTGAGCACTGCTGTCTTCCCTGCCACTCAGAGCTATGTTCCCACTGACACAGTGAGCACACTGCTGTCTTCCCTGCCACTCAGAGCTATGTTCCCACTGACACAGTGAGCACTGCTGTCTTCCCTGCCACTCAGAGCTATGTTCCCAGGCTTTCTTCGCCCATATTTATTATGTATATGAGTGCTGTAACTGCATGGACACCTGCAGGCCACAAGAGGCATCAGATCACATTATAGATGGTTGCTGGGAATTGAACTCAGGACCTCTGAGAGAGCAGACATTGATCTTACCTGCTAAGCCATCTCTCCAGCCCCAAACAGTGCTCTTGATTACTGAGCCATCTCTCCAGCCTATCGCCATTTTTTTCACTACACCATCCTTTCTACTGTGATTTAGTCTAGCAAGCTGAGTTGGTATTTAACAGAAAGTTTTAGTTGACTTCATTGATGGCAGCAAGCAGAATATCATCTGAAGTTCTAGCATGGCCTTTTATCCCTGGCATCTGATTTCTTATCATAACCTGTGTGTTCTCCTCTTCTAGGCCCATTGCCACTGCTGCTGTAGCTGAGGGGCTAGCTAATAGCAACCATGGCTCTACACTGGATAATTCCAGAGGGTGGCACTGGCTTTATAATCCGTGAGTGGCCCCTGTTGGACTTACATAATACTCAGTCTGGCCACCAGGCTCCAGCCATACTATGAACTCACAGTTCTTTTCCCATAGAGCCGTTCCCCTAATCAGAAATCACCACTGCCTTTGCTTGCCTAGTGACTTAAAGTTTAATTCCTTCTAATGACGTTTTAGGCTTCCAGTTTGCTCCCAGTGTGCTTTTCCTACTTTGTTTCCCATTAAAACACTCCCTGTGAGACATTATTAGCTAGTAAATGGACACTAGGCAAAGTGGTTGACTTTTCCAATTCTGTTTCTGAGTCTGTAAAATGAACTCAGCACAGCACCTGCCTCACAGTTGCTATACCTTCTCAGGGTGAGCTGTAGTGTGTTCTAAAATGCCAGTCCAGGTGACATTCACACCTCTCTCTCTCTCTCTCTCTCTCTCTCTCTCTCTCTCTCTTTCTCTCTCTCTCTCTTTAGTTTTTTGTTGTTGTTTTGTTTTGTTGAGACAAGGTTTCTCTGTGTAGCCTTGGCTGTCCTGGACTCACTTTGTAGACCAGGCTGGCCTTGAACTCACAGTGATCCGCCTGCCTCTGCCTCCCGAATGCTGGGATTAAAAACATGAGCCACCACGCCTGGCAACATTCCTCTCTGTTCACTGCCCTACACCTACTCTGCCCTTTCCTACCTTTAGATCTTTGTTGAGTCTGTCTCTCGATCTGGAGGGCTTGTTTTCTGCCCCATACTTTCTGTTACCTGTTGAAATTGTATTTTCCCTGCATTCCCCAATGAAACTCCATCTCCCCAGTGAAGCCTCCCCGGACCTTTCCCAGGAGGAATTTGTCTCTCTGCTCTAGGTTTCCTGCAGTGTTGATTTATACCTCATTTGTGGGACTGCTATTATATCTCATATTACAGTTATTTGTGGGCCTCCCCTCACACAACATTACTATGAATTTCTAGGAGTCAGGGACCATGCTCTCAGCTTACTCTAGCAAATGGTATTGAGTATTGAGCATTGACTCTCATGGCCTGAATGCACAGGGGGCGCCTCTTAGAGCTGACCATGCAGTGCACAGTGTAAATGCCTTTTTTTTTTTTTTTTTTTTTTTTTTGGTTTGGTTGGTTGGTTGGTTGGTTTTTCGAGACAGCATTTCTCTGTGTAGCTTTGACTGTCCTGGACTCACTCTGTAAACCAGGCTGGCCTCAAACTCACAGCGATCCACCTGCCTCTGCCTCCCAAGTGCTGGCATTAAAGGTGTGCGCGACCACCGCCCAGCTTCGTACATGCTATTCTTATAGGTTTTTTGGTTTATTTGGGGGGCTTTTTGTTTGTTTGTTTTGAGACAGGGTTTCTCTGAGTAGCCTTGGCTGTCCTGGAACTCATCCTGTAGTACAGGCTGACCTCCAACTCTGCCTCTGCCTCAGATTAAAGGTGTATGTCACCACCGCCCTTTGAGAAGCTATTATTTTCTTTTAAAAGAATCAGGTATTAACTGAGAGTGTTGGCAGATGCCTTTAGTCGCAGCACTCAGGAGGCAGAGGCAGGTGATCTCAAGTTTTGAGACCAGCGTGATCTGCATAGTAAATTCCAAGACAGAGGGAGAGGGAGAGAGAGAGAGAGAGAGAGAGAGAGAGAGAGAGAGAGAGAGAGAGAGAGAGAGAGAGAGGGAGGGAGGGAGGGAGGGGAAGGAGAGAGAGAGAAGAAAGAGAGAGGAGAGCTAGGAAATTATTTTTGAAAGCCAGGGTAATACAGCTTCGTGGATTGACGCTCAAGAGGCTTAGGCAGGAAGGTTACAAGTTCAAGGTCAGAGTTGGGCTGTGCAGTCTGAAGTATGTAGGTTGGGCTACATGGTGAGACCCTCCTGAACTGGGAGACGGATGCTGTGAGAACACGTGCTATAGCAGCTCTGTCTTTGGCCAGAGTACACTGTCCAGGTTGGCCATGCAAGCAATAAGCAGTCCTAACTTCAGGACCACTGACTAACTGTGTCTCACAGCTCTGTTTAGAGGAGGCTGCTGTGGCCCCTTTAAGAACAGGCCCCACATGCACCACTGCTGGCGGCCCTGCCTCCTGTCAGCCTCCTTCCTCCAGCCCCACAGCCACAGGAGGATTTCTCAGCAGAGGAAAAATTCCCCCTTTTACCTCCCCCTTCTCTTTAATGCCCGGGGCCCTTCACTTCCATAATTCTTCATTTTCCAGCCTTGAACGTAAGCCAGACACATCTGTCTGGCCATATGCGTGAACCCTGGAGTCTGTGCCGAGGTAGCTGTAAAACAGGGCCGGTGAAGGCCCTTCTGGGAGAGCACACACATGTGTGTGCCCTCAGGCCATTGGCTCCCTGCCCAGAACCACGGGGCCTCAGTGCTTCAAACCCGTGTTAACCTTCTCTATTTTTCCTCTTTTTGTTTAATTTAAGGGGGAAAATCCCAAGGAAAAGGTATAAATTGTCCTGGGAGTAGGGGAGAGGCTCCAAGCTAGAGAGACCATTATTGTTGGCAGGTACCTGGGTCACACTAATACAATAAGGAAGAAAGGAGCATCTAGTGAATTAAGATGGGAGAGATGGGCTGTAAATTACACTGCTCTGAACTCCAGCAGTCTCCAGGGTGTTCACCGAGAGGTGTAAGGCAGGTCCTGAGCTCCCAGCGCCTTTTACAGATGCAGCAAAACAGGAACCACACATGTTTCGGGAAGGGGATATGAAGATGGGGTTGAACAAAAGCCCCTTCGCCCCAGGATGGCTATAAAGTCCAAGTGAGACCTGGGGCTGTAGCCACACCTCCACTTCCCTGCTCCCACATAGACCCTTGGGCTCATCTGTGGAGATGGGGGAGGTGAGGCCTGGCCTCCTTCTGCAGCCCGGTCCCTCCCTGCTTCCGGCACTGCACAGAGGCTGGTGAGTGGGGCCGACTAGAGGTCAGAAAAGGGGTGTGGGGAGCTCTCAGGGCCTGTGCAACTAGAGCTGCAGAGCCCAGGCAGGCCCCTGCATGCGGGGGGTGGGGGGGTGCCAAGTCCACCCACTCAGGGCTTTGCGACCACACACTCTGGCCTAGTCCAGGCCTTGCCTTGTTGCCTAAGATGGTACCTCCTACTGTAGTGGTCTTGTCTACCTCATTGCTTTCTGTCTGTGTTTTTATTTACGCTGCCATCCTTGGGGGGTGCTCAGAGTTCTTAGCAAGATACATGGTTTGTCTGAGAAGTTGGTCAGAAGGGTTTCATTCTTAACCAGGCAGCCAAGGCCAAGCAGTCACTGAAAATCCTCTTCCAGCCACAGGCTTGGCCTGTTGGCACCTCATACTGTCCTGGCCCTGTGAATCTTCTCCTCTTCCCCAGACTCCTTGAGTCTCTCCTGTGATTTGTGCTGCTGCTGGGCGGGGTCAGGTTTCCTGAGCAGTTGCAAACATCCCACCTGAAACATAACAGGCTCTTCCTCTGGCCACAGCTATTGTTTCCCTCTGCGTTACGGCCATGGTCTTGCTCTGTAGCCAGCAATGACATGTGTTCTGAAAATAGCTTCACTCTCCTGTCCCCTTCCCGCCCACCCACCCTCCTGAAGATGCAATCACTCCTTTGTGGTAGCCCCAGGAGTTTCGCTCTAAATATAGTCACAGTCCATTCACACTGCCACCCAGCCCGGAGGAGGAGGGCATTGTGCAACAATGGGGTATAGACAGAACACCCCCCACACACACACACCTGTATGGAAGGAAGCTAGCGGAAGACAGACACTCAGCCCTGGCTCCTAGCTGTCGGAGGCAGTGTGGGGGCCAGTATACTACCAGTCCAGGGGCACGTTCACCCCTGGCGGGAAGCCTATCAGTCTACAGAGCTGAGGACCGCCCAGGCCTGCCCCAGCTTCTCTGTACACCATGGTGCTCCTGCCTCCAGCTTCTGCCACCTCATTGGCTCCCACTGCATCCACAGGGTTCTGTCTTCCCCAGAATCCTAGAATAGTCAAGCCTTTGGCTGAAGCACCTTTAGATTGATGTTTGTAGTCGCCTCAGAAGTGTCAGACATAGCCCTTCATTCTCCGCAAGAGAGAACACATACTTTTTTTTTTCTTTCCTTTTTTGGGGGGGTGGAGGAAGGGGTCAGAGAGAGGGTTTCTCTGTCCTGGAACTCTCTTTGTAGACCAGGCTGGCCTCAAACTCACAGAGATCCACCTGCCTCTGCCTCTTGCGTGCTGGGATTAAAGGTGTGCACCACCACACCTGGCTTTGGCTTTTTCAGAACAAGGGTTATTTATTAACATTCAGTGTCTAGAGCAATTGTTCATTGGTAAAAGTACTGGCTGCTTCTAAAAGACCTGAATTCCGTTCCCAGCATCACCGTGGCAGATACAAACAACTGTTTATAACTACAGGTCTAGGAGATTTGATGCTCTGGTTTGGCCTCCAGAGGCACTACACATGCACATGATACACAGCCATACATGCAGGCAAGTAATTTGTGCATACGAAAAGTTTTAACTCCCCCAGGTTTTCTTTCTTTTTGGTTTTTCCAGACAGGGTTTCTCTGTGTGGCCTTGGCTGTCCTGGGCTTGCTTTGTAGACCAGGCTGGCCTTGAACTCAGAGCAATCTGCCTGTCTCTGCCTCCCAAGTGCTGGAATTAAAGATGTGCGCCACCACACCCAGCTAACCCTCATATATTTTTCCCCATCCCAGGTGCTGGGGTTGTGAGCATGTACCACACCTGACTGAAGCACCAGCTCATCCCTGGGTGATTTTGGACATCCAGAAAGGAGTTCTAAGAATTTCTCAACAGCCAGTGTATTATCTGCTCCCTATAGTTTCTGCCAATGATTATCGCACCACTCTTGGTTTTTTGTTTTGTTTTGTTTCAAGACAGGGTTTCTCTTGTAGTCCTTGCTGTCCTAGACTCCCCTTGTAGACCAGGCTGGCCTTCAACTCACAGAGATCCAGCTGCCTCTGCTTCCCCAAGCGCTGGGAGTGAAGGCATACGCCACCACACCAGCTGAGTGATTTCTGCTACTCAGGAAGCCAAGGCAAGAGGATCAGAAGGATGAGGTAAATCTGAGCAATATAGTGAACCTCTATCAAAAATAGACATCGGTCAACAGTCAGAGTACTACCCAAAGCCAGCCGTTCAAGGGAGTTGAAGGCCAGCCTGGTCTACACAGCGAGTTCCAGGACAGCCAAAGCTGTTACACAAAGAAACCCTGTCTCGGGGAGTCAGGGCAGGGGAGTACTACCCAAGCCGTGTGGCAGTGGTGGAGCACGCCTGGAATCCCAGCACTCAGGAAGCAGAAGCAGGTGTATTTCTGTGAATTCCAGGCCAGCCTGGTCTACAGAGTGTGTTCCAGGACAGCTAAGGCTACCCAAAGAAACCGTGTATCGAAAAAACAAACAAACAAAAAAAATAAATATCCAGGCATGGTGGTGCACACCTTTAATCCCAGCACTCGGGAGTTGGAGGTAGGTGGATCGCTGTGAGTTTCGAGGTCAGCCTGGTCTACCAAGCAAATCTAGGATGACCAGTGCTATTACACAGAGAAACCCTGTCTCAAAAAAAAAAAAAAAAAAAAAAAAACAACAAAAAATTAACAAATAATGAAAATCAGAAGTATCTTTTTCTCTTGAAAGACAAGGTGAGGCAGAGGAGCTCACCCGCTGGGTAAAGCACTTGCTTCACATGCACACTGAGTTAGAAAACTCAGCATCCACGCAAAAAGCAAGACATAGCTGTGTGTCGCTGTAACCCTAGTGTGAGGGGAAAGACACATCAGGTAGACCTGGGAGTCTGCTGGCTAGCCAGCCTTCCTGAAACACCAAGTTTCCACTCCAGAGAGACCCTGTCTCCAGACAAAGTGGAAAACCATGGAGAAAGATACCTGGATGTTTTGGTGTGGCCTTTATATATGCATATTTGGGCACATGTGTCCATAAATTCACATACTTATATCCCATGTGCACATACGTACACCAGAGAGAGGGAGAAGGAGAGGAGAGAGTCTTGCTCTGCTCTGTAGGCTGGCCTTGAACTCACAGATGGGTCAAGTAGTCCTCTTGATTCAGTCTCCCAGGTAGTTGGGATTACATGACATATCTCTACCCAGCTGCTGTTAGTCTCAAAACGAAAACAAATATTCCTGGGACCAGACAGATGGCTCAGCAGTTCAGGAGCATTTAACTGTTCTTCCAGAATATCCAAATTCAGATCCCAGCAACCGTAGCCTTAGAGCCACCTTTAACCCCAGCTCCAGCGGATCCAATACCTGTGGCCCCCATCGCCACCTGCATACATGTGCACATACATACATGCACACACACAAATAATCGCAAACAACTAAAATAAGGGTTTTTTGTTTGTTTTTGGTTTTTTTTTTTGTTTGGTTGGTTTTTGAGACAGGGTTTCTCTGTGTAGCCTTGGCTGTCCTGGACTCCCTTTGTAAGCCAGGCTGCCCTCGAACTCACACCTGCCTCTGCCTCCTGAGTGCTGGGATTAAAGGTGTGTGCCACCACCACTACACAGCTAAAATAATTTTTTAAAAAGATTTATTTAGCCGGGTGTGGTGGCGCACGCCTTTAATCCCAGCACTCTGGAGGCAGAGGCAGGCGGATCGCTGTGAGTTCAAGGCCAGCCTGGTCTACAAAGTGAGTCCAGGATGGCCAAGGCTACACAGAGAAACCCTGTCTCGAAAAATCAAAAAAAAAAAAAAAAAAGATTTATTTATTTATTATATATACAGTGCTCTGCCTGCTTCTACCCCTGTAGGCCAGAAGAGGGCATCAGATCTCATTATAGATGGTTGTGAGCCACTATGTGATTGCTGGGAATTGAACTCAGGACCTCTGGAAAAGCAGTCAGTGCTCTTAACTGCTGAGCCATCTCTCCAGCCTCCTAAAAAATAAGTTCTTAAAAAGAAATAAATACTCCTGTGCCTCCTCTTCCTATTCCCAGTTACTGATGTCTTTGATGGCCACTCAGAGGCACAGAATGTAACAGAAACTTGTTCAAGAAGATTAGGAATTGTCATTGTTGTTACTAATGTGTGTCAGGCCCAAAGTTAGGTACTCTGGCATGCAAGGTGACTATGGAAGTCTGCCATGTTATAAGACCTCTTATTTGTGGCAATGGCGTTGCTCTGGCTCCCGAGTCATAAAGAGCCTACCAGATTCCATCAGCTTTGAAAGGAAGGGAGCAGCCGCACTGTGTATGGATTTTTTAAGCAGAAAGAAGACTTAACACCTCTACCTGGTCTGGCTTTGTTTGTTTGTTTTTTGTTGTTGTTGTTTTGTTTGGTTAGGTTTGGTTTTTTGAGACAGGGGTTCTCTGTGTAGCCTTGTAGCCTTGGCTGTCCTAGACTTGCTTTGTAAACCAGGCTGGCCTCGAACTCACAGCGATTCACCTGCCTCTGCCTTCCAAGTGCTGGGATTAGCATGCGCCACCACGCCCTGCTGGTCTGGCCTTGTTTTATAATCTATTGTGCACCTTCCATTTCAGCCAAATGCATTGCTTTTTTTGTCTGTCTATAATTTTGTGTCTCAATTTTCAGTGAGTTAGCATTATAAAATTATGCTCATTGTGTAGAAGGAACTGAACTTGGATTTTTTGGGTGTTTTTTGTTTGTTTGATTGTTTTTGGGGGGCCTTGCCCCCATCCCCAGTACTGGGATGAAAGGTGTTCACCACCACGCCCTGTTGTAACTGAACTTGTGAAGGAGCCTTTCCAGAGACTTAAAGACGCACCCCATCCTCTGCTTTAGCTGTCCCATGCTGTGTCTCTTTCTCAACAGTCAGTTTGCTCTAGAAAGCTCCTGTTGCTCAGAGATAGTTGGGCACTCAGCACTTTCCCAAATTTTAAGTTATTTTTCTCTTGCACACTTCATGTCAACATGGTCCTTATTGCTACCAGTCTGACTTTTTATTTTTATTTTTGTTTAAGTCTTTTCTGTGCTTGCTTGTTTGTTTTTGTTTTTGTTTTTGTTTTAGATGTCTTGCCAAGGATGATCTTGACTGTCCTCCTGTTTGCCACCAACACACACATACATACACACACACACACACACACACACACACACCTTGGAATACCTACACTTTCCCAGTGCACTGTCTAAGAACCAGTGTGGCCCAGGCTGAGCTACAGTTGGAGGGCTCCCGTGGAACTCTCCTTCCGGGTCAGCACTCTTGACTCCAGGCCAGGGCTGAGCTGTCTGAATCTTAGCATTCCAGTTGCACCACCACCACCCCCCCTCACTCCCACCAGAGGCTTCTGCAGCTTTTTACTCGTACAAACAAAAATAAATCTCACTCCTGGCCTCTGCACTGCACAGAGCTGCTTCCCCTTCTCCCAGAGCGCCCCACGGCTGTGAGTGGGGACTTGGCAGTCTCCCCATCGCCATCGCTTCTTCACTCGCTGTGCGTCCTGTGTCCTCCTCTCACCGTGCGGCCCAGAGATCAGAATGGGACGTGACGGCCAGCACAGGCGCCGTGCACAGCTGCCAGGAATCTGACGGGTAAAATCTGGAAAAGTTGGGAGGGCAAATGCTAAACACACACAGCGCCACTCAGAAAGGGCCGGAAACACAGACACCCATCGCAGAAAGCCTGACTCCTAAGGTCTTCTTGATCTGCCCTTCTTTTTATTGGTGCTGAACTAATCTTGTGACCCAAGTATTACTCTCCTCAGCTGCCAAACCCACTGGTACCCCAAAAGAAGAGGCTGCAGCTTTGTCTAATCTCCTGAGACTCCATGGGGGCATGTGGGGAACAGGAAGCAGTTGTGTGGTGACTCACTGGGCAGAGCCAGGTTAGGGGAAGTTGTCTGCAGGCGTCCCTGGGACCGGATGAGGGCAGCTCAGCTTTGACCACCACACGCAGCTTGGCCTGTCGCATTCTCAGGGAAGCGTGTGCTACCTCCCTGAGAGGCTGTGGCCAGTTCACCTTTCTGGCCAGACTCCAGAGCTCCAGGTACTCAAGGAAGTAATGCTTCTCCAAACCGTACTCTGGGCCTTACATCTATCCTGTCTTCAAACACCAGGCTGTCCCCAGCCTGCCTCGGCTGCCTGGCGTAATGGCCCTCCGGCATACCACCAGCGTACGAGTGGGACGATCAGGGTCTTAGCAACCCATTGTTCGTGCAGGGTGAAAAAAATGACAGTCAGTGATTTCCTTAATGGAAGTCTAACCAGGGCTGTCATTTCTTTAAGTAGAAAAACAGAGATGTGGGAGGAAGAGATATGGTACTTCCTTAAGACTAGGGCCTGTGTGTCTCTATAGGTGCTAGTGTCTCCTATCATCTACCAGCCATGTGGCAGAGCCTGTTATTTCCTGTCTCCTGGAAAGACAATGATTTGGAGCTCAGGGCTCCAGGAGATGCATTCTGGTAGAGTTGTATGGAGGACAGAAGCCTGGGAAAAGGCTGCTTTCCAGCACGCAGGGCAGCAGAGTGTTTGCTGAATCTGATCTGAGCAGGACCATTCCTATTCTTCTCAATGCCCAAGCCAAAATTAGTAGAATGTCCTGTTAGAAAGGTTAGTGTTGCCAGGCGTGGTGGCGCACGCCTTTAATCCCAGCCCTCGGGAGGCAGAGGCAGGCAGATCCCTGTGAGTTTGAATTGCCAGCCTGGTCTACAAAGCAAGTCCAGGACAGCCAAGGCTACACAGAGAAGCCTGTCTCCAAAAAACAAAAAAGGAAAAGTTAGTGTTACTGTCCTGTTGGCAGTTCTCTGGGGAGGGACAAAACCCCTGGGAAGGTGGCTGACACTTTCCCCTTGTGAGGTGAGATCAAGTAGAGAATTTCAGCAGACTGAGCCTCTCAGCCACAGTTCTCATGCTACCACTGTCCTGTGGCCTTTGTCTTCGCCAACTGTGGTGGCAGTGGCAGCAACAACTTACTCATAGGGAAAGGTCCCTGGTAGGTCACCGAAAAGCCACCCCCATCATTTGAAGGCATGCCCTTTCAGTTTTACTGTCACCCTGAGTGAAGCCTAAGCAGCTTTCTTGCTGACTGTTGGTGGCCAGACCCAGCACTGTGGGCCCCATCTCAGTTGGCACGCACATACACTTCCTCTACAATGTTTCTGGGTCTGTATCCTTGTAGTTGCTGTTTCAGAAGCCCATAGAGGAAGTGAGGGAGCTGGGACCCACCCACCTGCTATTCTGGATTCCCATTGGTACTGGCTAGCTCCCTACATAGAATTCTGCCAGAGCAGATAGATCCAGCTAAATATACTCTGTAGAGACAGCTATACCTTAACCCCATCTCAGCAGCCCATCGGCACCCATGTAATACTGTCAGATGTTTACAAAGCTTCCCAGAGGTGTGGAAACCTGTAGCACAAATAGTCCCTGTCTTGTGAGCTTCCAAGAGAGAGAGAATGGTTGGTACACAGACATGCTGGTAGTGATGAAGGCAATTGTTGAGTAGTATGGCTGGGCACTTTATTATGTCATTTCAGTTTCTACTAGAATACAACACGATTAAGAAACCCTTAATATCCTAGAGATACTAGCCCTAAAATCCTAAGACCAAAGGTCTTAATGCCAATTTAAAGGAAAATCGAAGACAATGATAATGATGTTACTGGTACCGAGTTGTTGTGGCAAACAAAGGGTTAAAAGTAGTGCAGAAATGCTTGAATGGTTGGTGCCTTTATCCCCAGCAGGAGGCAGAGACAGGCAGATCTCTATGAGTTCAAGGCCAGCTTCATCTACATATTGAGTATCAGGACAGTCAGAACTACATAGAGAAGAAACCTTGTCTCTTAAAAAAAAAAAAAAAAGAGGGGAGCGGGGCACCACAGAGCAAAAAAGACCCACATTTAGGAGATACTGTGCAAAAAAAGGAAAGGCGGTAGCAGCTGTGATCTGATTGTGTGGGTTGGTCATAACTACTTCATGGACTCCTGGTTTGGGAAATGATAAGTAGCATTCTGCTAATATCCAACTTTTAAATTTCTTTTACGTTCTGTATGTGTATAATGTATAAGTGTAATTTGTAGGAGTTGTATCTTACCAATCCATGTTTTATTTTGTTGTGTTGTGTTTTCTTTTTTGAGACAGGGTTTCTCTGGTTTTTTTTTTTTTTTTTTTTTTTTTTTTTTGGTTTTTCGAGACAGGGTCTCTCTGTGTAGCCTTGGCCATCCTGGACTCACTTTGTAGACCAGGCTGGCCTCGAACTCACAGCGATTCGCCTGCCTCTGCCTCCCGAGTGCTGGGATTAAAGGCGTGCGCCACCACACCCAGCTTAGGGTTTCTCTGTTTAACAGCCCTGGCTATCCTGGACTCACTTTGTAGACCAGGCTGGCCTTGAACTCACTGAGATCTGCCTGCCTCTGCCTCCCAAGTACTGGGATTACAGGTGTGTGCCACCTCACCCGGCGATTTTGTTTTGTTTTAAGGCAGGGTCTCACCAGCGCTGGAGAGGTAGCCCAGCAGTTAAGAGCACTGAGTGCTCTTCCAGAGGACCCGAATTCAATTCCCAGCACCCACATGGCAAATCAAAACTGTCTGTAACTCCAATATCTGACACCATCACACAGATATACATGCAGGCAAAACACCAATGCACATAAAATAAAAATAAGTTATTTTTTAAAAAAAGCCGGGTGTGGTGGTACACGCCTTTAATCCCAGCACTTAGCCTGGACCATTTGGCCTCTCTTGGTTTTGATTGCACTGCTCCCCCGGCCTGTACGTCTGCCCCTCAGGCCTGAAGAGGAGGCTCTGCCTCTGGAGGGGAAGAGCTGTATCGGGCAGGATGCTTACACGCTGTTGAGTCAGGGCCCTCCTTCATCCGCAAGCTCACTCTTTTGCTCCCTCATATTCTGTGTCCCTGTAGGCTGTTTTGGAAGACCAGAGTCAGATGAGGCAGATGGAGCTGGAGATCAGACCCTTGTTTCTCGTACCAGATACGAATGGCTTCATTGACCACCTGGCCAGTTTGGCTCGGCTGCTGGACAGCAGGAAGTACATCCTGGTGGTGCCCCTCATCGGTGAGCTGGGTGGGAGGACAGAGCGGCCCTGCATGTGCACAGCAGCCCCCTCCACACATGGCTGGAGGCAGGCAGGCTGACCTGGCTGTGCGTGTGTAAGACAGGATTTGCAGGGAATGTGTGGGGCAAGGAAAATTGTTTAATAATCAGAGTAGTTCAAATTATTATGGCTGATCCATGGCTTAAACTGCTTGAGCAAATGGACTCCTGTGTCCCAGCAACCAGCGGCTGCATGAGCCCAGCCCTTGTTTTTTCCTTATAAAGCTTGCAGTAAAACAGCAAAGCTGGTTCCCGTTATTGGTAAACACTCAGCCCTGGCAGATAACGGCAGTGCTGCTGGGTGGTCTGGCAGGGAGGCTGGGAGGATTTTGAAGTGGTTAGATGCCTTTGGTCTGATTGTCTTGTAGCTTTTCATGACCATTCTGTTGGTTCGAGGTAACATTCTTCTGGCCAGTGTCACCCTAAGGCCAGACTGACAGGAACCCTTCAGAGTCAGACCTTTGGCTCATGCCTTTCAGTTCCTACCACTTGGGCCATTGGTACTGGTTAGCATCTCAGGGTCCAGCAAGCCTGCTTTTCCTAGCCAGAGTGCTCATGGGAGACTATTGGGTGCCCTTAGTTCTTGCAGTTTTATGGTGGGTCAGCCTCTGGTTATGCTTTGGTCTCTAGGTACCTGTCAAATACAGCTGATGTAGCTACTATAGCTGATGGCTGTACTGGGGGCGGGGGGGGGGGGCTGAGGGGGGGGAAGGGGTGTGTAGGATGATTGCAAAGCCCAGGATCTTTAATGTCCCTCTCCCAGCAGCCGTTTGAAGCAAGTTCGAGAACACTGTTCTCTGGAAAAGGCACCAGACTGGCAGTCTGCCTGACAGGCCACCTCTGACATCCATGCCAAGATGTTCCATTGGGCCTCCCCTCCCAGTCCCAAGTGTCTTAGTGCCAGATGGGGGTGGAAACAAAGGGCAGGAAACATCCGCCCCTGCAGAGCCTGCAGAACCCTGGGGGGTTGTGGGAAACACGTTAGCACCACCTGAGAATGTTGGCACTGAAGCAGTCCTCCTCCCTGCCTGTCTTCCTTCCCCCTCCCCATGTGGCCTGGACAGAACCTCTTAAACCCAGGCCCTTAGACCTAAGGGAAGGTTTGCTCCACTTCAAAAGAAGAGCAGCTTCTGTCATAAGACAAAGCAACAAGACCACACGTTGCCCAGAGCTTTCTGCTTGCCCCTCTGGGTACTGGGTGGACTGGCTTACAGGCGATCTCACTGCACTTTCCTCCCAGGAGGGTTTTAGTTAGGAAAAAGAAAATAGATTGGTCCCTTTTGTTCTATGACCTGTAGGCAGTGTAACCAAGAACGCTCACTGATGCCTCAAGGTTGCCTCAGCAGACTGAGAAGACGCCTCCTAACCCTGCCTAGGCTAGCAGTCGCTGGCGCTGCCTGGGCTCCTACTGTGTGCTTAATCTCTTTGTCCCTGAAGAGTTTGATAGAAAAAAATCCAGATTTGGTAGGAAAGGGACAAACATAAGAAAACATGAGAGCCGGGCGTGGTGTCGCACGCCTGTAATCCCAGCACTCAGGAGGCAGAGGCAGGTGGATCTCTGTGAGTTCGAGGCCAGCCTGGTCTACAGAGTGAGTCCAGGACAGCCAAGACTACACAGAGAAACCCTGTCTCGAAAAAAGAAAACATAGAGGATACATTCAGAGCACAGCCAGTGACCCTAAGGGTACTAGCAACTAACAGCTGTATTGCAGCGACTTGGGCTAGGAGCTTTGACCCTGCATATCAGCTAGGCAGATCCCTATGCGCAGGGTGTAAGGGGAGCTTCTGTTCATTCCTGCTTTCCTTGGTGAACTCCTGCCTTATGGCCAGAGCAACAAAGGGTTAAGTGGACAGCCTTCCCTGCTTGTGTCTTGTGCTCTTTAACCTGCTCTGTGCTCTTTAGGTCTGACCCCAGCATTGAGAAGTCCCGCCTGGTGCAGAAGCACAAACAAGCGGCCCCTTTGAAGCCTGTTTAGTTTGGAAGCAGGAAAGCAGATTTGGGGATAGAATACCAGTTTTTCCTGTTTGATGTTCTGTTTGCTGTACCATACACCCATCCACCACTGCCACACATTGTGTGGACCTTTCAGCTTCATGGCACTAAAAGCATGGGCCAGTGTGTGTGTGTTCATGTGTCTGTGTGTATCTGTGTCTTTATGTGTGTGTCTGTGCGTCTGTGTGTTCACATGCCTTTGTGTATCTGTGTCCATGTGTGTGTTCCCATATGGGCCCTTTTCAGAAAATGTTTCTGAATACCCAGACAATGAGTGCCAGGCTCACCATGGAACAGCATGCTCACGCTGACTCCCCGAGCCGTGAATCATTGTACTGAGGAGAGGCCTCAGACCCCAAACTCTCCCCGAGCCCCCGAGGACTGCATATTTCCCACTTGACCTCAGGCTTTTGGCTGGAATTTTGGAAAGAATCTTCACCAGAAAATGAAGCCATGTCCCAGACACATAGGCAAGCAGCAGACAGACAGACACACACACACACACACACACACACACACACACACACACACGTGTAGTATCAAGGAGGTAATGTGCCAAGGTTATGGTTTTATGAAACACCAGGGCCCTTGCAAGAAAGTCTAGCTGTCCTTGTCCCTTGGGGCCTGCTCGGTACTCTGCTAGAGCAAGCAGTAGGACCTGCCCCTTATGCTGCTGTTGAGCTCCAAGCAGCTGGTGCAGGCCCCGCACTTACCCTGCCGCTGTGCTCCCAAGGTGCTCTTCTAACTTGATTCTATAACTGAGGAATGCTGGCACCAGAAACCCCATTAAGTTCCTCCCAGGAGGAAGATGGGGCTCAGAGGAAGACACAGAAAGGAGCTGGGGCTCAATAAAGTCTTGGACCCTTTCTTATCCCCACAAGTGCCTATCCTACCACAGTGTCTGTGGAAACCTCCTGTGGAAAGGTAGCCTCTGTCGTCTGTGAAGGGGCCTGGCTGAGGAAGGAACTCATCAGAGGCCAGGGGTGAGGGCAGATGTAGTTGCTGACTATAAACTCTGTCTCATCAGTCATCAATGAGCTGGACGGCCTCGCCAAAGGGCAGGAGACTGACCACCGCGCTGGGGGCTATGCCCGTGTGGTGCAAGAAAAGGCCCGGAAATCCATTGAGTTCCTCGAAAGGAGATTTGAGAGCCGGGATTCCTGCCTTCGGGCCTTGACCAGCCGTGGCAATGAACTTGAATCTATCGCCTTCCGTAGTGAGGACATCACTGGACAGCTGGTGAGACCCCCAGGAAAAAGTCTGCTAGTACAAGTGTTCCTGAGCCAGGCATGATGGTGCATGTCTTTTTGTTTTGTTTTGTTTTGTTTTTTGTTTTTCGAGACAGGGTCTCTCTGTGTAGCCTTGGCTGTTGTGGACTTGCTTTGTAGTCCAGGCTGGCCTCGAACTCACATTGATCCTCCTGCCTCTACCTCCCAAGTGCTGGGATTAAAAGTACTTGTCTTTTTTTGGTTTTGGTTTTGGTTTTGGTTTTTTGAGACAGGGTCTCTCTGTGTAGCCTTGGCTGTCCTGGACTCACTTTGTAGACCAGGCTGGCCTCAAACTCACAGCGATCCACCTGCCTCTGCCTCCCGAGTACTGGGATTAAAGGTGTGCGTCACCACACCCGGCTGGTGCTTGTCTTTAATCCCAACACTCAGGGAGGCAGAGGGAGGCAGCCAGCCTGATCTACAGAGCTAGTTCCAGGACAGTCAGAACTACACAGAGAAGCCCTGTCATGAAAAACCAAAAAAAAAAAAAAAAAAAAAAAAAATCCCAAAAGGGGAGTAAAAGAAGGCCTTTGACATGGGCAGCTAAGGGGTAGCCACCATGAAGAACCCAGGAAGGGGAGCAGTCCTTGTTCCCCAGATCATTGAGGACTGTTAGACTCAGCCAAACAGAGCCAGAGCATGCCTGAACAAGACTCTAGGACATAGCCCTGGAAGTGCCTCTGCCTCTGCATGGCGCCCCCTCCTGCCCAGTGGTGCTTTTCACACTGTCTTCCTCCAGGGTAACAACGATGACCTGATCCTCTCCTGCTGCCTGCACTACTGCAAAGACAAGGCTAAGGATTACATGCCCACCAGCAAAGGTACAGATCACCCTCTCCCTGAGCCACCCATCCTTCTGCCCTACTCTGTCCTACCATCCACAGTCCCTAGGAAGAGTCCCTCTACTGACTTTGGCCTGAGAAGTCCGTACAGGGCCTGTACAAGCCTGAGGCCATGTTGTCCTACCTTCCCAGAGGTTACATCTCCTGTCATAGCTTCCCTGTCCCCAGAGAATGTCAGGTGATCTGGAGCCAGCTAGGGATGAGCCTCTCTAGCCCAGGAAGCACTGCTCTAGGCAATGAGCTCTCCCACTCCGTCTGCATCCATTTCCTTTCTTGGGTCCTCAGTGAGTTCCTTCAGACAGCAAGAATGTCTCTATGATTCAGTATGACTTGTTCAGGCCATGGTCTCCTTAGTCCAGCCCTCTAGCCCTAGAGCCTCTCGTGGGCACTCTTTCTTGGCCATGCTCACCTCCCTACCCATGTCAGGGTGTCCTCTGAGTGTCAGCCATATCAGGCCTGCAGTAGAGGTTCCCCTCAGCCTGGAATAGGCCTTCCTTCCTGGTCTCTACTGCAGTGAGCTCTAGCATTGTACAGGCTAACTAGAGCAGGAGGGAGGGGAGAACTGTAAGAACGAGCCCTGTAGCTGAGCTGTGAAATGTTTTGGTGAGCAGACTCCCACCCTGGGCCGCCCTAGAACGCTCAAGTGCCTGGCCACCTCACCCCTCATGGGGCCAGCGACACACAGGGAGTTCTGCAACTGATTCCCAAGACTTTGACATTTCTTTTTTATTTTTTTATTTTTTCTGGTTTTTCGAGACAGGGTTTCTCTGTGTAGCCTTGGCTATCCTGGACTCACTTTGTAGACCAGGCTGGCCTCGAACTCACAGAGATCCGCCTGCCTCTGCCTCCCGAGTGCTGGGATTACAGGCGTGCGCCACCACGCCTGGCTGACTCTGGCATTTCTTCTTGTGGAAGAAAATCCTAGCCCCTCCTAGCTCAGTGTCGTGTGCAAACTAGGAATTCTCATCAGTGGGTCTCTATTGACACCTGTGTAGCCTCGCGAATTTCTTTGTGTGTGTTTTACACCTCCAGCTCCTCTGGCCGTGCCCTTAGCCTTGGCTGTCTGGCCCAGGAGCTGTCCCCTCGGTGTTTCTTCCCTTGTATTAGTGTAGCCCTCACTCGTGCTTATGTCTCCATACTGGGAGCTAGTCAGGAATCCACCATAAAGGGTCCTGCCACATGCACTCTCCCTGAGGGCCAGACCTGGAATGTTCAACTGACAAATTAGACTCCTGCCTGAGCCAAACAGAGGAGCTTGTGCCCTGCCCTAGGGCAGCTTCCAAGAGGAAAGCAGGGTTGCAGAGGTCCTGTGGAGAAGCGTGGCTCCAATAACTCTCAGACACCAAACTACTTTGCTCTTAGCCCAGATGCATTTGGACTCAGCCTCTACTAGTCTGCTACCCCCAAATAGCTTACAGAAACCCACTGCCGTCCTGGGGACCGCCCCTATCAAAATTACATCAGCAATGGCTGGTGTAATCAAACCCCATTTGTCAGTGTGAATTCTTAGCAGATTAACTTGTCAGATTCACAGAGAAACCGTCACCAAATGTTTATGTGTAAACGATGTTGAATTTTAAAATCATGTGGATTATGGCGGATGGAGCCTGACAAGATGACAGTCTCTGGTTTCTAACAAAGTGAAGTTACCAGTGTCAAAACAGAGGATGTTTATTGTTAAAAATGTCTCAAAGTATCCACAGAAACCCCTGCAGACCCTGCCGGCAGTGCTGGGCCTTTGTAGGCTGACCAAGGCCTAGGGCTCTTCTGCGCTGAGGCCCATGGCAGACAGACCCAGACAACAGCTGGGAACCCCATGTAGCACCCCACACCACTACCCCATCACACACTCACATTCCAGGCCCAAGCAGCAGAAGGGTCTTAGACCTCCCTGAATCATGAAGCAGGTTCTTCACCGTCTATGCACAGCCCTCTCCTTCCTCCTCTCGTTTGCTCAGCCCCATCCGCCCCACGAGCCTCTCCCTCTTCATCCCCAAATTCCTCCCTAGGCTGAAAGCCAATTCTCAGCCTCCCTGCCTGGAGCTGGCAAGCCCAGAACTACTCAGGTCAGACATGGATGTTTGCAATCCCCTAGTCCGCCTGCCCTAGCAGTCCCCAAACACCACAGGACATTTCCTGTGCCTTTGCTCTCTGCCAGACCTCCACTAGGAAGTGCTAGGGCAGGGCTGAAGGGTAGACCTGCCACCCAAGCAGGCATGCCTAGGGCTTAGAGTGTCATTTGAGTGATTTCTGGGCCCCCTCTTTAAGTCCTCTCGTGTATATTGGTCAGAGACAGGGAAAAACTTCTGTAAAAGTTATCTAAAAAGATGAAGGCTTGAGTTCCAGGCCAGCCTGGTCTACAGAACAAGTTCCAGAACAGCCAGAGCTACAGAGAGAAACCTGTTTTCAGGGAGAAAGAGGGTGGGGGGGCGGAGTGTCTGTACTGGTACAGAAGGATGTTTTTTGGTTTTTTTGTTGTTTGTTTTGTTTTGTTTTGTTTGTTTGTTTGTTTGTTCGAAACAGGGTTTCTCTGTGTAGCTTTGGCTGTCCTGAACCCGCTTTGTAGACCAGGCTGGCCTCGAACTCACAGCGATCCACCTGCCTCTGCCTCCTGAGTGCTGGGATTATAGGCGTGCGCCACCACGCCCGGCTCCAGAAGGATGTTTTAAGTGTGTAAAATTTGAGTAAAAAAAAAGTGTGGCTAATATGATCTCAGTGTTACAGGGAGAATCTGTACATTCTCCAGTGAGTATTTACAAAAGCGCACAAGGAAATTGAGAAGGCACAGAGCTACTTGGGGCATGAGATAGCTAGGTGGACAGTCCTGCCTCTGCTTTTCTGTTTATTCTCTGTACTGTTAGATGTACGTAGACTGCTTATTTAATATTAGTAGATCCTTTGGCCATAGCCACAAGGCCCCTTTAGCTTAGCCTATCCTGGTGCTCACCCCTTTCCCCACATTTGTAAGCTCTGTTCCTACTTTCTGCTCATCTTTGGTTTTTTAACCTTTCGATACATAAAACATTAACACACACACTCCAGCCTCGGAAGGAGAGGATGTGCTGGGGTGGCAGTGGGACTCCAGGGCCAGTAGCGTAGTCCGGAGTCGGTGGCAAGGGGCTGCTTCCTATTAATTTGGGAATCCTGGAAGGCAGGTCTGTGGATGCCAAGAGTTTGAGTACTCTCAGGCACTAGGCACAAGAGTCCTGTGTGGGAGGGAGTTCACAGCAGCGGCACAGCTCATGCCTAGCTTGACCCTGTAAGCATCAGGGAAGTGGTGCTCTGAGTCTGGAACAAGGAAAGGACCACATTCTGCCCAGGTGCCCAGGACAAGAGATGGCATTTGACACTTGTATCCTCAGTAGAGCCCATCTGTTTTCTGTGCCAACAGAGGAACCCATCCGCCTGCTACGGGAGGTGGTGCTGCTGACTGACGATCGCAACTTGCGTGTAAAGGCACTGACAAGGAATGTGCCTGTGAGGGACATCCCAGCCTTCCTTACGTGGGCCCAGGTGGGCTGAGGGGTCCACACTGGGGCCCACCCCCATGGAACCATTCCTGAGAGGCCACGAGGCACCCAGTGTAGCACTGAAGATGTCCACGTGCCTGAGCCACCAATCCACCCAGAAAATAAACCATCCTCTTCCAACCTCACGCCGTGGCCGTGCTGTGGGGGAGACGCTCCTCACAGAGCCCCTCCCGAGGGTCAGGCAGAAGCTGCTGGGACCCTCCTGGGCTGCCAAGATTTAGCAGGGAGGTGACTGGCTACAGTGACAACAGGTGGACAAGCCAGATAGGCCACCAAGCTCCCAGCCTTTCTTATTTGTGTCTGGTTCCAGGGCTGGAGGGAAACCTACTCACCCTGGGTACCCAGCCAACTCTGTAGTGGCAATGGACAGAGGTTCGAGAGTTTCCATCAGATGCAGGCGAAGTGTAGACCCCTCAGTCTGCAGAGTCTCTGACCTGAATGTCTGAGAGGCTTTGGCTGTCAGAAAGAGTGCCCAGGTGTCCATCTCCCTGAGGCTTCCATCCCTATGGACCCACGCTGAATTCTGTCCATAACAACAGCCCTAGCCCTGCACACCGACACGCACGCGTGCACGCACACAGACTCACTCTTACACGCACAAACATACATTTCTCTTCCTGTCCACATCAATCTTTGCCCTTGCACTTTGCCCTTGTTTTTCCCTTTGGGCAGTCATGGGTCTAGAGGGAAGAGACATCTGGTCTTCAGTCTGTGCTTCCTGAATGGCCTTCCTTTCACTCTAGTACCCTCTTGGGGAAATTTCCTCAGACTCTTCCTGTTCCTTCTTCGCCTGTCCTCCCTTGCTAGTTGGCCCTTTCATCACCCCCAAGGCCCCAAGGCTTCCTCACCTCAGTTCCCTGTGGGGCTTCTCATTCTGAATCTTACCCTGCCCACAACAAATAAAGCTTTCCCAGCTGCCCTCCCTTCCCAGTGCCCCTCACACCTCTTGAGAAGCCTCCAGACTGATAGAGCCAAACCCAGAGGTAGAGTTGAGGTGGGCCAGTTTCTGCCTTTGTCCTCCATTTCTCTACTCACAAGGGGATGAGGGGGCCCTTTAGCCTTTGAGGGTTTTGTTTGTTTGTTTTTGGTTTTTGTTTTTTGTTTTGTTTTTCCTGCCTCTCTGTTCACAACCTCACTTGGAGGCTCTCTACCAGCAATGAATTCCTTCAGTCCAGCACAGAGGTAAAGGACTGAGAAGGCAATCTCAGGTGGAGCAGGGTCACACAGCCCACTGCCCAGCTGTCCCATCGCTGGGGTTGGTTGATGCACCAAGGGTACTCTGCTCTTGGTGCTCAAGATCCCACCAGGAGAGCCCCCCCCCCCCAACAGTGATTCGGGGGTACAAGTGCCCAGGGCTCAGAAGATGGCTCTCTTAAGTTGTAAGGCCCAGGGCACTTACTTTGATGTCCTCTCCCCTGGTTGTGTAGGCCATTGGCTGGGGATGTGGGGGTGGGGAACACCTTTCTTCTTTCTGTCCCATTTGAAACCCTGGTTTTGTTTCCTTAATAAATTTTTAGTTATGAAACAATTGACCTTCTGCTGGTCTATTTTGGGGACTGGGGAGAAGTGGGTTCAAGCCTGTACACCTGTGTTGGGGCCCTGCCACCCACCCTGGTGCAGGATCAGAAGAGAGCCACAAGATTAGGGGCCTTGGTTACTGCTTTATTGCTGTTTGGTTGAGTATAGAAAATGGAAGCGGCTCTGGAAGAGCCTGTGTACAGAGTAGGGAATATACAAAGGGGACAGAAAGGGAACTAAGGAGACCTCGCCCCAGCCCAGCTAAAGCCGGGCTCAGGATAGGGGCCACCTGGGGCGCATGCAATAAATATGGTCGGGGGCCCCAGGGAGAGGAGGGGGACACCTTGGAAGCGGAGACAGGTGGACCAGGGCTGTCATCCCTGGCTCCAAAGCTGCCTACCCTGGTGGTGAGGAAGGGAAGGGTTGGCCCTGGGGCTAGTGCCACTTGTGCAAAACGAGGAACTTCACATTATCAGTCCCGGGCTGGGCAGGAGCGGGGGCGGGGAGGCCCTCCGCCGGCTCAGTCCCCTCCCTTCTCCCCAACTGTGCCCAATGCTCCGACCCCAGCGGGGAGATTCACAGTGAGAATGGGTGTGGTCGCAAGGGCCGGAGGTAGGGCTGGGAGCGTCCGAATGATGACACCCCTCCCCCCCAAGAGCAGCACGGAGCCGTGGGAGGGGGCCAACGAACCACAGGGAGAGGCAGGGTTCTCCTTTGGTCAAAGCTGATATCAAAAATATAAATCTCCCTTCCCCTATCCCACCCCCGTCCCGGGGTTTTTCCCCACCGGCTCGGCCCCGGGCTAAGGCACAAAACAGTGAGGCCAGGTGAGGCGTACAAAGGTGGGGCCACCACTGCGGCGCTGCCACTGCTACCAGTTGTCCCCGGGCCGCCGGGCAGCACCGGGTGCACCTGTGAAGGGTGCTCTAGGTGGGAGAGAAACGGTCGATGGTCCGGCCGTCCGGTCCCGCAGCCAGGTGCGCGCCCTGGCTCAGCACCTCAGCGGCCTTATCAGGGCTGAGTCCCAGCTCGGCCGTGAATTTGGCCAGCGGGTAGAGGCTCTCGAGCGCCACCTTGGGGTCGTGCAGGAAGTGCGTGGTCTGCGCCAGCAGCTCGGCCGCAGCTGCCTTGTCCTGCTGCTTCAGGCTCAGCTGTTCAGCTGTGAGGCGGGCCACAGCAAAGACTCCCTCCGGGAAGTCGAGCTTGCCCTTGCCGTCGGGGCCGGGGACGCCAGGTAGTCCCCCGAGGCCAGCCAGAGCCCCGGCTGCACCGGCCGCTCCACCTACAGCGTGCATCTTCATATGGCTGATGAGGTTGCGCTGTTGAGCAAACTTGCCACCGCACACCTGGCACTCGTAGGGCTTCTCTCCCGAGTGGATGCGCATGTGCTCCGTGAGGCGGTACTGGCGGGTGAAGCGCATGCCGCACGCGTCGCACGCAAAGGGCTTTAGGCCTAAGTGGCTGCGCATATGGCGTGTCATGGTTCCGCGCTGCGTGAACTTCTTCCCGCAGATGGTACACGGATAGGGCCGTGTCAGCCAGTGCGTCTTCTCGTGCTGCCTCAGAGTGGCCGGGTCTTTGTAGCTCTTGTCGCAGGACGCGCAGCGGTACGGCCGCAGCAGTTCTCCTAGGCCACCCGGCGCCCCAGCGACCTTGTCTCCACCGCCACCAAAGGGAGGCCCGAGGCCGGCGGCCCCGGCAGCCACCTCTGCAGCCTCTGCCCTGCCATACAGTGCCTCCTCTTCCTCTACGTGAGCCTCCACGTGTGCATTCAGCTGTTCTGAGCTGGGGAAGCCTTTGCCACAAGGGATGCACACATACAGGTTGTCACCAAAGCTCTCAGGCTCGCCGTAAGCCAAGTGCGGACACGGGTAGCCCTCCAGGTGGCCGCCGGGTGGGCTGGGGTCCTCGCTGCTACCTGTCTCCTCGCTGCTGCTCTTATAGTCGTCGCCGTCGGCGCCTGTGCCTGGCCCGTCTAGGCTGCCAGGGTAGCGTGGCGGAGGTACCAGGCCGAGCGGGGGGGCCCCGGGTGAGGCGGTCGGATCCCCACCACGCTCCTCGAGGCGCTCGCCAGGGGAGCCTCGATCCCGGACCAGTTCATCGCCATAGCTACCCAGGCCGGGCTCGTGCTTCATCCAGCGGTAGAGGAGGCTGGAACCATCGGGGCGGCCGGGGGGCTCGGGTCCAGGACTGCCGCCGCTTCCTCGAAACGGGTCTGGAGTCGGTACGGCCTCCTCCAACTTCTGGAAGGGCAAAGGCGGCAGCGGCGGCAGGGCAAGCGGTGGCTCCTTGTAGACTGCGGGTCCCGCACCGGGAGGGCTGTCCGGGCGTGGAGGCAGTTCGCGCTCACTCAGCGGTCGTTCGGGGACCGAGGAACCTGGAGGACTCTTCTTGGACAGATCCAGGCCGCAAAGTGGGGAACATCGACGCTCCGGGGCGCAGAGTGAGGCTGCTGGGCCCGGGCCTGAAGCATACAGCTCGGCGCAGTGGGTGTTGACCGCTGCCTCCGGGCCCGACGGCGGCTCAGCGGCAGGCGGCGGCGGTGGCCCGGCTGGGGACGAGTAGCAGGCCTGGATGACGGGTGTGGCGGCCCTCAAGCCCCTGCCGGGCCGCCCGTAGGGCGCATAGCCGCCACCGCCGCTGCCTCCTCCCCGTAGGTGGCAGTACTTGCCGTGGCGTTTGAGGCGCTTCTTACACAGAGCCACGAGGTCAGGGATCTGCAGGTAGCTGGCAGCGGCCAGCACAGCGCCCAGGCTCGGCTCGGCCCCCGGAGCCACCGCTGCTGCTGCGGCGGCAGCGGCCTCAACACTGTCAGTCAGGCGGCCCGTATAGATGAAGTCCAGCACCAGGCGGAACACGGCCGGGCTCACCATGTCATGGTCCAGGTTTAGCAGGTTGTCATGGACCACCAGGGACTTGAGGTAGGCACTGCTGGCCGCCAGCACGTTCTTGTGGGCGCGGAAGAGGGCGTTCTGTACTACGATGATCACGTCGCACAAGAACCCCTTGGTGCGCTGGCTGTTGAGCTGCAGCAGGAGTTGCCTCGAGTGACCAGGCGCCTCCATCGTGTCCAGCATCGTCTGCCCAGCACACTCTCCTGCGGGGGGGGGGGGGACGACACACACCAGCTGGGTAAGAGCTACGCAGTGCAGTGCCCTGGCTAATTGTACCCAGCCCAGCACTGTTCCCCTCCGCTTCCCTTTCCCCTCAGCTGAGCAGGGACATGGAGCACCACGGCCTGGACACTAGCCGGAGGAGGATCAGCGGCCTCCGGGAGTGGAAGCCTAGGCCCGCTGACCCCGGACAGAAGGAGCAGGAGGAGAAAGGCTATGGATGGAGAGGAGGCCAGGTTAGCCTATTTGTCCCAGACCCAGGTGCTGCTGGGCACTCGAGCTGGGTTTTGGGAACTTGCAAGGAGAAAACTGTTCGGACGAAATGACCCTTTCGGAGACAATTACCCGATTTAAGCAAAATGTCCGCTTCAGGAAAAGTCATTCAGGGCCGAGAAGTTTGCCCAAGTGGGGAGAAAAGGAGCTGAGTAAGAAGCGCCTCCCGCCTCCAGAGAAGTTGCCCCAATTAGGGGAAGTGATAAGGAGGACCGGAGCACGATGCCCATCCAGGCGCCGCCCTGGCCGGGGGCTGTCAGGCCTTCGTTTGGGCCCGCCGCCCCGTCGCGGGGAGTGGAGACAGTGGCTGCGGTGGCGGGCAGAGCACGAAGGCCGGGCCCCGGCGCGGGGAGGGCGTTATATCAGGGCAGGAGGCTGAGGCAGGAAGCAGGTGGGGGGGGAGGGGGGAGCCACGCAGCTCCCAGGGGAGGGAGGGGGCAGCGCCCCGGGCGGGCACAGCCAGCTGCGGCCCTGACCCCGGCCTGCGCCCTACCCGCGTTCCGGACCCAGCCCCGGCCTCGGCTCTACATCTCTTCCCTAGCTCCCCTCTTCCCCGTCTCTCCCGAAACTCTGCCGCCCCAAACTTGGGGGAAACTTTTCCCAACTTCAGATAGGGCGGAACGAGCGCGCCGGCCCCAATTCCGCCAGCCCCCCGCTTCTCCTCCAGGCCCCCAATTTCAGCAGCCTGGCGGCCCAAGGGGGAACGCACGCCTAATCTAAAGCCGCCCTGCCCTCCGGCGAGCGCCTGGGCCCCTGTTCCCCGCCTGGCCCGCAGGGCCTCGCCGGCCCATTACCTGCGGCGGCAGCCCAGCCCGGCTTCCCTCCCCGAGGCGGTGGCAGCTCTTAGCCTGCGCCCCACCCGCCCCGCTGCCAGGCGCCGAGCTGTGCCAGGGCAGCGCCCCTGCCAGCCCCGCCCGCCGGCTCCCCTAGCCTTCCCCTCTCCTCCCCAGCCCATGTGCGGGCAGAGCCGGCCCCGGGCCGCTGACCCCGCTGTGAACCCGGCGCCGAGCAGCGGCCCAGCCGTCCCGAGTCCTCTAGGGAAGACACTTAGAGCCCTAAACGCCAGCCACGACTCGGGCACCGCGCCTTGAGGATGCTCCCGAGGCGGTCGGCAGGCACGCGAGGACCAGGCTGTCCCGGGTCCCTTGCCCTTACCCGTCGCCAACTCGAGGACCCACCTGGGGGGCATGTCGGAAGCCCCGGGCCCGGCTGCCGGCGGATCCAGGGGGGGACGTGGCTGCAATGCGCTGCCCTCCGCCCGCCGGGCCCCCGGTCGGTCTGTCCTGCCGGTCCGTCCTCCCCGCGTCCCGGTCGCGTCTCAGCCCCGCCGCGCTTTCCGCACACTCTTATCTGGAGCGGCCCGAACCGGCAGACCCTGCCGCGGCCATGGCGCCACCTCGCGGCCGCGCAGGGTGTGCGTACGGCCGAGCTGAGACCTCTGGCGCACACCTGGGCTGGAGATTTGCAGATGCGGAGCTAAGCTGGAGAGCTGCAGGTTCGGGCTTCCAGATGTGCCCATCTGGGGACCCATATATCGGACCTGGGAGTCCCATAAACCCTGGGGTTTTGAGCTGAGTGCTCCTGGCTCCTGAGTACATATTTCTATGAAGTATGGCACCAATTCGGGGAAAGTTCTGTCTTCAAAAGGGGAACTTTCCCCCCCTCCACTGGGTTTCTTGGCTGTCCTGGACTCACTTTGTAGACCAGGCTGCCCTCGAACTCACAGAGATTCGCCTGCCTCTGCCTCCCTGAGTGCTGGATTACAGTGTATGCCAAAATGCCGGGCTCAAAAGGGGAACTCTTAAGCCGAGGCTAGTGGCACATTCTATTAATCCTAGCACCAAGTTCAAGGTCCACCCCGACAACATGTGGCCCCTTCTTTAAAGGTGGGGTGTGAGAGGGTGATTTTGGAAATCCTAAATGAAATGAAGGTAAGTTCGGAGCGGGGTGGGGGTGAGTTTTCTTTTGTTGCTTTTGTTTTGTTTGTTTGTGGGGGGTTGTTTTGGTTTTTGGTTTTTCTTTTCTTTTTGTTTTTCTTTTTGTTTGTTTTTCGAGACAGGGTTTCTCTGTGTAGCCTTGACTGTCCTGGACTCACTTTGTAGTCCAGGCTGGCCTCAAACTCACAGCGATCCACCTGCCTCTGCCTCCCGAGTGCTGGGATTAAAGGCATGCGCCACCACCCCCGGCGCGGGGGTGAGTTTTATTAGGCATTTCTGAACACCACTATCCACTTGGACTCAGGCTCAAAAAAAAAAAAATCCCAACCCTCCCCCAGGCACATGCTATCAGTATGCACATCATAAACCGTCGACACTCAAACGCTGTCCAAGCAGTGACACTCAATGGCGCGCGTGTTTACACAGGCAGCCCGCCACCTCCCGGAGTCCCAACTCTAGGGCTACTGGAGACTACTACATAGAGTACCCTGTGAAACAGAGTAGAGGTTTTACCAAAAAGGCTTCCCTGAACTTTCGGGTCCCCAGAAGGACCCTGGAACCCTCGACTGGAAATAGCTAGACAAAGCTCCTTGGGGACGTGCCTCCCAACCAACTCATCCCTCCTATAAGCAGTTTTGAGGGATCATACGTTGTTTTTTCCCCCCAATCCACCATTCAAGAAATATCATCAGAACCAGCGGCTTGAGACCCACCCACTCCCAAAAGATCCTACACGCCACAAGAGGGAGGACTCGATTCATATTGGCGACTCCTCTTCTAGAAGGGAGGAGACCATGCTCCAGTTCGTGGGTCCTCTCCGGAAATGTCCCTGCATACATAGCTGCTTGCACCAGCACCCTAGCAAGCATCGCGCCTCGGTGGCCCACGCTCCGCCTTCTCCCCCGCACCTCCTGACCCCCGCCCACACCATGGGGGGGTCCCCCCCAAACCGCCCACAGCTTCTTATTGGCTGTGCCTTCCTCCGTGGCCAAGCCGGAGAGGCTGGGGCGCAGAGTTACTATGGTAACCAATGAGGTTCCCAGGATCTCATCTCTCGGAGGCCTTGGAAAGCTTAGCAACCGCGCAGGATCGCTGGGCGGGTGGGGGCCCCGCTCGCCGCACCCCACGCTGTCCTCGAGCCCCCACGCCCCCGCTTGAGGTAGTGGCTGAGTCACTCGCCCGGGGCCGCCGGCACGGCCTCTGGCTGTTCCAGTGAGACACCAAGGTCTTGGGCGCCCCCTAAAGGCTGCGTTTCCTTGGCAGGAGACTTCTGTGCCTGGCCTAGGCTTCTGGTACAACCAAGCCCTCAAGATTTCCCCTCGACAGGGTTCCGCGGTGTGCTCCGCCTCCATCTAATCCATGCAATTCCTAGCATCTCCCTACAGTATCCATACAAGCCAAGCACTGCAGTTCCACAGGGAGCTCCGTAATTCCTGAGCTCTAGAACTGTCGAGACAATGCTTTGGAGCTGAAGTAGAGTGCTGGGAATGAGCAGGCTCTCCAGTACGCTTTTAGGAATAGGTTTTGGCAGACAAACAGGGATTCTCCCACCAGATCAGAGGCCAAATCTCAAATGGCGAGCAAGGGTGCCTCTGATCGCGCTTCTGTCTTAGTCTTTTCTCCTTTTAATGGAGTTAGATGTGTGAGTCTGGAAAGAAGCCTCCAGCCTCTGTGTGTCTTTTACAAAACGGAGTCTGTCCCGTACAAGGTCTTCTGTGTCGTTCGTTCTTGTTCTAGCTCTCTCCACTATACTCCACCTACTTTTTCTTTTATTTTCTATTTATTTTTGTTGTTGTTGTTTGAGACAGGGCTTCTCTGTGTAGCCCTGCCTGTTCTGGACTTGCTTTGCAGACCAGGCTGGCATCGAACTCACAGCGATCCACCAGTCTCTGCCTCCCAAGTGCTGGGATTAAAGGCGTGCACCACCACCGCCCGGCTTTTTAATGGTTTTTCCAGATAGGGTTTCTCTGTGTAGCCTTGCCTATTCTGGACTCGCTTTGTAGACCAAGCTGGCCATAAACTCACAGAGATCTGTCTGCTTCCCATGTGCTGGGATTAGTGGCAGATGCGCACTACCATGTCCCGCCTTTTAACTCTATTTTTCCCTTCTTCCTAAACTCCCCTGGTCAGGCTGATGCCGCTTTCTCCTCTCGCTGAACACATGACACCCCCACTTAGAACCTGGAGATAGAACAGGGCTGTTCTAGAGGAACCAGCTCCCCATCTCATGGGCCCTTTTTGTGAATTCTAACTCCTAGAAAGAGGTCCCTGTCACCCTCTCGCGCGAGCTGCTGAGCCCTAGTCTCGTTCCCTCTCTCACAGGTTCTACCTAAGCCTATCCCACAGATAAGTACTGAGGTGGCCCCGCGGTGCCAGACCTGGTCTCTGCCAAGTTGCCTTCTCCACCGCTTGTCAGGCTAGCGCCTCCTTTTGTAGAAGCTTCGGACATATTTCCCAAATTCTCTTATAGAGGACCCAGTCCGGAAGCCTTTCAAGACTCCCAAGCTTCTCCATCTATCTTACCCCCAGCCCCTAAACGCCAAAGCCTGAGGTACGCGCTATTCCCCTCCTAAGCCAGTCCAGTTTCCTTTCATTGGCCCCTCAAGAGAAAGTGAGGACTCCACAGTAACCAACCATATAGGGCGCGATAACACCGCGGGGCATCTTCTGGCGTCACGTCTAGAAATTGAGCAATGTGGTTTGGGGCTACCAGGGGAGGAACCCCCAAGGTCCAGAAGTCTGAGGTCTGAGCTCCCAGGACTCCTAAAGCCCCGGAAGGGGAGAGTGAATAAACACATAACGAAGCCGCACCCTCCCTGCACTATCCTCCCCCAGCCCGCCGCCTGCAGTTCCGGAAAGTTAACCCCTTAGAGGCTAAGCCTGGGCTTAGGTACTCCCCTCCCAAGCCCTGCCCAATCCTGCTTCCGCGCGCGCATCCTCCTCCCGCTCCCAACTCCCTGCCGCTTCGTCCCGTCCTCCCTTACGCCCCCCCCTCCTCGCTAGCCACTATAAATAGCCTCTTTTCCCGTTTCCTAAATTCCCTGCTGACGTCGGCAGCGCGTCAGTGTGTAGGAGCCGCAGCCGCATGAATGAGCCGCCGCACGAGTACTACGCGCGCCTATAAAAGCGGCGGCGCCGGCCGGGCTGCGGGAGGCAAGCCGGCACTGGCGCGACGCGGCCCGCCAGGTAAGGACCCACAGACAGTCGGAGATGGGCCAATGCGCGGACACCGTGGGAGGGCAAGGAGGGGACCGGTGGGCGGCGGGTTGGAGGGTCGCTCCCGAGTGAGAATGGGGACAGAGTGGGAGGGAGGAAGGTTTCTTGCAGCTTGCTGGAGCAGGGGCCGGAGCCTGACCCAACCCTATGCAGCACCTGCCGGCACCCAGATCAAGAAGCAGACACTCTGGAGAAACATCTAGCGGAGAACCAAGCCCCCCGACCGCATTTCCCTGGGCTGAGCGGCTCCTGCGCCATCCTTTCAATAAAGTGAGAAGGTGCTGGCGTCTCAGGAGACGCGCCCCCTCATTCTCTTCCCCTGTCCGCAGCGCGGTGACTCAGCCTAGATGGCCCCGACTGACTGAGCCAGGGTGCCCACGCCAGACAGATGCACACCTCGGCCCTGCGGCTCTCTCGGAACACCCCACCCCGCATGCTACCCACGCGCCCCTTCCCTGTCCCGTCCGGTCTTGTCCCGCGTGCTGTCCCACTGTGCCCAGGACTTCCCGCCTCTGCAAGAGGAGCTGTCCTCTCAGGACCAGGCGGGGGCGGGACTTCGATCGGGCCGCCCCGCCCCCCACTGCCGGAAGTGCCTCCCGCTGGGACATCTTTGACGTCACAGGACTCTGACGTCAGCGGTCGCGTGCCCGTCCGCGCGCGCTTGGGCGAAGGGGAACGTAAGAAGCAGCAGCGCCCCCAACAGGGGGGCTATGGGACATCCCTGCCCGGGCAGCGCGCCGGCACCTTGGCTCTAGACTGCTTACTGCCCGGGTCGCCCTCAGTAACAGTCTCCAGTCACGGCCACCGACGCCTGGCCCCGCCCCAAGACCGCGGCCCCGGGCCCCTCCGCCCCTCCCTGCGCCGCTGTCCACGGTGCTGATTCAGCGCAAGCGCTTCCCTCGGGCCCGCCCGTCCCAAGGTCCCAGTGGGCGGCGGTGGGCGCTGCCCCCCCCCCCCACACGCTCGCATAGCCCCCGCCGCCCGCGGTGCTGACGTCAGCTTGCAAGCTCCGCCCCCGCGTCTCCAGGGCAACCGTGGCTTTCGATTGTTACTGTGGGAACCGGAGGTAACAGTCTACAGCCATGGTCGCCCCGCAGCACGCCCACGCTCCCCACCACGCCGAGTTCTGTCAGCCTGGGTTTGGGCAGATGCAGAGCAAGAGGAGGCGGGGCGGCGACGCAACGGCCGATGAGTATGCGGGAGGTGGCAGGGGGTGTGTTCAGAGAGGCTGCCTGCAGGCTGCTGCGCATCCACTCGGGCGGGCACAGAAGCAAGCAAGGTCCACGGAGTGTCTGAGCATCCTCCTAAGTGACTATCCTGTCTTTCCAGTCGAGGTATCGCTGCCTAAGGGCGGCGAGAAAACGGGCGCTTCTGCGATAAGGATTCTTATCTCATGGGAGGTGGAGAACTGATGGAACCAGGACTCCCGCAAGGAGGAAGAAGTCACGTTTCCTGGGAAGTTTTATCACATCTTTCTTCCAGAAAACGCTAGGCGAGCAGACAGAGGGAAGAGAGCAAAGAATCCATTTCCCAATAGAGCCCCAGCCTCCTATAAGTCCATCCCCCAACTTCCTCCTGAGCCCCAAGAGATGATTAAAAGGGTCCTTAACCAGCAAGAAGCTGGCAGGGTAGTAAAGTTAACCTGGTCCCTAGTGAATTGTCTGAAAGTATCAGGCAGCATTCTCCCTTCAGTGGGTCTCGAAATAACGCATCCTACAAAGGAGGACCTCAGAGGCCGCCGGTACGGCTGTTGATTCTGCTAGGTTACTGGCTTCCTGCAAAGCTTTAGGACTCCTATGTGTAGTTAAGCTGCAGAAAACAAACAGCAGGGATATTCTGAACAGAGGACAAATCTTTTGTAGATTGAACCCATCAGAAGATGTGGTTTGAAGGTTGACTAGACAATGCTGCTAGCGTTTGGTGTCCTAGAAAGCATTTAAGCCATGCGTTCCTCCCTGGCTTCACGCATAGGAAAGCGTTTAGCCTATCGTGAGTTTCCGCTTTCCACGGGGCAATAGAGAAAACAACCACACCCGGGAGCAGTGGTATATATTTGCAGTCCCAGCTACTCAAGAGACTGAGCCAAGTGAGCCCTTGAGCCCGGAAGCTCCAGGCTAGGCTGGGTGATAAATATGAGATCTGTCTCAAAACAGGAGTGGGGTGGGGTGTGGTGTGGTGTGGTGATGACGACAGACAAGCATGTGAGCTTTTGGATTTGAATCATCCAATCTTGAGTAAGTTACTAAGCCTTTCTATGCCTGTTTCCTCAATTGTGAAGGTCAGTTATTAGGTTGATAACAATACTTTATTTTTTTTTTTTGATAACAGTACTTTATTCATGAAATTATAAAAATGAAATTAGGCAACAGGAGGAGCCTGGGCATAGAGCTCTGTGGTACGGTCTGTGCTTAGCATGCCCAAGGTTCTGGGTTTGGTTCCTGGCACCAAAAATAAATGAATTAGGCCATGGTGGCGCATGCTTCTGAATCCCAGCTCTTGGGAGGCAGAGATAAGTGAACTTCTGTGAGTTCAGTGCTAACCAGAACTACATTGAGACCATCCGTGTCTCAAAAATAAGTTAGATGACAGGCCTCCACTTATCCCGTTGTCTGGTATAGTTAATTTTCAGTAAATGTTATTTCTAGCCTCTGGACCTTATCTGCCTGGGCTATGATTTGAAAATGCTAGAACAGTAATTGCTCAGGAGGCCTGCTTTCTCTCTGCCCAAGAGGGTTCTGAGTCACATTAAAGGCTCTTTCCTAATAACACATATTTACCAGAGGCGTAAGTCTACCCAAGGCATGACCAGGGGCAGTCTGTCAAGTAGCTCTATAGTTTTCTCTAGGAATTCCCACAGGAGGTGCATGTGGTAGTCTTTGGGTTCATTCTGCATGGTGAGAGGTGACACCCCACTTGTTGGGAGCCAGTGCCATTCTTTACCCCAAGCAAGAACACTTCTGTTCCACCTGAACCCTCTTTCCTTGTAGAGCCAGGGCCAAGAGACCACTCACATAGATCTTCCCCTTTTTTTCATTATAGGGCTCCCAAGGAGTGCAAGTCATCCTTTTCCCCAGCTTGGCGCCCACCTACAGGTGGCAGCCTATGCCTGCCAGAGGGTCTGAGTACTGATTTGCTAAGAAACGCAAGGAATACCAATGGACCAAAGCCAATAAATTTATAGGGATAATCTCATCTGTTGCAATCTCCTTTTGTCTTTTGTCTCTCCAGAGGGTTACTCCGTGTAGCCCTGGCTGTCCTGGACTCGCTTTGTAGACAAGGCTAACCTCAAACTCAGATACGCCTGCCTCTGCCTCCCAAGTGCCAAGTATAAAGGCATGTCCTACCGCTGCCAGGCAATCTCCTTTTGTCAAGGAAGCAAACCCTGTAAGATGAGAGCAAGGCACAGAGACCAACTCCCTACCCCAGCTTTGTTATGAAGGGTTTTAAAACCAGTAAGTTGGGCTTTTGGGTATAATTCCAGTCTATCCTTTTGTAAAATGTTAAAAAAAGACTTGGTGTGTATGTTTGTTTGCACATGTTGCCAGCCAATCAATGCTTTCACCTGCTGAGCTGTCACCTTGTCTGTTGGTGAAAATCTAAGTCCCAGACTAAAGAAGCCAGAGGCCTTGGTAACTGAATCAGTTATCTTCGAGTTTGAGGGAACTTAACACCTGGAAGGCTCTGCCTCAGTCTAACATTTTTGTTTTGTAGACAGGGTTTCTCTGTGTAGACTCGGCTGTCCTAGACCCACTTTGTAGACCAGACTGGCCTCAAACTCATAGAGATCCACCTGCCTCTGCTTCCCGAGTGTCGTGTGCCACTACCACCTGGCTGTTTTTTGAAAAAGGGTTTCTCTAAGTCAGAGATCCTACCTCTGTCTGCATGTGCCGCCACACTGGGCCAGCAGGTCACTGATTTCAAGCTATACCATATGCATGCCTGGACCTGAGGTTAGAGCCTCTGGAAGTAGTTATAGATGTTTGTGAGTTACAGTGTAGGTGCTGGGAACTGAACCTGGATCCTTTGAAAAAGCAGCCTGTGTTCTTAAGCCATTTTTGCAGCCCCCTGCCCCATCCATAACTTGAAACACTTACTTTGGGTAACTGAACCGGTGAAGGTGACTGTTACAAGAATGACTTGGGGTATCCGGCCAGCTCCAACTCTTGCTCAGTTACCAAGCTCCCTAAAGGATACTGTGGCTTGGGACTAAGTAGGAGCTTGTAATATCTTAGAAAACGGCAAGAGGGCAAGCCTTAAAGTGCCTGAGACTGACTGCACTCCCCAAGGGCAAGTCAGGCAGGCTACTTAAGCTTTGGCTTCCTCAACACATCAGTAATTAGCATCATCAATTATGAATAGCATTAATCTCAGAAGCCCTGCAGATGGGTTCATTAGGAAAAGGCAGTTTATTCTGTGCTGTCTTTGGCCTTGATCCAACACGTGGTATTACCTAAGCCTTCAAGCTCAGAGTTCAGAAGGGATGGGCAGTTATGGTAGAGAAAGTAAAGAACAGGGCCACGGACCAAAAGAAAGCCAACTCTCAGTCCTCAGCATCTAGGAAGCCAGAAGGCAGACAGGTCCAGGCGAAGGTGTGACAAGAGTTTTCTTGCCCAACTCTCCAAATGTGAAATGTTCTCTCTGACTCAGTCACCAAGACACGCGGCTGCTTCAGCCTGAGACTTAAGGCTTCCACCAACGGATGGTGAGACGGCTCAGCAGGTGAAGGCGAGCTGCCAAGCCTGGACCAGCTCCCTGTAGTTAATCCGCCAACCTCCTCCACCTGTGTGATAGCATGTGCACACCCATACAACAAATACGCAGAATTTAAAGACACAAAACAATAAATGACTCCCGCCAAAAGTGTGTTTTGGAGGCTCACAGCTGCAAGTGATTGCTAGCATGGTGGTACCCTGGGGTCTGTGTACCAGGAAAAAAGATGTTCACAATCTAAACCCATCACTTTATTTTTTTCGAAATAACAGGGGTGCCAGTCTCTGCTTGCCCATCACTGTGGTCACACAGGCGCTCTGGCCTTTCCATGCTTATCCTAAATCCAAGTCTCTTGAGGTTTCCTGCTATGCTTTGTTCCAGTAAAGGGCAGGGTTTACATGTGTCCTAAGACCTGACAGCTGTCTTTTAACTAGCCACGGTGAGGAGTGGCATGGAAGGCATGGGACAACTGGCTGCTGGAGCAAGCCGGTGCAGTCCGGAGACATTTGTTGATCCTTTATTCTGCAAACTGGTCCAAGAACCTCAGGTAGGCTTGACGCTGAGACGCAGCTGCCGGTATGAAGTGACCGCCAGGGTGGGTGAGGGTGACAGCTCCAAGGAACTGGCTAGCCAGTTTCATACTCTCCTGAGAAGGTATGACTCGATCAGTGTCCCCGAATACATGGAGCGAAGGCAGTGACAAGGAGCTCTGCAGGGTGGGTTCCTTGAGGCCAAGGCCTCGGGGACAGAAGCCCGACACGAGTATGATAAATTTCGGCAAGGGGAAACGGGGATCGCCTGCCTGACCCAGGGCACACACAGAAGCTGCGAGTGCGGCCCCCTGGCTGAAGCCAAGAAGTCCGTCAAAAGGCCCCAGCGTGTCCAGGGCCTGGGCCACCGTTTCCAGCGCCGCCTCCAGCCCCCTGCACACGGTGGGCTCTTCCAGCGCAGAGAAAACATCTGCTTCTTGTTCAGAAAACCACCAGCCTCGAGGCTGCTCCTCGGGAGCACAGGGTCCTACGAGCAGGTGGGAGAAGAGCCCAGGATCAGCCTTAGAGGGATGGGGAGGAAGAAAGAAGGCAGAGTTTTGGGGAAGCCACAGCTGGGGACTTGGGGGGAGGGGGGCGGAGGGGACGACACTGCAGAGGGGAACTGGCACGGACTGGACACGGATAAAGAGAAAACCCGGGGGCGCAGGTCAGAGCCCGAGTTAAAGGGGCTGGGTGAGAAGATCTCGGGGTCCGGGTGTGTGATGGGGACCAGCAAAGGCGGGGTGTTTAAGGAGCAGGCTTGTCTCACCGGAGTCTGGCCCGGCGCCCTCGGGGGCCGCTGCCTCGGAGACCGGGTGCGGCCCGCTGAGGCACACGAGCTCCGCGCGGCCCCGCAGCGCCTTCCTCAGCGCCCCTGTCTTCTCACGGAAGCCCCGCTCGCTCTGCCGGAAGCCGGCCAGGCCCAGCACACGGAGGGGCGGCCGCGCCGCCATACCGCAGCGCCACCGGAAGCGGGCCTTCCCCAAGAGGAAGTAGAACCTACGAGGGGGCGGGGCCCGTGCCGGCAACACCCCGAAGGCGGGACTCACACTTAAGACAAAAAGGTGGGGTGTGTGGCTGCTAATACCTGCCGCTTCAGACGTCTCCCGGGGCCGGCGCCACGGCTTTCTGGTCTGCGCAGCTGCAACCCTCACAGGCCGGGACTTTGGACTCCTGGTGCACCTGAGGTAGCGGACCGATCCAAGTCTCTACAGCGACCCCCACTCCGCCCCCCTGCATTTCCCCCGGTGTCCTCAGGGCGGCGGCCGAGGCTCACGTCGCACGGACGGCAGCCCGGGCCAAGGCTGCGCCCACGGGTGGTTACCGCTCTGCCTCTCCGCCCTAGGTTGTAGTCCCCTCCTACCTTGCGCGATGGCCGCTGGCGGAGCCCCGGGGGTGCCCGGTCCCGACCGTAGTTCACTGTCCATGGCCCTAAGGAGCTGCCGGCGTAGAAGTCCATGGGGTAGGGCTGCTGCCAAGAAATGCCCTTCAGAGCCACGGCTGCCTAGAGGAGAAAAGGCAATGGTGTCTCGAATTTTTTAGATATATGTAATTATAGTCTCTGCACTAGCAAATTAGACCACGGCTTATGAAGGGTAAATATATATACTGCAGAAAGAAAATGTGAGGTGAAGAGAGGCACAGCTACACAGCGAGTCAGGTGGGACGCATGGCTCATGCCCCTCAACACTGTTCAACTGAGGCCAGCCTGGACTACATAAAACGAAGTCTTAAATACAAAAAAAAAAAAAAAAAAAAGGGAACAGCAAGATGGTGACTCAATCTCGCCCTCCCATCCCTCCCTCTCCCCATCTCCCTCTCCCTTGCTCTTTAGCTTTTCATGTCAGAGTTTCTCTGTGTAGCGTTGGCTGTCCTGGAACTCGATCTGTAGACCAAGCTGGCCGCAAACTCACAGAGCTCTGCTTCGAGAATACTGGGACTAAAGGCGTGCGCCACCACTGCCTGGCAGAATCCAGAGATCCTAAGTGCTGCTTACCCATGCCAGACATCTCACAACGGAGAGAAGGTACAAAGCACACTACCCCCGCAGAGTTTCAAAATGTGGTTGTTACCTCGTAAGGTGTCAGCAGTGGCTTGGGAAAGACTGAGCCCCAGTCAATGGAGAGGCGTGGACATGCCACCTGCACCCACCTAAGAAGGGAAGTCAGTAAGACGTGACATGGAGACCACCTCTCTCTGGGGTACCACATTGAAGATGACAGTATCTTAATTACCCATTTGTCAACGGCATGTATTGATCCTACGGTTAAGAGTACTATACTGTTGGGAAGGTAACTCTGTAAAGTGCTTGCCTTGTAAACCAAGGACTTGACCTTAGCACCCAGAACCATTGCATTAAAAACCAAAAGTGTGTGTGTGTGTGTGTGTGTGTGTGTGTGTGTGTGTGTGTGTGTGTGTTATGATATACACTTGTACCCCAGCACTGGAGAGGTCCAGACAGGTAGATCGCCAGCTAGAGTACTTGACAAACTTCAGGTCAGTAAGGGACCGTCTTGGGGGGGGGGTGGGGGGGGAAGTGGGACAGCACCTCAGGGTGGACACTAGAGATCTACACTAATACACATTCAAAAGAAAACAACCCTACCTTAATCAATCAGACTCAGGTCATCAGACCTTTGCTCCATAAGCCATCTCCCCAGGCCCGTAAGAGCTTTCTGGGAACAGTTAATTTGCAATTACCCACCTAGAACTAAAGTTTGCACATTGTACCCTTAAACTCATGCCACCAGACTACTATGATGACCAGACAATGCAGGTGGCCGGCCCGGGGTCAAGAGTAGCCCCTGCTGGATAAGAAATTGATAAATATTAAGATTTCACGACCACATGCTATTCCCATTGGCTACAGCCTGTGCTGCAGAACCTTTTTTTTTTTTTTTTTTTTTTTTTCCCCATTTTGGTTTTTGAGACAGAGTATCTCTGTGGAGCCTTGGCTGTCCCGGACTCACTTTGTAGACCAGGCTGGCCTCAAACTCAGAGATCCACCTGCCTCTGTCTCCGAGTGCTGGGATTATAGGTGTGTGCCATTACACCAGGCTAGAACCTGGTTTCATTCTTTAAAAAAAAAAAAAAAAAAAAAAATTATTATTTATGCAGTGTTCTGCCTGCATGTACACCTGCCCACCAGAAGAGGGCACCAGATCTCATTATAGATGGTTGTGAGCCACCATGTGGTTGCTGGAATTGAACTCAGGACCTTTGGAAGAGCAGACAGTGTTCTTAACCTCTGAGCCATCTCTCTGGCCCTAGAACCTGGTTTCTAAGCTGCTCACCCTACATAGGCAAGGTGGGGGAACTCACACGTCCACCTCAGGAAACAGACTCAGCTTGCTGGGGAAGATCTCAGAGAGCAGCAGTCGCACAAAGGGAAGTCCCAGGTCTCTGAGCTGAGATTCCAAGTGCTGTTGGGAGAAGGGGGCCGGGTGGTGTTTCTGCGATGAAGCAGCCAAGGCTAGATATTTCAGCTCCCTGCTTTTCTCAGCTGCATTCCTGTCAGCCCCCTCCTCCTGATGCTGAGCCCTCTTACCTCTAGGATCTTGGGGCTGCCCTGGCGGCCCAAAGTTCCCAGAATAAGGCCCCAGGTCTTGGCTGAGCGTGCTGCAGCAATGGCTTCCTGGCGGGTGGCCTGCATGCGCTGATGGTCATAGTGCTCTCTGGATAGGACTTTGCTATATGGGTCATACCTGAAAAGAAGCTGCCAGAATCACCACAGCAGCCCAGAGTCTGCTAAGTGCTTCTCTGACATGGAATCTAAGCATGGAATTAGGAAATCTGGCCCTAGTCAGAAACAAGGATTGTTACTGAGATTACTAACAAGAGATAAGTCCCCCAGTGAGAGCAGGGGAGAGCAGAAGAGTGTTTTAAGAGCTTGGGGGTGACTCCGAGGTAGGCAACAACAACCCGGGGTCTAAATTCCAGATGTGCTTCAGTTAGAGCTGGCGGCCACTGACCAGGGAGTGAGGGGCAATTCGGCCTAATGAGGGACTCCCGCCCTGCCAGATGGCCAGCCCTCCCCAGCCGTACCGGTAAGCAAGGACATTAGGGTTGGCAATCATGACAGACTCCAGATGGAAGCGGCCATCTCCAAGATACCTGTAGGGTGGGAAGACTGTGTGAGTGTGGTACAGGATAGCAAGGGGGGTGGGGTGGGGGTGGGGCTTACAGAGCAGGGGACTGAGTTCTCAGCCACCCGTGCTGCTGATTTCTGTGAAAACTGACAGTCCTCAGTTCACCTCTTAGGGCCTCTCATCTGTACAGTAAAGATGCCCAAGAGACACCTCTAGCTGTGTAATGCAGTGGTCTCCCATGGCAAAAGTCAAGGTGGTGCCAAGGCCAAGGAAAGGCCACTGGGGCCCAGGAGAGCCTAATTTGAAAGCTGAGGGACAGTTTTTTATTAAGGTCAACATAGACATAAGAAGTTGTGTTCAAGCCGCGGGTGGTGGCGCACACCTTTAATCCCAGCACTTGGGAAGCAAAGGCAAGTGGATCGCTGTGAGTTTGAGGCCAGTCTAGGCTACAAAGTGAAGGACGGCCAAGCCTACACAAAGAAACCCTGTCTCGGGAAATAAATAAATAAATAAATAAATAAATAAATAAATAAATAAATAAAGTTGTGTTCAAGATGTTGTCTGTGCTCAGGGCTGGAAAGATAGATGGCTCATTAGTTAAGAGCATTGACTGCTCTTTCAGAGGACCTGGGTTCGATTCCCACCACCTACACAGTGGCTCACAGCCACCTGTAACTCCTGTCCTAGAGGATCTGATACCCTCTTCTGACTTCCCCATGGATCAAGCACACGGGTAGCAAACAGACATACACAAAAGCAACACACACAGTAAGAATAAAGAAGCTGGGCGGTGGTGTCCCACAGGAGGCTGAGGTAGGACATCTGAAATCGAGGCCAGCCAGGGGTACAGTTTGAGTTCCAGGACAGCCAGGGCTACACAGAGGAAACCCCATCTAGGAAATCCAAAATAAACAAAAATAAAGTACAAAATTTAAAAATACATAGGCTATCGAAGGGGTTCCAGGGTGCACACTGGCTGCTCTTGGGCCTCAGCGGCACTGATCCAGTGCTGGGTTATAACAGCTACTATTTCTTGTACTTTCTGAGTTCCAGGCCTGAAGTAAGGACCTAAAACACATGCACTATTGCCATTTTACAGGAGATACACCTAAGGTCCAAGGACTTTAATACACTTGCTCAAGCCAGGCATAGTGGTGCATGTCTTTAATCCCAGCACTTGGGAGGCAGAGGCAGGGGGATCTCTATGAATTTGAGGCCAGCCTGGGCTTCATAGTGAGACCTTGTCTCAAAAACAAACAAGCAAACAAGCAAATAAACCAAAACCCACTTGCTCAATCAACACTGCCATCAAGCAGTGTATCTGAGATTTGATACCAGGTTTCACCACTAGGGCCACATGGAACACACCTGCAGAGATGCAGTCTCTCATGGTACCTTCCTGGGACCTGCAGAGTCCAGAGCTTACCAGATAGCTTACCCATAGCAGCTGCTGCCCTCCGTCTATATGGTCTATACCTCCTCTTGAGGCCAACACTCAGATTACCTCCCTCAACACACACCCTGAGGCCCCAGATGATGGGCATCCATAAATGCTGGCACAAGGACATGAGGAGAGGCTCTCAGGGAGCAGGCCTCCAGGGCTGGCCTATGGTAGGCCTGTATGTGGGCCTAAAGGCAGGAGTACCCTATGTGGGTGTAGCAAAACCTGTGGAACCAGTACCCGAAGCTCCTAGGGGTGGGGCTGAGTCACGGTGCCCCTCCTTCCTTTCTTGCCATTAGCTAGGAAAGGACTCCCCTCCCCAGTCCCAGCCGGAGGGGCTGTCGGCTGCTGCTGCTGCGAGGCTGGCTGCATTCACACAACATTAAGCATTTCCATTACCTAAAATAATTAGGCGGCAGGAGACACGCTGCTCCTGCTTGTTAGCTGTCCGGATGCTAAATTAATGGGGCTGCAGCCTGGGCGTGACCATCCATCTTCTCCAATTATATTCCCTCCATTTCTACCCATCCTGATGCCCGAATCAGGCCCTCTGAGTTCTGTCTCCACACTAGGCACAGCCTTCTGGATGAAGGATGGAACACCAGGGAATGCAAGTCTGTAGTCCCCTCTTGGGCCCCATCTTGCAAGGTGACCTTGAGCACACAGGTTAGGGGCATTAGACTCGGCTTCTTTCTTCCCTTCCCTGAGTAAGTATTTTGTATGTCTCTATAAACTGGCCTCCGTTTTTAACTTACACAACAGCTTCTACTTCCTTGGGTAGTCGGGGAGATGTGCAGCCTAGGATCTCCCCAGGGGACAGGGGCTTGCACTGTGGGACGCTGATGTGATAATCAGCTTTCAGCTCCTGCGCAGCTGCCTGTGTTGATAGAGATGGAAGGGCGGGAGGAACAGGCCAGAGCACCAGGCACAGGAGGCGGTAGCACCCTGGGGTAGCCTCTCTACCCCACAGGATGCTGGCAATCCTAGATCTACTTACCTGTAAAGTTGACACAAACTGAATAGTGCTGACCAGAGCAAGTGAGCTGCCTGGTGTAAAGGTGAGGCGGACTGAGTCCAGAAGATGGGCAGTGTCTATCCGGATATCCACAAAGACATACAACACACGCAAGTCTTGGATTGAGGTATCCATGGGGACTACAGAGAAGAGTTAAAAAAAAAAAAAAAAAAAAGGTGTTCTGAAAGGCAGAAGGAGCAGAGAGCCCGGCCCAGTCCCAGAACTCATCCCTTAGCTGGGTACCCAGCCTGTTCTACCAGGACGAGCCTTTCAAACAAGTGCATCTGCCAGGTGTGGTAACTCACACCTGTAATCCTAGCAGCTGGGAGGCTAAAACAGGAGGATAGCTGTTAGGTTCCAGGCCTTCTTGGGCTACCGAGTGAGATTGTCTCAAAAAAACAAACAAAAACATCAAACATGCACATCTGACACAGTAGCCTGATTCTCAAGGCAGCCAGATCCAGAGCAAAGAGCCACCAGTGGAGCAGAAAGGCCAAGGCCACCCCGGAAACCAGAAGGGACTTTGTGCTTGTGAGCAGAACAAGAAAAACACGTGATGGAGATTGGCGTGCAGCCTGCCTCCCCGCCAGTAGTCGGGCGTCCCAGCCTACCATACCTAGACAGCTGTGGCCATAGTGTACCAGGAAGTCGACTCCCAAGGCCCTTGCAGTAAAGTCATCCACACAGCAAGCCCCATAGGTCACATCACCCATCACCATCACCTCAGCCTCTGTGAACCTGTAGGGGTGGTTGGGAAACAATGGGACAGAGACGCAAGGATTGAGGTGGGAGATAGTCCTAACTTTGGAGGTGTCTCAGGACCCAGATCTTCTTTGCCCACATCTTCCAACTCCTTGAGTTGGCAGCTGCCAACCAAGAGTAGGAGGGGTGCAGCTGCCACTTCCCTCAGCCCTGGCAGCAGTTCCTGGAACAGTTGCTATGTGAGGATATGTCTGCAGCACACTGGCCAGCCTTAGACTACAAGAAGAACCCCTAAGCCGGGCGTCGTGGCACACGCCTTTAATCCCAGCACTCGGGAGGCAGAGGCAGGCGGATCGCTGTGAGTTCGAGGCCAGCCTGGTCTACAAAGTGAGTCCAGGATGGCCAAGGCTACACAGAGAAACCCTGTCTCGAAAAACCAAAAAAAAACAAAACAAAACAAAACAAAAAAACTAACCCTCATTAAGTGCATGTGCAGAGTCCATCACAGACCCCAAGACTCTGACCCACCCTACCCAGGGCAGGTAAAGATTCCCCACCCCCCACCCCTAACCCTCCACCAAGCTCTGGCATTTTTGTCTGTGTGGACCTGGATGAATGGATACACATGGTCTCCCCTTGCCCGGACCCCGCCAGCTCCACCCATAGGCAAGGCCATGAGTGCCCAGGATGGAGAGGACCCATGCTCAGCTCCCCCACAGCACATGGCGCTGCCCACACTCCTCATTGCATCAGGAAGAGTGGGCTCTGGACAGCACATTGTTATGAGATCTGCTGCCAGGTCTGAATCACTGGGGGTGGGGGGCAGGGTGGCTAGGAAAGACTCTGAACTCCTAAACTCACTGCTTGGACAGAGCAGGAAGCTGAGCTCTCCTAGGAAGGGGCCACACCTAGACGCCATAGAGGCTGCCTCTGTTGACTGGGTTCCCCCCACTCTTCCTCTGGGGTGCGGTGGGGGAAGCTGAACTGCGGCCACTCTGCCCCCCTCCTCCACCCCCTTCCCCAAATCAGGCTGTGCACAGAAGCAGATTATTCAGCTCCTTAGAATGCAGCCCAGGCTCTGAGTCAGCCAGAGCACTTAATTTTTTATAGATTAAAATGTATGCAAATTGGCCTGAGCCCCAGAGAGCATCCCCAAGGGGTAAGAGGGTGGGAGCAGGGAAGTGGGTCTGTGGTGGGAGGGAGGGAGGGAGAGGGGTGAGGGCAGGGAAGTAGGAGGTTCCCATCGAGAGAGATGGCCTCCCCTCCCTGTGCTCAAGCTGGCTCCAGATGGCTGAGCACTACTCTTCCTCCCTCACCCCACCCCCCACCCCCAGCAATGGTTCATTGTCACGAAGAAACTTAGAAGGAGGGGGCAGAGGAACTGAACACCTTTCCCATCACCTCCGCCACCCATGCCTACTCCCACCCAAACTGAGCCTGAGAAAAAGATGCACCCTCTTCAACTCCCCCAGCCTCTCATCCCTCCACTCTGCCCCACCCTTGACAGCCAGACCCTCGCCCATTTAAGGTTAGCTTTTCAGGTTCCTCCCAGATGCCACTACTTGCTCTGGCCTAGAAACTGAAATTAACTTCTTTGCTCTTGCCCAGATTCTATAGGGGAAGGGAAATGGACAAACCAGGTTCTCAGCAACCTGGGAAAGAGAGAGAGAGAGAGAGAGAGAGAGAGAGAGAGAGAGTATGTGTGTGTGTGTGTGTGTGTGTGTGTATGTGTGTAAGAGGCTTAGGGGTTAGCCAGTGGTCTAGAAGAGAAAGGTTATGCCAAGAGGCATAAGTATACTAGATGAAGGGTCAGCTTGCTCTCCAGTGCCCAGGCCTCACCTTTCCAAGATGTCCACAATGGTGCAGGCAAAGAGTAGAAGCCCTTCTGGCATCTGTAAGGCCACTGCAACACAAATACAGGAAAGGCAGAGGGCTAGGCTGGGACGGGGACATGGCCCCACGTCTGTGCAGACAACCTCTGTTCACTCTCACCCCAGCTCCATCCTTTCAGGGCTCACCTTTCTTGGCCTGGGCTTGTCGGATCCTCCAGATGGTCTTGGGGATCTCAAAGTTGTAGTTAGAAGGCAGAGCTTGGACAGCAGCCTGTAACTGGGGGTCACTGAGGATCTCAGGGGGGATCTGGTTGGCCAGTCGGCCCCGAGACAGGCGACCTGGAACAAACACAAGGCCTGAGTCTGCACCTGCCGTACAAGCACAGGCGGTTAGTCTGTTAACTCTAAACTGAAGGCCCAGATCCCGCACACAAAGGACATCACCCAGCTTTTGCCCCAACTGAACTCATCCTACAGACAGAGACAGCCCATAAGCCAGGGGGGAAAACGTCTGCACAATTAACTTCTATGCCGTGAGATGACTAGCCAGACACAAATGGGGGTAGGGCTCACCCCTCAGGACTAGAAATGACACACACACAAAGACTAAACTGCAAAGCCCCATTGATTCGGCCCACGTTGATTAAGCCATGCCTTTGTCCCTTTCCTTCCTGAAAAGGGTAAGAAAGATGGATTTGGTGAGCACATCTATGATCTCAGCACTCAAGAAGCTGAGGCAGGAGGATCAAGATGTCAAGGCCAGCAAAGACAACATAACAAGACCTTGTCTCAACAAAACAAAACAAAACAAAAAAAAACAGGGCTGCAGAGATGGCTCAGCAGTTCAAAACACTGGCTGGCTTCTCTCCCAGGGGTGCTGAGTTCAATTCCCAGCAACCACATGGTGGCTCACAACCATCTAAAACGGCAAATAGAGCGTTCATCTACATAAATAAATCTTTTTTGAGTTTGAGGCTAGCCTGGCCTCTATAGGGAGTTCCAGGCCACTCAGAGTTACATAGTGAGATCCTGTCTCATAAAACAACAAAAATCCACAGACAAACCAGGAGTGCAGAAAAGGTAACGTGCCCGTCACACAAGCCTGAGGACCTGAGTTCATATCTGCAGAACTCATGTAAAGTGGATCGCAACAGCAGGCCTGTGATCCCAGCGCAGAGGCTTGTTAGCCATTCCAGCCGATCAAGGAGCTCCATTTTCAGCAATAGACTGAATTAAAAAAATTAACTGGGCGTGGTGGCGCACACCTTTAATCCCAGCACTTGAGAGGCAGAGGCAGGGGGATCTCTGTGAGTTCCTGGCCAGCCTGGTCTACAAACTGAGTTCAGGACAGACAGAGCTACACAGAGAAACCCCGTCTCGAAAAAACAAAAATAAAAAATAAAGGTGAGGTGCTGGAGAGACGGTCCGGCAGTTATGAGTACCTATTACTGAAATAGCCTATAATTCCAGCTCCAGGGGATCGAACACTCATTCCTGACCTCCTTGGGTACCTGCACACATGTGTGCAACACAGAAACACACACATAAATTTAAAAATGAGTTTTAAAATGAAGACTGAAAAGATGACCCAGGGTAAAGGTGCCTGAGGGCCTGAGTTCAACCCCCTGAATGCATAAGGTAAAAGAGTCATAATCTCTATACACGGGCCGCCACACAGGTGTGTGACACGAGCACACATGCATGCACACACACAGACATACACAACAAATAAGTGTTTTTGTTTTTTTGTTTTTCAAGACAGGGTTTCTCTGTGTAGCCTTGGCTGTCCTGAACTCACTTTGTAGACCAGGCTGGCCTCAAACTCACAGTGATCCACCTGCCTCTGCCTCCCGAGTGCTGGGATTAAAGGTGTGCCCCACCACACCTGGCTACTTATGTATTTTTTTTTAAAGATTTACTTATTTATTATTTATAGAATATTCTGCCTGCATGTACACCTGCACGCCAAAAGAGGGCACCAGATCTCATTATAGGTGGTTGTGAGCCACCATGTGGTTGCTGGAAATTGAACTCAGGGAATTGAACCTTTGGAAGAACAGACAGTGCTCTTAACCTCTGAGCCACCTCTCCAGGCTGCCATACGGGGGCCTGGGAAATGAAGTTGGGACCTTTGGAAGCACAGTGAGAGCTCTTCATCACTGAACCATCTTTCCAGCTCCAAAAACCTCCTCTTTTTAATAATTAAAAAAAAAAAAAAAAAAAAAAAAAGCCAGGTGTGGAGTTGTACGCCTTTAATCCCAGCACTTGGGAGGTGGAGGCAGAGGCAGGTGGATCACTGTGAGTTCGAGGTCAGCCTGGTCTACAAAGCGAGTTCAGGACAGCCAAGGCTACACAGAGAACCCTGTCTCAAAAAACCAAATACCTGACATTGACCTTTGGTCTCTACACACACACACACACACACACACACACACACACACACACACACTACAATTTAACTAGGTGTGATATAATGAGACTGTCTTAAATTGAAAAGAGGCTTGGTCGTATAACTCAGACTGCTTGCTTAGCATGGGCAGGGCTCTGGGTTCAATCCCCAGTAGCCCCTGTGTTGTATCTATCTCTATGTCTGCGTGAGTCTATCTGGGTATGCTGTGCATGTGTGTTTGTATCTGTGTGAATCTGTGGGGGACATACGTGTTTGTGTGTGTCCGTGTGTAATTCTTAAATTTTGGTGGTGGTGGTGGTGGTGGTCATGGTGGCTGCCTAGCCCACCATGTTTGAGACCCTGTCTCAAAACTGCCACAATTGGGGGTGGGGCATCTCAGTCCTTAGAGCCATTTGCTCCTTTTCTAGCAGACCAGAGTTTGATACCCAGCACCCACATTAGGCCGTTCACAACCACCCCGTAATTCCAGCTCCAGAGGAATGTGATACTCTCAGCCCCACATAGGCGACACACAGACACATAAAAAATAAACTTAGGGAGCTGGAGAGGTGGCTCAGAGGTTAAGAGCACTGACTGCTCCTCCAGAGGTCCTCAGTTCAATTCCCAGCAACCACATACTGGCTCACAACCATCTATAATGTGATCTGATGCCCTCTTCTGGCCTGCAGGTGTACATGCAGGCAGAGCACTGAATACTTAATAAATAAATCTTTTTTAAAAAAATAATAAACTTAGAAGGTGGATCCCTGTGAGTTCAAGGCCAGCCTGGTCTACAAAGTGAGTCCAGGACAGCCAGGGACACATACAGAAAAACCCTGTCTCGAAAAACAAAAACAAAAAGAACAACAACAAAATAATAATAATAAAATAAACTTAGAAAAAAAGGTTTTTTAACTATAGGGAAATAAGCACCATACATTGAATTGACTTAAGTTCCCTAATCTGTATGTCAATGGAGGAAGGCCAGAAAGAGCTCACTCTAGTAGTTCTGGACAGAAGGGTGACCATACATACACCTTAGGAGTTAACACTCCCTAGCCTGGGCAGAGAGGGACACAAATAAGCCCTTGAACAAGGAAGAAATTATGGAAGCCAGGCGTGGTGGAGCACGCCTTTAATCCCAGCACTTGGAAGACAGAGGATCAAAGTGAGTTGGAGGCCAGCCTGGTCTACAGGACAGCCAAGGTGACACAGAGAAAGCCAGTCTCGAAAAAAGAAAAAACAAAACAAAAAAGGAAAAAAGAAAGCACTGAAGCCAGCAAGACAGTTTAGTGGGTAGAGGTACTACCCTTGGGGACCTGTGTTGCATCTCTAGCCCAGATGGAGAAAACTGACTCCGCTAGTTTGGTTGGTTGGTTGGTTTTGCTTTTTCCCAGATGGGGCTTCTCTGTGTAGCCTTGGCTGTCCTAGACTCGCTTTGTAGACCAGGCTGGCCTCGAACTCACAGCAAGCTACCTGCCTCTGCCTCCCGAGTGCTGGGATTAAAGGCTAGTTATTCTTTGAGTTCCACAGGCACTGTGACACACTGGTCAAATAAGTGTAAATAATGTAAAATAAATACATGAATATGTAAACAATAATAACTAAGTTTTTAAAAAAATACTGAGCCCGGCGGTGCTGGTCTTTAATCCCAGCAGAGGCAGGCAGATCTCAGATCTCGGTGAGTTCGAGGCCATCCTTGTCTACAGAGAGAGTGCCAGGACAGTCGGGGAGGGGGGGAGTTACACAGAGAAACCCTGTCTCGAAAAACCAAAAAATAAAACAAAATACAAGACCGAGGCTCTTCAGCAAGCCTTATGCTGGAAATCTTTCTCTCCTCAACATCGTATCTCACCAGGAGCCAATCTGGAGATGTGAAAAGACAAAAAATTAACTCCGTACCTACAGAGCCTCTGTTATGTACTTCATTCTCCTGGGGCCCCTATGACAGGGGCGATGCTCCCTGACCAGTGCTTTCATCTGCTTCGGTGGAGGAGTGCACGGAAGAACTCCATAGTCCGGAAGGCTGGGCTCCTGAGATCACACTTGAGGATTACCACTCATAGAGCCTTTGGTCAGTTGTTTTCATGACTTTGGGCGCCAAATCTCCTGTGGCCTTTTGGGCACCGCAACTGCTAGGAGGAGCTAGAGGAAGAGGAGCAGTAGGCACCTCCTCCTTCATCCAGTCTGTCATCGTCTGTTTGAATCAGTATGGTACTGTAGTCCCTACACCTAGCACAGGGCGGACATTTAGTGGGCGCCGGCTAGTGCCTGGTGAAGGATACCAAGCGCCTCATTCTGAGCCCACTTGTAAAACGCGCCACAAGTCCCTTCCCTCCCGTCGGACCTGTGCTATACGTCAATCTTCCGGAGTCTGTCTGCTAGCCAAAACAGGGTGTCGTTTCGCCCTGCGGATCATAAGCTCCCAGGAGAGAAGGCTCTTCTCTTCCCGAGAGAAAAGACTGGTCCCTGGGACTCTAGTGTTGCTTACGAGCCCGCCCGGAACGTCCAACAGCTTGGAGACTCTCGGGTCTCAAGGAGAAAGGAGTCACCTCCTGCCCTGTCGCGGACCTGAGGGCTCCACCCAGAGTTGTGAGGTCTGGAGGCCACAGCGTTGCTGCACCCACCTCTGCTGGGGCCGATTCCGCTTCCAGGCTCCGGTGTCTCGGACACAACCAGCGCCGCCATCTCCCTGCAGCCCACGTGGGGACCAAAAAGGCAGCGCTGGAGGAACGCGGAAAGCCCAGGCAGCACGATCGACTGCCGAGAGGCCGGCAGAGGGCGGGGATTCTCGCGGGGCGGAGACTAAACAGATGTGGGCGGTACTACACTAGGCCCTGGTTGGTCCCAAAGGATTGGACTCTCAGGACTCTGCGGCTTCCCCAGTGGTCTCCCTTGTCCCCATGCTCTTCCCTGGCCTGGTTCAAAACTGTCACTCGCCGCTTAGTGTGCCTATGCGAGTTCCGCTGGCCTACCTTGTCTTCCTGTTGCTCCCCGCCCTCGCCTGGTAAACTGTAATCGGTCAGCAGACTCAGAGAACTCTGCTGTCCCGACAGGATGGAGCCTTACCGCCTAACAGCCCAGAAAGCATGATGAAGATTGCTGCGAACCCACTTTGTGGAGGGTTGGCATGAAAGATGCTGGCACTCGAGGAGAGAAGCTGGAAACTGAAAAGGCTTTCTAGGCAGGTCTGGGCAGCCTGAGGCCTCCAATTCCCTAACCCTTCTGAGCCCTGGCGAGCCTTGGCGCTGTCCTTCAGGCTATAGCCTTTCCCTTGATCAGTGGACAGCACTCCTGGGAGCCCAATGAGAAGGCAGCCATCAGCGAGACAGCCTTGACCTTTGGAAGAAGAAAGCACCTGCAGGCCTTACTTACCCTCAGCAGTCTGAACCGTGGTCACCAGGACTCTGAAACCCCCCTACTCCCACCCTTCTCTCTCTCTCTCTCTCTCTCTCTCTCTCTCTCTCTCTCTCTCTCTCTCTCTGTCTCTCCCTCCCTCCCTCCCTCCCTCCCTCCCTCCCTCCCTCCCTCTGCAGTGGTGAGCACAGCTGTCCCTTTAAGACAGCTCTGTGGCCTCAGGCTCCCCTGGAGGCCCTCCCTGCTTGGAAACCCCTAATTAAGGTGCGGAGAGATGTTTAAAAACACACACACACACACACACACACACAGAGAGAGAGAGAGAGAGAGAGAGAGAGAGAGAGAGAGAGAGAGAGAGAGAGAGCGCCAGGGACAGGCCTTGCCTGGAAGGCTGCTTAGAGGAGAGAGAGCTAGGCAGGCTGCGAGTGAGCAGCCAAGGGAAGGGATAGAGGGTGAGTCTCCTACCCCACCCCCACCCCCCACCCCCTAGTCTTTGCAACTCTTTAGACTTGTGTGTCTTGGCCTGGAATATTCTCATCCATCTTTCACTTGATAGGAGTCCAGCTTGAACTTCCTATATTGCCCAGTTTCTCTGGACATCCCCACCCCTCAGGTCTGAACTCTACTACGGAAGCCCACTCTGCCACCTCAGCATACCAGAGGCTGGCGTGCTTGTGGGGAGCTTCCTTCTGGTCTAGCTCTGCAAAGCTGCAAGTTCTGTGGTGGAAAGAATGGCACCAGTGGCTCAGTGGCTTCTCCCAGCAGCCGCCTCCCTCATCCTGCTAGGGCCTTTCCCTGGTCAGAGAGGTATGCTCCATCCCCTAACATTGCTGCATTGCTTCTATCGCCAATGAGCAGCCCTGCCCCACCCCCATCCCCGTTAGGAAGCCAGGTGGTACCGAGGTAAACTGCAGCTCAAAACAGTCGTGACTGTGTCTCCAAGACCTTGTGGGCACACAGGACAGTGGTAGCTGCCACTCAGCACACTTCCGTCTGTCCGTGGGGGGTCCCCCTTCTGAGTTACTCAGCAGCAGTCTGAGGAGTCACTCTCTGATGAGAAAGACAGGCTCAATGTAAACCCCCTCCCCCATTACACTACACCACCAACCTACAGCCACCCCCTTCCCCTGGCTGGACTCCAAGTCAACACCAGCCCTCCTAGACCCCAAAATAACTGCTGCTCACACTCATGCCGCCCAACTCTACCCGGTATATTGGAGTTTGGGGGGCAAGGGGGTCATGGGGAGGCAGTGTGGGAAGATGGGAAAAGGACTAGCAGCGTACCCTCACCGGGCCCACACTTTATCACTGATTTCTGGGTGCTGTTGAGCAAGCCAAGCCATTTAAGTTGTCTGGGGCCCCACAGCTCTGTCCTATAGAGTTTAATCTGGCCAGAATCAGGTGGGGGCAAGGCCAGTGGAGTCCTGCAGGTGGCAGGAACTAAGAGGAGAAACGCCTCAGCCTGTGTTCCCAGCCCTAGAGGGCCCAAGCTGAGTAATGCTCTAAATCAGGTTACTTTGGATCTTCAAACATTTTGTGCATTCTGTCCTTCCTGGGTGCCCTTTCCACTCAACCTGTTGAAGCCAGACTTCAAGGGTGCCTTTCTCTGATTCTCCCTCATGCCTTCATGTTGCTTGCTGGCTAGCCCTTCCGTGCCTTGTAAACTTTGTTATCTGCGCACACAGCTTGGGGATCTTTCTTCTGTATCTCATACTTTTGATTGTCCTGAAGCATGTATTCTGAGCTCAAGCCTTGGGGGGGTCTGAGGGGGCTTTAGGGTCCTGAGGGCCTGCATGAGTCCGTGAATGATGGCGGCCTGGCTTTTGATTTCTATCACAAATTTACTCCACAGGGAACGTAGATCTCTGTTTAGATGGCAGCCGTCAAATCAACTCCACTCCCACCCCAACTCCCGCCCCAGATCAGCTCCAGAGCAGTACCCTACTTGTTTTTCTTCCAGGCACTTAGAATAACCTGGGCTTTTCTCGTTTGGTCCTATTAGACTATAAACTTCAGGACGACAGAAACCTCTTTTCACCTTCATAGTGTAAATACATATAACTCTTAATGTGTTCAACGAGCGACCTGGCTTTTTCCTCTTTCGGAGTCCTTCTCATCACAAGCCAGTAGGGGGTGCCGGCCTCCACCTTAGCATCTCTGCTGGCTTGAACCTTTTCCGCGCTGGGCCCAAAAGCCCCTGCAGGACCCGCTTTCCAAGCGGTACCACCTCCCTGTTTGGAGAATCCTCTCAAAGGCGGGGTCTGTGTAGGACCGGTAGGGACCAGCGGTCTTCCACCCGGAGATAGCCCACCTGAACTCGCATTAGTTCTTTATAGCATTTCCAACTGGACATCCCCGAATACTAGCTGTCCCGCACATCTCCCCCTAAAGAACATTGTCTTGGGACTCGGGATGCGGGGGACGGCTATTTGGCCGAAGCTGTTCTGGGCAGGGAAGCACCGTCGAGCCTCGCAGGAGGAAGGGGCGCGGGTCAGGGAGACCGGGCAAGGGTGTCTGACTTGTGATCAGGGCTCAGGGCGGGTACACGCTTCCAGCCGCTTCTCTCGATGACCTCCAGCCGGGAAGGGCGAGCCGGCGGGGGCTGGGCTGCGGGTGCGTGCTCCGAGAAGCCTGCGGGCCTAGGGAGGGCGATTCCAGTGGCCCGACGACCCGCTGAGGACTGGGGCAGGTACTTGGACGGACCCAGGTCGAGGATCGTCCCCGGGGGCAGGTGCAGCGAAAACACCTTGGGAGGCGGCGCCGTACGGCTGAGCGCCGCTGCCCTGGGAATAGGACGGCGCTCCGCACCGCGAGCTGAGAGCACTTTCATAAATTTTGTATGGGAGGCGCTCCGTGAGCGGGGGCGGGGAGCGGAGCGGGAGGGAGGGAGCTGAAGAGCGAGGGAGGGAGGGAGGGAGGAGGAAGAGAGGTGGGGGAAGCCGGGGGGAGGAAGGGAGGCGCCCCGCTCGGCGGCTCGCTCGGTCCTGCAAACGCGCGCCGGGCGCTTTCCCCGGAGCTGGGCTGTGAGTACGAGCGCCCTTCTGCAGCAGCTGCTGCCCGAGGGGGCGGGGAAGAAGGGACATCGGCCGGCGGGCCAGGGGGCGGCGTCCCCTCTCAAAACCGCCTGCAAAGTGTTTGGGGCGGCAGAATCAGGCCGCCGGCTCGGTGGAGCAAGCCACTGGCCCCAGGGTTGAGCGAGCGCACCGGGTTGGTTGGCAGCGCCGCGGTTGCTAGCAGGCACCGGTGCCCTGGGCGCCGGGCTTGGGCTCACCATGCCCCTGCGGGACCGGGCCGCCGGGCACAAGCGGATTCCCGGTTTGCCCCCGCCTCGACGCGCTCGGATTAGCTGCAGCTGGCGCCCAGGGATTTGAATCTGGACCCCAGGAGGGAGCGCGCCTAGGCCGACCTCGGAGCGGCGGCCTCGCGGCCAACATGCTTCGCAAAGGTGAGTTGGAACCGCAGGGGCAAGTTGGAGTTGGATGGAACCGGGCAGCGCCACAAGCCCTGGGAGCCGTCGAGCACCAGGGAAATGGGTCCCGGAAGCAGCCCCCTGTTAGCTGGCTGGCTTTTGTCACAGGCACTCGCCGTGCGCCTGCTGCTGGATCTGGGCTCCCATCGGTGGCCTGTTGCGAGACAGGGGGTTTGTTCATGGATCGAGTGGCCAGGCCTCCGGGGTCTGTCTCGAGGGCTCAGAGACCAGAGAAGCCTTTGGTAAAAAGAGAGCTGGCCTCCTGGGACCTTTGCTTCGCCATTATAAAGTTTTGGACTTGCAGGGTCCATCCCCTGCGCGGGCACCCGCCCCGGCTTCTGCTTCAGCACCCGGTACAACCCGCGCTCGGGTGCAGCCCGCGGTCAGTCACCGCGCGGCCGCGGCGCTCACCACGGCTCCTAACTCGGGAGGCGCGCCTAAACGCAGGCATTTCCCCAGCATCCTAACCTTATCCTGGAGGAAGAGCCCTGAGCACTCAGAGACCGAGGGTGGGGAGTGGCAAGCGGCAGAAGTCCGGTTTCTCAAACTTTCTTAATGCCTGGATCAGAGGGAGACGCGACCGCCAAGGCCGTACTGGCAGTGTGCGCGGCCGGAGCCAGGCTCAACTTGACTGGCGCTGGCTCGGCGACCATCTCGCCCAGATTCCCGGGCAGCCGGAGCGCAGCAAAGTTGGCGCGGGTGCTGGGGAAGTCCTGCCGCGCCCCCACGTGGTTGCCGTTCTAGGTGCTGTCCCTCGGGTCCAGAAAGGGCAGGTGACCACATGGGAGCGGGCGGACCGGTTCCTCTCCGCTCCTCTTCTCTGCGTGTCTCTTTGCTCCGAGGTCCCCGTGGGCTGACTGTGGCGCCCCGCTGGGATACCCTCGTCCCTTGCCTCAGCCGGGCGGCTGCTGAGCCACGGTGCCTGATGCTAGCTGCTCCCGCCCTGCGGGAGCCAGCTGAGGCGGGAGCTCAGGTAGCGGAGGGGCCTGATCCCTGCGCTCCGCGCTCCAGCCTTAATCCGCCCCTGTTTCCATGGCAACAGACCGAGGTGTCGTAAGCACAGGATTCTGACCTCACAGCAGGATGGGGAAGGAGAAAACGGGCAGGGGGAGGTAGCAGAGGTGGGGGGGAGCAAAGCCCCAAAATGGGCAGATAGAAACAGATAACGGGCAATAAGACAGATCCAGATAAGCAGGTCAGACAGGTGGGTGAATAAGCCACGCCTTCGATATAAGCTGGAGAGGATGAGTGGTGGTCCAGCCCAGGGCAACCGTGGAGGCTTGGTTGCCCCACCCTATAAGAACAATCGCAAACTTATGTGTGACTTGTGCCCTTCACGTGGGTCGGTTCAGTGTGGAGAGGGGGGACGACACATTGCCTTTCGCTGTGGTGTGGGGCAAGTCTCTGCAGTAGTTAGAGGAACCGCTTTACTGTTTAACACCCCAGTTCCTTTTCCTGCGGAAAGACACAGAGTCATTTCAGCCACTCAGCAGTGCTAGAGTGCAGGCCAGTGTGTCTGCACAGGGAAGGTGATTTTTACAGAGCTGAGGAGTCTGAGAAGCCTAGGCATGAGGCATATAGACTCGCTCTCGTGGGAAAGGCTTCCCTGGCAATTTTGAAAAGGCTGCCATGTCTGGGCTGCTGGGCTGTGATGGAGATAACGAGGAAGAGCTGACATCTCATTTCCTGTCTGGTCTTTTGTCGTTTGGCAGTTTACACTTAAGGATGAGCCACAAAGCAGCCCACATACCTTATTTATATGGGCTGGGTGCCCCGGAAGGCTCCAGTAGCCCTCAGGGGCTCTCTGGTACCCTTACTAGACAGAAGTCCAGCTCTGGATAAGCCCAGTGCATTCTGGGGGATGCTCCCTGGGAGAAGGATCCTTTCCTTGCTCAAGAGGTGGCCGCTGGAGGCTTGATGGTCACGTGTGTTCACCACTTGGGCTGTTTCTCCCTTCCTGAGCGTGCGCGCACACACACACATACACACACACACACACACACACACACACACACACACACACACAAGGTTGGCTAGAGAGAGTCCATCAGTTGAGGTTCACACCTGGTTTGGCTTAAGGGAAACAGAGCAGAGAAGCCCTGGCCAAGGCTGGATGGGGGTGTGGGTGGCCTGGAGCCTGCTCCCAGGACACTGTGTGAGCAAATGGCTTCTGTTTTGGTCCTTTCCTGGGCAATTTTCTCTTTGGGACGCTGATGGGTTTGTCTTTTCCCCACGCCTGTGGAGCTCGGATTCTTTGTGTGGAGTCTAGGTATGTGCCGAAAGCCAAAGCATGCCTCCGGCTAATGCCAAGGGAGGTGGCCATTGAAGTTTCTGTTTGTAGAATTGTTGCAAAGGCTCCAAACAGCAAGGTTTACATGCTGATTTGAAAAGACTGCTGCCTAGTTGATGCAGAATCCTACATGGGGGTTCCTGACCTGGGCGAGGTTAATACTTTATCATTTGGAATGGGGTTTGAAGGAAGGGAAAAAAAAAAAGCGCTCTTCCTACAGGAGAGGGAAAGAGTAAGCCCTGGACCATGAGAGTCATCTCTCCGACTTCCGATTGTCCTCGTAGAACTAACTATTCCACTGGCCAGCACCTCTGGCCTGAAATCCAGCCACTGACAGTGCTGATGTCTGAAGGCTTCGGCAGCTGCTCTGCCAGTGAGTGTTTCCAGCTCATAGCCTACACTGACAGAAAGAAGCAGAGATATAAAAAGCCAGCCTCTGGTCAAGAGGGATGAGAAGGCAAGCAAAGCCTCGAGCCATCCAGCATTCTCCAGGAAGGAAAGGCGGCCGGCTGGGGCCTTCGCTGTGCCATGGTTGCCTGCTTAAGGTCAGGATCTATGGTTTTCATTTTTAGAACTATAAAAACAGAATGCAAATCAAGAGCCTCTGGGCTAATACGGAGCCCTTTCCTTAAAGTTTTTGTCTTGTTAAGCAAGGAAATAGAGTGCCAAATAGGCTTTGTTAAGTGGCAGTCTAATTAATAATTTAAAATCGTGTAGCTGTCTTTCATTAGAATTTATCTGTACATCAACCACAAAATCAGTCAAACACACTCATTTATAAGTTAATGCCATCCCTAAATAATTCAGCAAGTGCTAGATGAAGACCTGCAATCCAGTAAGATGCACTATGTTCTCCTGGTATCCAGATCCATATGGCTGGCTGGGTAGCGGAATGGTCTGCTTCTCTGTGGGAAAAGGAGAAGGAGAGGGAGGGAATAGTGTGGTGCTGTCAAGTGGCTGGTGGCTTCTACAGAGTTCCTTCCCTTAGGGCTGTGAGAGTCTCCACAGGGCCGGTGTGATCGGCTCCATCGCCATAGTGCTCTGAGAACACTGAGGACCCAGGATAGTGGCAAAGTAGGTCTTCTCAGCCCCAGTGGGAAGAAGAGAGAAAATATTTCATGGATGGCCAAGGCACTCTTCTCTGCTGTGGGAAAGATGTGAAGAGGGAAATATGAGATTCCTTTCTAGAAAGAACAGAGATGTTTGGCTTTTTTTTTTTTTTTTAAAGTCCAAATTCAGGCAAAGAAGTTGAATTTCAGTGTCTCCAACCTGTTTCTGTCCCAATCTAGAGATGCAGCCTGGTGGAGTCCAAGATCACCAAAATGTTTCCGTCATCCTTGGCCTCTCAGGCACTGTGCCTTTCCTCATAGCTCCTGGTCCTTTTTCCAGAAAGAAAAAATTTTTTAAAGCTAAAAAGAAAAGTTTTATGCACACTCCAGCAGAGAGGAAGTTGCTCAGTCAATGAGGAAAGGTCTCATCTGCAGCCTGAAGGAAGGTGTGTGGTTTTGTTTTGTGTTGTGTTGTGGTTTTGAGGCAGGGTCTCTCTGTGTTGCCCTGGCTGTTCTGGAACTCACTAGGTAGACCAAGCTGGCCTTGAACTCACAGAGATCTACTTAACTCTGCCTCCCTCCCTGAGAGCTGGGTTAAAGGCAAGTGCCAACCATGCCCAGCAGTAAATGAGGTAAGGACAGCGGTGAGCTTGGACAAGGTGTTCGATCAAAGACAGTGTGTTTGATCCAGTTCTTGTCATGACAACTTGGGGTCAGTTCCTTGGTACCGAGCCTTTAGGTCCCGTTTTCTATAGAGAAATCGTTTAGGACCCAAAGTTCCCAGCATTCACAGTAGGGATGAGCCCAGATCTTCTGGGCTGTGTTCCACCCTTAGTCCTTCACAGGGGCAACACTTCCGTGGAGAATCATAGCAGAAGTGTGCCGAGAGCCAGGACAGGGTCTCGGCTAACTCTGGCAAGAGGAAGCCGCATTAGGAAATGTCACGGAAGGGTAGGTGTTTGACCTCTTAACCCAAGGCAGAGTTGCCGATAGATGGGGCCCAACTGGGGGGGGGGGGGGGAGCCTGTGGGTAAATCCACCTCTAGGCCCTAGACATATCTTAGGAAATGTCACGGAAGGGTAGGTGTTTGACCTCTTAACCCAAGGCAGAGTTGCCGATAGATGGGGCCCAACTAGGGGGGCGGGGAGCCTGTGGGTAAATCCACCTCTAGGCCCTAGACATATCTTTGGGGTGGGGCCTGAGGAAGGAGGGAGCAGGCATCATGAAGGATGTCAAGATCGGGTCTGTTTGCTACCATCTGCAGCGAGGCAGTGGCTAAGGTTAAAGCAGAGAGGAGATGACAGGGAGGGAACAGATGGCCAAGGAAGCAAAATAGCTGGCAAAACGGGAACAGAGTCTCCAGGGACAGCAGAAGGCAGGACCTCAGCACTGAGTGCCGGAAGCAGCCCTTTCCTCGGGGTATGATGGCCAGGCCACCCTGGGCAGAAGTGAGTCAGCGAGCTAGCTGGGTAAGGCGGCACGTGGCTATAATCTGGCACCCAGGAGGCCGAGGCAGGAGGGTTGGGAGTTAAAGGCCAGTGTGGACTACATAATAAGACATATACACATCATAGATCACACAGAGAGAGATAGAGACAGAGACAGAGGAGAGAGAGGAGAGAGGGGAGAGAGAAAAAGGCAGAGACAGAGACAGAGCGGAGCACTGGGGATGTGGCTCGGTGATAGAGCATTTATCTAGTACTATGTAGGCTTTGTTCCTTAACACTTAGACTTTGTTATACAACCCAACTAGCTTACACAAGAGGGAAAAAAGGTTAAAGGGGAAACAAGAGTGAACCTTCCGGTATCCGGTCCATGGGACGGGTCCCTAGGTGTCTCTGGCCTGCGCACTGGTCTGGCCTGTCCGCAATCCATGTGTGCTCAAGCCCAGTCTGAACCTGCTGCTGCTCTCTCCTCTCCGCCTGCCTGTCTCACATGCGAAGGGCGGTCTCCTTCTCCCGTTGAGGGTCGATTAGAAAAACAATAGTCCAGGTGGAGTCCCCAGGTCCTGCTTCCTGAATTCCAGGCCCAGGCTGGCTCCACCCAGTCTATCTCAAGGTATCCATGGTGTGTCCAAGGGTAAAGCCCGCCAAGATGGCTTTCACCTGTGACAAAGCTTACAGTCCTTCCCACAGTACTATGCCAGAAATATTGGGTCTGTCATTGGCAGGATGGGAGGAAAAAGTGAAACAGAAAAAAAGTGAGTCATAGATAGGAGTGAAGGAGGGACCTCTCGTGTGGAGCACCTAGGCTAGAGGCTCGGCAACAGCTTATTTGATCCTGAGGAACTGGGCAAGGAGTCACTAGGACCTGGCTACCATCTCACTAGAGCAAGGCAAAGCCCCCTTTGGATCTCCAGGCACACTTGAAGGAGAAAGCTGGGAAGGGACTCAGATGTCATCAGGAACGGACAGCAGGGGATGGGTTATTCCTCCTAACTTTCTTGGCTCCACTTGCGCCCACCACTGTCCTCCCATTAGCAAAAGCTGTTCATATCTGCTTAACACTTCCTGTGGGCTAAGCTGAATGCCTGTCACCGTGCCATCTCCAGTTACCCAGCAAGACCCAACTGCGCTTATTCTCACTTTAAAGAGGAGGAAACCGAGGGTGGGAGGATGGTTCTGCTATGAGACGTGCTTACTGCTTTTGCAGAGGACCCAAGTTCCGTTCCCAGCACCCCCATCTCACGACCACCTGTAGCTCCACCTTCAGGGGACCTGACACCACCCGGCCTCTGCAGGTACCTGCAAGAACTTACACATACCACCCCCCCCACACACACACATTTTAAACTGTGTAGTTAAAAATAATAAAAAGGAGAAACTAAGGCACAGGCAGATCCATGCAGTCCCTGGGTTCGGGTCTCCCAGGGGCTAGCCTCCTGATGCACCACCGGGCTGCAATCCAAGCCTCTACAAAGAGCCCACACTCTTTTCTTCATCTCGCAACCCCTGAGCTGCACTCGCTCACATGCCCATCTGTCTTGATTTCTATGACATTTGTTTTGTGGGGTGCTGATGAATCATTTGTGTTCTGGTAGTTTCCCCCAGAAAGCTCCTTGGCTGGGACCCAGAGCCCTAAACCAAAGTCTCCTGTATCTTCTATTTGGCATCCCTCTCCAAGTCCAGGTGGACGCATCCCTTTTCTAGGCTGCTTTTCTGGCTTCTTTCTTACCAGCAGACATGGGACACTCAGCAGACCAGCAGCTCTCCTGTCTGCTTCATACTCCTGAGAAAGGCCCAACCCCGTGGCTTATTTGGCCTGGTCAAATACTCTCAACCCTCCCCAGAGGCTGCTCTCCCTGGCATCCCTCCCAAGCTAACAAGACTGGCCAACACAGCCACACCCACACTGGTTGGTGGGTGGTCTCTAGAGCAGCCGTGCTGGCCAGGGTAGGTGGCATATGACAGGATGGTTAAGAAAAACTCCTTCCACCTGTACTGGTGTTTCTCTTGTTATGGTCCAGCCATAGCCTACCAGCCTGGATGGCACCCACAGGCCTCAGGGATGGTTCTGTGCCCTTCCAGTCACAGCAAGTTCCCACACAAAGCGAGGCAGAGTCTAGCTGAATGTTGGGATGTGAAAGAGCAAAATCTCCTCCCCCCCCCCACCAGGCGGGGGCTTCTCCTCCGCTCAGTTAGGAGGGCATCTGACCTAACAGATACATTGGGTGCTTCTGGGCCTGTGATGACCTTCCTCATCATCAGTCAGCGAAGTCTGGAGATGGAACAGCAAACAGCCCCCTGCTGTCTGATTCGCGAGAGTCACTCTGGGGGGCTTCCATGTGCTGGCACAGCAGAATGGTTTGCACAATGCAGCGGTGTGTATGTGTGTGTGTGTGTGTGTGTGTGTGTGTGTGTGTTTAGAAACACACCTGGTGGGCCTGCAACAGGCTCCCAGTGTGTGCATTGTCAGAAGTGCGCTGTTGCAAAGCAGCACACCCCAAGTGCACTGGCACAGATGTTGGCACCCACGCTCCCATCCCCTAGCATGGCTTGATGCCATGGCAGGATGGTGAGCCACTCGTTGGGGGGCCCTAAGGAGTGGGTGGGCCAGTGTGGTTGTGTGCTACATGTTAGGGACAAAGCTTGGTGAGCGGGTGTGTAGCTCACCCTATAAGGGGGCGGGTGGGCACGACTCACCACACGTCTGCCAGGGGACGAGCCACTACAGCCCCCAGAGACAGAGCCTCTTGGCAGTTAACTGGCTTTTTTCCAGAGAGTGCAAGCATCGTGGTGACAATTTTATTAGTCTACAGGAGACAGAGCAAAAGTCTTCCCTGAGTCAGTAGAAAAGCTGGCCTCCAAACTCCCAGCCCATGGAGGCGGGATGACAGTTGCTTTTGCCTCCAAACGATTTGAGGCTCGCTCTGGGTTCATGACCAGCTGATTGTGAAGGAGGCCTTTACATGGGCCTATGTAGAGAGATTCATGAGGCCCTAGGGGGGAAATTGGCATTCTTCTTACGATGATTTATTTATAGGGCGATTGGATGATGGGATATGGAGGCCAAGGTGCCTCCATTAACGAGAAGCACACAAGACAGGAAGCCTTGCTCTGCTTTTGACATTTAGTGGGGCGACTCCTACCAGGGAGCTGCTTTTTCTGCTGGGAGGTTTTGCCTTTAATGTTCTATTCATGGACCTGTCTGGGCAGGCTGAAGGAAAGAAGGGACATGTGGTGAGATGGGGCCAGGGACTGAGGCTGGCCATCTCAGGAGACATGGCCTGAGGAGGTCACTCAGTGGCCAGTGTGGGGAACAGCCTGGGCAGCCAGGATGCTGGAGGAGCGAGGCTCCTCTACTCTTGCACTGCGGTCAGCTTACTCACCCACCACCTCTCGTTGGCATGTGCTACGTGTGACACGCTGCGTGTTTCCTTTCCCATCTCTCTCTCCCCATGAGCTAACTGCAGCCCTCTGGCAACCCTGGCTTTGGCCTTGGTGACATCTTTTTCCTTCTGGGAACTATGGGGTGATGAGGAGATAGAGGCTCACAGTTGGCCTCGCTGGAACCCTGGGTGAATCTCTTTCTCTTTAAGCCACTTCGAATATGGCTGGATTGCTATCCACAAGCTACTTTTTAGCAGTGTTCCCCAGTGTCAGAGTCAGTTATCTACAACATAAGGGTGAGGCCCTGGCTACAGCTAAGGGTCAAGCTTTCTCCTTCCACCTCCAGCCTCTCTGCCCGCACCTCCAGTTTAGAAACTTGTCAATCCACTAGGATCTCTTCCAGCACGGCTTTGCACACTGGAAGGCCACTAGTGTGTTAACGGGGAGGACGTTCTTTCTCCCAGGAGCACAGGGCTTGAGAAGATCAGGCTCTGCAGTGAGGGGCTTGTTTCCTGTTTCAGCTTGCACTCCGTGGCTGCTGAGCTCTGGCTCTCCCATCCTGGTGACCTGGGTGGGGTTGTCTGTACTAGTGGCTGTCCTGTCTCTCCCCTCACTTCCACGATGGCCACTTCCTGGGTCTCTCCCAGTCATCTGCTGCTGCTGCTGCTTCTCAACCTGGCTTCCCAGCTTCATCTTCTTTGCCATCCTCCATTGAGGCACTAGTGCCTGGACCCTGTCTCCCTACACTGTGCCCTGAAGGGCTTTCTGAACACCACCTCTGCCTATCCCAGAGAATACGCTGCTTTTGATGGCTACAGGCATCTGCTAGGCTGACCCTCAGATGTCCCCACCTGTTGCCTCCTTGGGCCATAAAAATCTAGCATCCCTGGTGTTAGCATACAGGCCATTCTGCTGGTGTGCCCTCAGGGACCTAGCAACATCTTACCTCATCACCTGCCTCTGCCAGATCTGGGCTGCAAGATAAAAGGACACCCTCCCTGAGCACTCAGGCTTGCGTGCTCTCTCTCTCTCTCTCTCTCTCTCTCTCTCTCTCTCTCTCTCCTCTCTCTCTCTCCTCTCTCCCCTCTCTCTGCTCTCTCTCTCTCTCTCTCTCTCTCTCTCTCTCTCTCTCTCTCTCTCTCTCTCCCCCTCTCTTTTCCTCTCTCTCCCTCCCTCTTCCTCTCTCTGTTCTTGTATTTTCTCTCTCCCTCTCTGTTCTCACTGCCCCCTTTCTCTCCCTCTCTGCCCCCTCTTTCTCTGCCTTCATGGCTGGTTTGCTGCCTTTACCCCGCCGCCCGCCCCCCCTCCCTTCCCCCAGTAAACCTCTTTATACCAGATCTGTTGCGTGAAATAATCCCTCAGGGGCATACCTTGGCATGGGCCTGCCATGGCGCCCTCCTCGCCACATCATGATATTTCATAGCACCTGGAGTTCTACTCGTCCCTGCCCTTGTCTCTTGGCAAGCTACTCTTTCCCTCTTCCCCGCATCTTGGCATCCTGGTACCATCTTTTCTCCATGCTCTGCATCCTAAGAACTGAAAGTCCCAGATGATGAGCTCCCCCCTCCCCCTCCCCCTCCACTCTCTCCCCCTCCCCCTTCCCTAGAGCCATCCTGAAGCAGACCCCTGGAGTCCCTTCACCCCTTCTCCTCTGATGCTGACCTAGCCTCCACCCCAGCCCAGCTAACTCTCTGCCTCCTCCGCTGCCTTCACCCAATATGGGCTTTTCACTGTGGTGCTATATGCTTTTGTCGCTCTCTCTAGTTTATTTATTTATTTTTGTTGACACATTAAAATGGTACATATTTGTGGGGTACCATGTGATGCCCTGTCACTCACCCGCTTAAAAACCTTCAGTGATTTTCTCCTTCAGGGGATGGCCCAGACTTCCTAGCCTGGCTGTCAAGCCCTCCCACCTCCCCTTAGCTGCTTCCTCTCCCCACTCCCTGCTTTGACCTCTAAGCTCCAGGTCTACTCAACGACTTTCCATCCTTCTGCATTGCATTTGCCCCTCATCTCTAAGGATCTGCATGAACAAACCTGCCTAGAAAACTCCTTGCCTCTTTCCCCGGGACTCATCCTCTGGATGCCTGCCTCCTGGGACCTCACCCCAGGACCACAGAGCGGTCCACTATCTCCCTATGCTGGATGTACCCCCACTTTATAGCCGGCAACTTTTCTGTTGACTATCCCTGAGAATGCTGGGCCCTGCCTTTCCCCATTGTCCTTCGAAACCCAACCCCACTTCCCCCACCTCCACACACACCCCCCCCGCCCCCCCCCGCTCACGACCACACTGCCTGCCCACAAGGTTAGCTTGTCCTAGTGCAACAATGGGCTTCTGTTCAAGTAGAGGCAAGCCACCATGACTTCTCTGCCCACCAGCATGAAAAGTCACCCACAGGTTTTCCCAGAAGTGCAGCCCGCAAGGAATCAAGCAGGTAGTTTATGTGGGACATGATCCTGGGAAATGCCAGGAGCAAGTGGTGAGCGAGCTGACGGAGAGAAGGCAAGAAGCCAAAAAAATGCCTTGTCACAGAGCTTCATGCTGTGGCCATCCAGAACTTAAACTCACTGGGGAAACTTCGGGGTACAATGTAAGAGAGGAAAGCAGGGGAGTCTGGTGTGTTTACATGTGCCTTGCCACCCCACCCCCACCCCGGGCCTAGGAGGAAGGCTTTTGGAAAGGTATTATTTTGTTTTGTTTTGTTTTGGAAAGGTATTAATGGCCAAGTGCTTTCCACCTGCCCCAGGTCTGAACAAAGCCAGCTCCATTGCTAGAGGAAGCCTCTGGCAAAGGGAGGGGCAGGGGGGCGGGGTGTGATTGGAAGGCAGGCTTCTGGACGCTGGAAAGGTACAGGCTTGAGCTGTGGGCAGGCCTTGGCTACACCTGCTGCCCAGGCCTTGGCTACACCTGCTGCCCAGTGTCTGGGCTCAGTGGGAGCACCTCTCCTTCTTCGTCCCCACTGTGTGTCTGGGCTCAGTGGGAGCACCTCTCCTTCTTCGTCCCCACTGTGTGTCTCAGGGTTTCCTGACTCCCCTGTTCTTACCTCAGTCACCTGACTACTCAATCCATGGATACTCAGGGTCCTACTAGCATCCAACTAAACCAGCATCCTGCACAAAGCATAGTGCTGCATGGTGAGGTGCAGTGAAACACCTTCAATCCAATAAACTAACACGTATGTATCTCCAAGGGATGGAGGACCGGCTGACAAATGGTAGTTGATTCTACAACTTACCAGGAAAACTTGAGTTTTACATTGTTTCGTAGCCATAAGGTTTTGTTTGTTTGTTTGTTTGTTTGTTTGTTTGAGAGGGTTTTTCTGTGTAGTCCTGACTGTCCTGGAACTCACTCTGTAGACCAGGCTAGCCTCAAACTCACAGCTATCTGCCTGCCTCTGCCTCCCGGACTGCTGGGGTCAACAGCGTGCGCCACCACCATGCAGCTGTAGCCATAATATTAAATCATAAAAATCCTGGAGGCTTTTTGTTCTGTTTCTTTGAGACAAGGCCTCACTATGTTGGCCAGGCTGGCTTTGAACTCCCGGTTCCTAGCCCTTCTACTGCCTTGGTCTCCAGCTGGGACTTCAGACACCTGGCTAACTTTAGAGCTTTTTCACAACAAAGTTCCTGGAGGCAGGAGAAGCTGTAGGGTAGGGTCCTGAGGTGAGGTGTTTCCTGTGCAACCTCTACCCCCACCCCAAGCAGAAAGGCTAGGTCTCTTCTGCCCTAAGCAGCAAGGCCAAGTCTAATTAGCTCCAAGTCACAGGAGGCTTTAGAGGATAGAGGAACTGAATAGCTTGTGCAAGCCCAGGGCTGTCAGAGCTCCTTCACTCTCCTCCTCCCAGGCATGGACAGAGGCTATGTAGACCCGAGAGGCATCCAGCAGGACAGGCTCTGTGTGTGGTGTGTGTGTGTGGTGTGTATGTGTGTGTGTGTGGTGTAGTGTGTGTGTGGTTGTGTGTGTGTGGTATATGTGTGTGTGTGTGCTATGTGTGGTGTGGGTGTGGTATGTGTGTGTGTGTGTGTGTGTGTGTGTGTGTGTTATGTGTGGTGGTGGTAGAGGGGGAATGACAGAACAACACTCACATTTGGAAAAGTTTAGGCTTGGACTTGGCAGATTTTTTTGGAACAAAATTTGCACTATTGATTCCGAAGCAAATGAAAATCTCTGACGGACACTCTGGGCTTCCGAGATCTGAACTGTTTTAAATGAGGCTGGACCGAACACAAGGAGGTGAAATTGCTATCCCAAGCTGAGCACAGGTGGTGCCTGGGGTGGGAAGGTTGTTTCGTCTTCTCTCCTGTCTGTGAAAATGACTCGCTCCTTTGAACTGATCCTCTCCTCTCCAAACAGAAGGCCTCGGGGCTGCTGCCCAGGCCTGTGGTTGCAATAGAAAGTCTGAGCAGAGGGAGGGAGGCTGGCGGCCCTGACAGGGTCAGACAGAGGGAGACTGCTGAAGGGCACCCAGTCCAGGGGTGGGCAGAGGCTGGCTGCAGGACCTGGTGGTTTTCTTCTTCCCGTAATTGGCCCACTGCCCCTGGTGGGCCTGTGATTCTGCCTTGAGGACACGTTTGATTGCAGAATCAAGGCTTGTTGGAAATGGTGACTGTGGCGAGATTGAGGAACGCTTGTTTTCCAAGCCTCTAGCTAGCAAGGAGGTGGCACAGGGACATAGCTTCTCTGCGGTTCCCCTCCTGGCCTCTCCTCTGCCCAGCCAGCTCCACCTCCTTTACCCTGCCTTTCTCATCCCTGGATTGTCATCTTGCCCATGGTTCAATATGTCTACCAGAGGCTTACTCAGTCTGCCTCACCTCCCACAATGCACTGCTTCATCTTCAGTTGTTAGTGTTACCAGCTGTATTTAGCAGAAGAGAGACTCCGATTGAGCCAATCAGGACATGGCTCTTGTCAGGACATGTGATGGGTTATGACTACCTTCAGCTTTTTTTTTTTTTTTAATTTTTTATTAATTTATTCTTGTTACATCTCAATGTTTATCCCATCCCTTGTATCCTCCCATTCTTCCCCCTCCCCCATTTTCCCATTACTCCCCTCCCCTATGACTGTTCCTGAGGGGGATTACCTCCCCCTGTATATGTTCATAGGGTATCAAGTCTCTTCTTGGCCTACCTTCAGCTTTTATCTTCATGGGGTGAGGCAAGAAGAATAGGAGAGTGATCTCTGCCGTTTCACAGAGATGGATGTCACAACAGGGTCAGTCTCTGTAGTTCAGGCTAGCCTCAAAATGACTATGAAGCCCAGGTTGGCTTTGAACTCACTACAGTCCTCCTGTCTCTACCTCCCAAATGCTGTAATTATACAAGCCATCATATCTGGCTGGATGTAATGACTATTGACTGGTGGCCTATTGCTATCCGGGTGGGGGCTGATGCAATGAACGAGCCAAGCCCTTTGCTTTTGTGGCGCGTATACTACAGTTGGGGGTGGGGAAGTCAGTTAATAAACCACTGACTATAATCTCCAAAGCAAGGTGAAGTGCTTAACAGAAAATCTGCAGAGTTAATTAAGGATGGAGGGTAACCAGAGAGCTTTTGATTTAGAGAGATTGGCTCTGAAGCCTTTCTGATAAGGAGATATTGGAACTGGGGCCTCAGCGAGGGAAGGCGGTGAGCTCTGTAGGTGATCAGAGCCACTCCAGCCTGGGAAGAGGTGTCCCCACAGAGAGAGCCATAGCGAAAGTAGAAAGTCCCCCCCCTCAAGGAGGCCCAGGTGTGCCTTTTAGTACAGCTGGCTGCTCTGGAGGGGAGGGGGGGGCAGGACCAGCATTCTGAGGTGTGGCCTGTGGAGTTAGCCTCACATTTCCTCTGGAGAGGACCAGGGCTTGGGGGGGCCATCCCAAGTTGCATGGTCAACTCGGAGATCAAAGCAACAGTCGTGATAAAGCAGGAGCGATTTGCTGGGTCTGCTGCGGCCCTTGCGTCAGGGTCAGATGCTTTTCTTGGCTATTTCCGTGGCCCCAGCTACAGTTCGAGATGTGGCCAAAGTTTGAGCCCCAGCCAGGAGGTGATGGCGCAAGCCTTTAATCCCAGCACGCAGGAGGCAGAGGCAGGTGGATCTCTGTGAGTTTGAGGTCAGCCTCGTCTACAGAGCAAGTTCCAGGACAGCCAGAGGTGTTACACAGAGAAACCCTGTCTCAAAAAAATCAAAAATCCAAAAAAATAAAAATAAAAAGTTTGAGCCCCATTGCCCTTCTTTTATATCGCAAAGCATATTCATGGAAGTGAGTGCCTACGCAGTCTTTGTCTGTCTGTCTGCATACCTGCCATCTCACATGCCAGCCTTTTGTCACTGTTGACCATCAGTGTTGGCCAGGCTCAAGCCCCTGTGTGTCATAATCACTTCCTGCTTAGCTTTGTTTGGTTTCGGTTTGGACCATGCTAGGGATCAGACCCAAGGCCCTATGAATGCTAAGCCAACAGTCTGCCATTGGGCACATCCCCTGCCATCTCCTGGGTAGCTGAATGTCACTGTGGTCATCCTCTGAGTGGAGTCCCTACTCTCAGGGAACTCAGCTTGATGCAAAAAGCCCCGTGTTGGGAGAAGCCACTGGCTAGAGAGAAGGGAAATGAATTTGGAGGTGTCAGGGCGGGTGGTTTCAAGTGGGGGGCAGGGGAGGGTGCTTCTCTCCAGCTCACCTGGCGGAACTCTGTGCGAGAAGGAGAGGTTGGAGAGGCCAGAAGGCTGTGTGAGCAGCACATGGCCGTTGTCACTGTGTCACCAGGTGGCAGATCGGTGGTAGCAGATTAGCGGTCAGCTAGATTGGCAGGAGTTTATTATTGCAGACCCTTAAGTACCAAGAAGGAGGAGGGTTGGTTAGCTCAACGGCCGCAGAGGCATTTTTTTTGAACTTGCCAAATAGTACATACCCATGGTTGAAAACCACAGGCTTTCAAAAGGGAGCAAAATCACTGAAAACTCTCACAGCCTGAGGAGAGAGTGCTGAAAGCATCCTGACGGGTCCTTGGTGCTCCCTCCTGCAGTTACTTCCTGCAACTGCAACCTGGGTAAATGTGTCCTGGCACACTAGCCCTACCCTGAACACCCTTCCTTTTCAGCCATGCTAAGCCTTTTGTTTTTGTTCTGACATAGGAGTTTCATTATAGCCCAAGCGGGCATCAAATGTCTAGACTCCACTGAGTGGCTGAGACCCAGGCACGTGCCACCCTCTCCACTTAGCCCAGTTACTACAACTTTTGTTGTTTTGAGACATGGTCTTACTATGCAGTCCTGGTTGGCCTAGAACTCACTGTGTAGATCAGACTGGCCTTGAACTCAGAGAAATCCTCTTGTCTCTGTCTCCTAAGTGCTAGGATTAAAGGTGTGCATCGCCACAGCTGGCCAAACGCTAAGTTATGATGTGGGTAAATGCTCTGTAATATGCCATGCAAAGTCCCCTGAGATTGGCAAGACCGTTAGAGACCACATTATGGCCAACTGTTGATAGATTTGTTCCTGTGCTTTGGGACCTCTGAGAAAAGAGATGGGGCTCTACAGGTGGTTGGTGGGTAGAAGTCATCATGGGAGGCGAGTGACAGCCACTGTGACTCATGGGTGTCTAGTTAGAACTCAAAGCAAGAATCAGAAAAGAGGGGGCTAGAGAGATGGCTCAGTGGTTAAGAGCGCCGCCTGCTCTTCCAGAGGTCCTGAGTTCAATTCCCAGCAACCACATGGTGGCTCACAACCATCCATAATGTGATCTGATGCCCTCTTCTGCAAATAAAGCACTCATATACAATAAATAAATTAATAATAATAAATAATCTTTTTTTTTTTAATCAGAAAAGAGGTACTCTCTCTCCCAGCATTCTCTGTGTGTCTCTATCTCTGTCTGTGTGTGTGTGTGTATACGTGTACTGTGAACGTAGCCTTAGTATATCCAGTAAAAAAGGTGGTTGTTGCTGGGGAACCCAAGAGGGCAATTTACAGAGGCATTCGTTTTCTTTGATGCTCAGTGGTTTGTGACTATAGAAACACTTTGAAAATGGGGTATGGAGAGGAATATGTCTCTTGCTCCTGACTTGCTCCGAGGGATTAGATAGGTTGTCACATTCTTAGGCTGAGGGAGTAGCTGAGGTAGAAGAGTACTCGCCTAGCAAGCATAAAGCCCTGCGTTCCATTAGCATCATGCAAAGGGCATTGGTGACAAATGCCTTTCATCCCAGCACTTGGAACTAGAGACAGTGGGGCCAGAAGTTCAATTCATCCTTCAATACATAGCAAGTTCAAGGTCATCCTGGACACACGGGTGGAAGGACTGTAAATTCTTTGAAATTTGGCACTAACAGCGTCTGATCTCTCAGCTGAGGAAACAGGTTCAGAGAGTTATGATTCTCCCAAAGCCACACAGCACTGGACATAGTTGGCTTCAAGGCTGGAGGGATGGCTCAGTGGTTAGGAGCACTGGCTGCTCTTCCAGAGAACCTGGCTTGGATTCCCAGCACCCGCACGACAACCCACAAATGCCTGTAACTCCAATTATAGGGGATTGTCCTCTTGTGGCCTCTTTGAACGCTGGGCAGTCACATGGTGCACATACAAACACACAGGCAAGTGACACATAAAATAAATCTTAAGGAAAAGATAATAGTTGGCAGTGGATTCCACAGAATGCTCAAACCACTGGCAACACACCTTTGTCTGTCCAGGACCCCGTTGCCAGCTTCTCTCTGTAGAGCCTGGCCTCCTTGGCTTGATCTGCTAGCGGCCCATTCATTCTTCTTAGTAGAAGCTACCAGTAGAAGTAGGAAGGCTTGGGAGGTGGTGATTAGACACTGGGGTCTGAGCAGACCCACACTCAGGTCCTGGGAATTACCTGATTTCTTGGGCTTGACTTCCTTCATCCATGAAATGGGATTGGGCTAGCACCTCCATGATGGAGTTGGAAAAATTAAAGAAGACGTCTCATAAAAAGCTCTCGGCCCTTTGCTGTGGCTTCACCCAGACTAGGCACTCCGTGAACACGGCCATCCATTGGTGTGAGGAGTATCAGCAATAACTTCCTTCTCCGAAGAATCCCTGTGTTGTCATTGTCCTTCCTGCCTGCCCCTGGCTGCCCTTTGCCGTTCAGATGCCTGTTATCCAGGGCTATGACTTGAGAGCATCCAGGCCTGAAATCTCAGAGCCAGCACAGTTGGGCTACCTAGCATGGAGGGTGTCCCTGTTTAGGATGAGTCTTTTCATTCTGACCTGAACTCTTTGCCCTGTCTATCAGGGATGGGGAGACGGTGTGGACCGCATCCTTGAGCTGTTTAGTGGTCTGGAAACCACAAAGGGAGGGGTCCTTATTTACCAGCCATGGCCCTTGCCCACCCTGAATTCCCATCAGAAAACAGATCTATGATCAGAAAAGCAAACCCAGCCCCAGCCTCACGCCTTGGTCTTATGGCTGTGAAGTGGACATAGCTTTCCATGTGGTTCCTCTGGGCCCTATGGCAGGCCTACTAGGCTCCCCTGTAGCCTCTGCAGATCAGGGTAAGTGGACAGAAGGGCTGTGGCACCAGAGGCTTAACCACTGGTCAAGCAGTGACTGAATGCTTTTAATTCTCAGGGGCTCAGGACTTAAGAGGTGTGGTGTGGAGGCAGGAGGGTCAGGATTTCAAAGCCTTGTTTGGCTACAGAGCAAGCTCAAGATCAGCCTATGTTACATGAGACAGTCGCAAACAAAGTGAAAAAGCAAGCCATGGGGTTGATGCCACCCGCCTGTTGGATTTGGGAATGGTGACCAAGTGGTCACAAAGTGCCTTCCTGAGGAACAGGGCCCCCATGCTAACCCTTAGTGCTGCCCTCTTTATTACCTTTGATTTATTCATCGGCCCTCTCCTGAGGCCCTACTGTGTGTCAGTGAGGGTCACAGCTCCTTTCTCTGTGCTCCCCTCTCTGGCCATTGTTTTACTTTTCTTGCTTGCTGGGCCTGCCTTGCCCTGGATGCACCTTGCTACAAGATCTACGGCAAAGAGGCCTGTCTGCCAGCCTCCGGGATCAGACCTCACTGGCCTTCTGGTCCCGGATGGGAGGCACTCGAATCTTTTGTCTGAGCTTATGACCTGCCTTCTTAGCAGGTAGATACATTTCTGGGGGAGAAAGGAGTGTCCTGGGAGCTAGCATTGTCCCCCTATGAAGCTCTCAGCAGCTCAGGCGGAGAGCTACCTCCTCCCCAGCCAAGGAAGCTGGGATCCATTGCTTCTTCTCTTGTTAGCCCTTTGAAAAGAGGAGCTACCCTGCAGGGAAGGCTACTCACTGTGGCGGGTTTGTCCCAGAGAGCACTGGGAACAGAAATGGTCAGAGAGTCCAAAATGAGGGCACAGACCCCTCCTGTGCCACCCCCGCCCTGTCTCTGCTGAGTTGAGGCCTGTGTCACCCCAATACCAGAAATATGGACGTTCCCTGGTCACTGGCCCTGTGTGCCTCACTGCCGGCTGACCTATCCGCCCCACTGGGAACTGACTGGGTGTTTTTTTTACTAATAAGCTAACCACATTACCATCTCAACAAAATTAACCAAAAAAGAAAAAAAAAAAGAAAGAGAGAGAAACAGTCCTTGAACAAATGCTGCTGGTGTCTACCAGGACCTAAGATCTGGTACTATCTGTTTTTTAATAATTGAGGGTAATAAATATGTATTTCTCTCTCCTCCCTACCCCCTTCCTCCAAAGCTTGTCAGCTCCCTGCGTCTCTCCTCTGATCAGACCAAGTCTTCCCCAAGCCCAAAAAAAAAAAAAAAAAAAAAAAAAAAAAAAAAAAAAAAAAATCCTTTAAGCAAAAAGGATTAAAGCCTTGAAAGTAGGTCTGCCTGCATTCTCTCCTCCCCTCCCCCAGGCCTGGTGTGGAGAGGCCCCTCAGGAAGCCAGGACTGAGGTGGGGGTGTGGATGGAGACAACAGATCTTGGGTAAGGAGCTCAGTGGGAAAGGACCCCTTTAGTCCTCCCTCACTGCAGCCTACCTAGCCTGGGCTAAGCTGGGAGTAACAGCTCAGTGCAGCCCAAGGCTCCTTTGGTCCCTGAGGGCTAGCCTGAGAGCCAGCCCTCCCTCACCCCCCCCGGGGGGGGCCACAGACATAGGAAGACCAAGTTGGTCTCTGCTGCAGCCCCCTCTGTTTTGCAGCCTGGTTCAGCATGTTGGAAATCTATGTGTCCTTAGCGTAAGCCTCCAATTCTGTGTTCTTATCTGTGGAGGAATAAAGACAACCAGCCTCACAGAGGATCAAACACAGGCCATGGTAATTGCTGAGTAAACGAAGAAACTATTGGTGTTTTAGTGGAATCTTCTCAGACTTAGAGGGCAGCCTGCCATCTCTCCCATCCTACGACCCGCCAAAGCTCCCAAGGGCCTGCAGGGACCACCATTTGTCTTCCTCAGCTTCATTTCTGACAGCCTTCCAACAGGGAGTTGAGTCTAGAAGGTGTATTTAGAGCCCTGCCTAAGACTGCCTAAGACATCCTGCTGGCCTGACTTTATTACTATTACTATTATTATTATTATTATTATTTTATTTGTAGATAAGTTTTTTTGTTTGGTTGGTTTGGTTTGGTTTTTCAAAACAAGGTTTCTCTGTGTAGCCTTGGCTGTCCTGGACTCACTGTAGAACTCACAGTGATCCGCCTGCCTCTGCCTCCCGAATGCTAGGATTAAAGATGTGCGCCACTGCCACCACCACCACCCAGCAGACAAGCTTTTTTTATGTACCTCTAACTGGCCTGGAACTCACAGAGCAGACCAGACTGACTTCAGATTTACATGGATCCATCTGTCTCTGCCTCCTTTGTTGTGCTGGGTTTAAAGGCTGAGCCACCACACCTAGCTCTGACACTTTTTCTTGTGTCCCATGTTACTCTCTTTTCTGTTTGGTTTTGTTCTTGCTTTGTATTTATTTTTGTTTTTGTTTTCAGACAGAGTCTCATTCAAACTCACTGTGTAGCCAAAGCTGGCCTTGAACTCCTCATCTTCACCAGTCTTATGTCCCAAGTGATGAATTTATGACTTTATTTTGTATATGAATGTTTTGCCTGTACGTATGTATATGTACCATGTGTGTGCCTAGTGCCCTTAGAGGTCAGAAGGTGGCATCAGATCCTCTGGAACTGGGGTTATAGATAGATGTGAGCCACCATGTGGGTGCTAGGAACCCCAAGTGCTGGAATTACAGGTGCAAACACACCCCCTCCCCTGTGACTCATGACAATTCTCCAAGTACTAGAATCACAGGCACACTCTACTGTGCCCACTCCCATGCTGTTTTTCTGTCCAAAACCCAGTGTCCTTGGCTGTAGCTCTCAGGTGTCTCAACAGAGGCCTGGCCTGGCGAGGAAGGTGGCACCAGGGCAGCCGTGGTTGCTGCTTGTCTTCGGCCTTCCCGGCCCGCAGCTGGCAGCAGTACAGTTCTGCTGATGCGGCAACCCTGGCCCGGGCGGCCTCCCTCCCTCTGTGCTGGGCATAGGCACCCTGTGTTGGCTGCAGGTGGCCGGGAGGGAGCTGCAGCCCTGCACCTCTCAGGGACCCAAAGCCCCTGGTCTGCTCCATTGCTCAGTGGTTGGCCAAATGGCCTCTGGGGTTCTGCTGCCCACCCCCCAGGCCTGCCCCTGGCTACTCTGGGCCCTAGGCAGGAGAGAAGAGGCAAGGCTCGGCCTGAGGGCAGGAAAAGCAGGAGGGAGGTGGCTATTTATAGCTGGCTTTGCTTTTGTTCCTTTTCCAGCAATGCTTCTCTTTAAATAGGAGCAGGGCTGGAGGCTGCAGCTCTTCCCCAGCCGCCCGCAGTCATTGTGCGCAAGCGTGTGTGTGTGTGTGTGTGTGTGTGTGTGTGTGTGTGTGTGTGTGTGTGTATGTGTTATAGACACATGTATAGGGATGTGGTAGGGGGTAGCCAGGTCAGTGCATAGGTGTGTATGTGTGCACAAGTGTACAAGAGAAGAATGGGGGACAGAGGAGTGTGTGTGTGTGTGTGTGTGTGTGTGTGTGTGTGTGTATACCACTGCAGGGGAGGAGGTAGTTAATTTTGTGTGTGCGTGAATGTTGTGTGTTTCCATATATGCAGAGAGATACAGGGATGAGACAATTCTGGTTATGATCAGGTTTCTTTGCTTTTGGTTTTGAGACAAGGTCTAGATTAGAACTCCCAATCCTTCTGCCCCTGCCTCCTGAATGTTGGGACTACAAGTGCAAGACACCACTCCAGGCATGTGTGTAGAAGTGGGTACACATCATAGGATTGTGCAGCCACTCCTGAACCTGTGTGTGGATGTATGTGCACATATGTGTGTGGAGATGGGGCCAAGGTCGGGCAAGAGTATCTGAGGTGGTGCCAGCTGCTTTGTAGGGCATAGGCCTATCCACCCAACGGAGCTGATGCCCATGGTACCACCAGGAGCGGGAAGGGCCAGGCTGCTTGACTGTACTCGGTCAGGGAGTGAGGTTTGGGTTGGCTTTCCCGTGCCTAGGAACTGGAGGGGTGGGGGGGGGGGGAGAGAGTTCAAGGAGAGAAAGTGTGCATGAGTGTGTGAGTTGTGCGAGTGTAAAGGGCCCCTGGGAATCCTATCTGAGAACACACCCAGCAGGTGTTTTTAGAGCTCTTCTAGAGCCCCGTGGGAGCAAGAACACTCCCTTTTCCATCTCTCCGCTGCAAAGCCGGCCTAGTGGGGCAGAGTGCACCAGGGCGCACTCGCAGCACACCGCCGCGGGTAGGAAAACGCCAGGGCGACCTTGGTGACCAGATCCCTGGAGGTCACGCAGCACGTGCCTGGACCTCATCTGTAAAACGGGGAGTGTGTCACCGTCCAGGCTGCTGTTAACCGGCTTGTGAGGTGGCTTAGCGCATCCCTAGCCGGCTAGGGGCGAAGGAACTCGGATGGGACTCCGGATTCTAGGCCCGCTGCGGCCGCAACCCAGATCTGTCAGCACAGCTGGTGGCCTGGGGTTGGGGGTGCTGCCACTTCGGGAGCATCGCTTCAGGCCACCGGGCCTGGCATCGCCCTTTCCCCTGGCCGGGTCCTGCAGCTCCGGATCGATGCGCCAGCACTCCCCGCCCCTCCCCCAAAGGCCAAACAAAACATAGTAAATATTTAATCCGGGCCAGGGAGCCAAGGAGGCCTCCCCGCCCCCTCCACAGCCGTCTGGCTCCTCTGCCAGCCCCGGCTGCTCTCCGCGGTAATGAGGCCGGGAACGGCAGGGATCGATAGCGGCCTGGGCCCGGGTGGGGGTGGGGGTGGGACTCCCTGTGCCCTGGGGGTGGCATCGCTATCTACCCCGGAGCCTACTCGACCCACCCACCCATGTCTTCGCTTTTCCGAGAAGGTTGAGGGTGAGTCCCCTACTGGCACACCCCTGTTAAGATGCCAAGTATGAGCAAGTAAGTTGTCGGGGTCAGTAAAGGCAGTAGGAAGTCCCACCTCTGCCTCATGCCTGAGCTTCTGCCCCAAGACCGGACCTGACCTCCAAGGCCTAGTGGACTAACGCCTGGGGTTTTGGGGAAGGTGAGAGCAGGCAGAGAGACCCTTAGAGGAAAAGCTCGTGCTCCCCCCCCTTCCCCCCTCCCCCGGCTTCTAGTTGCTCTGTGTTGACCTAGAAGATCCCTAAAGGAGCTGCTGACGACCTCGCTGTCCCATTTACTTCGTAATCACTGAGCACCTACTGTGCGCTGAGCGCCTGAGCTGTTGGCCTGGAAAACACACAAGTTCAAGCAGCAGACAGATTGCATTTTGAAGGAGATGGTTGATAAGTAAGCCCAAACTATCATTTCAGCTAGCGGTTGCATTTAGTGTAAAGAATAAAACTGTAATATGATACTGTGCCTGGCTGGGGGGGCGGGAAGGGCGGGGGGGGGGGGGTGGGGAGAACATTAGCTGAGGTGGGTCAGGATGACAGTGGGTCGGGATAAAATCATCCCCGACAGACAGATTTTATAGCAAGTGCAAAGGGCCAGAGGCAGGAAAGAAATTGGCCTGCTCTGGGTAGGGGAAGAAGGGCCGGGCAGGTTGAAAGCAGTGACGGGGAGGGAGAAGCAGGCAGCGGCAGTCTCTAAGGACTAAGGATCTTGTAGGCTGAGGGAGGAGTTTGCATTTTATTCTAAGTGCTGTGTGTGATGGCAGAGATTTCAAGCAGAGGAATGACACGGGCTCATTTACCTGTTTAAAAGCTTCCGCACTAGGCGGGAGGGTGGAGAAAGGAAGGTTGGAGTTAGGAGAAGGGCACAGGTTGGTGGGGGTAGGGGGGGGGGAATGATCTGTTGGTAACCCGGAGGAAGGCTGGTGCCTGGCTAGGGCAATGCCTGTAAAGTGGCCGTTTACACTCCTGTCGCTGGCAGACACAGTCCATGGGAGTCTGAGCAAAGACTGAAGTGGCCACTGTCCTGTCTCCCTAACCCAAACCCCTTGATGGGCAGTCCGGGAAGTCTTCCTGCCCCCCACCCTCTCCCCCTCACCATTTCCAGGGGCATTAGAAAATGTTGACATGTTTTTTTGAAACAATTTCAGATCTGATATCTCCGCCAGATTGAGTTTGTAACCAGCTTTATTGTTTAAGCCCTGCTGGGATTTCATCAAAGGCGTCTGCTGTTTACTCAGAACCATTTCATTGGAGAAAACAGCAAACAGACCTGCCTTTCTATCTGATTTCACTTTTTCCCTTCTCTCATGAATTTAAGTGCTTGTGAAAAGCCCAGCTGATAAGGCGAAGCAGCTAGGATCAAGGCCTGAGGAGGGGGCTCGGGGTCTCAGCTAAGGCTTACTAACAGAGCCAGAAAAGCTGGGGGTGGCTGGCAGTCCCCCTTGGGGTTAGGGGGCTGGGAGGCATTTCTGGCCAGCTGCCAGTTTTCCCCAAGGGGACACTGGGGAGAGCCATTGTTCCCCGTACCCTGGCAATATTTTCCAGTGTGTTCTGGTGTCTTTAACGGATTTTCCTCTCAGAGACTGATAACAAAGAGGCCGAACATCAGCTTCCTTTTAGAGGGAGGGGCGACCCAGCCTTGGAGATGGATTGGATGACGCCGGCTCAAGATTTCCTGGGAAGTAGATGAGGAATACGTGGAGCAAAAGACAAGTGGAAGCCAGGCCACGGGAGTGCGGGGGCGGGGGGGGGCGTTGCCTGGCTGCCCCCCTGCCAGCACTGGGACTCAACCCCTGTGCCTGTGGCTGCTGGAGCCAGCACAGACCTAGGAGACTTGTCACAGGCTGAGCGCTCACACTGCCTCCCCAAGGTCCTCAGAGGACCTGGGACCTTTAAAGAGGACCGTCGGCCCCCGCAGATAGATGTTTTAATCCAGCAATGGAGATGCGACTGTGCGGCCTATCAGAAGGCGTTCGGAGCAATTGGGGTTAATGCACCTCGTTCAGTTGCATGAGTGGCAGCTAGTTAAACGCATGGGCTGCCTGGCACGCGGGTCGACTCTTACCAACTATGCATCAGACCCACTTGTAAGGTCAATCGATGTGAACCAATTAGCAGAAGGACTTGTCTTGAACTGACTGTGGATCTTTGTAGTGAGAGTGCGGAGAAGTTCCTCGATGCCCAGGGCTGGGGGTACCCTTGTGTTTTCCCACAGGTGGGACCTCCAGCAGTAAGAGCCCCTCCCCCCATGTGATAAACCCTCATATGAGAAAGAGTGAGGGAAGGTCAAAGGTCTCCTCTCCAAGAGCCCATTCCAGCTCTTCCCAGTTGCTGATGCACTTTCCGCTAGCTACCTTCAAAATAAAAGCTCCTGCGCGCTGAGCTTTTAGGGGCTCCCCTCATCCCTGTAAGCTCGGGGGGGCGGGGGGGGGAGGCGGCAGGCTTCCTTCAGGAGCAGCAGGGTCACTTGCCTTGGGGAGGCTGGCCGCCACCTTCAAGTTTTTATTTTATTTTTTATTATTGTATGTATGTATGATACAGGGTGGGGGGTGCCGGCCACATGGCACAAGGCAAGTGCTTTTGTGTGCTGAGCCATCAGTGAGGGAACCCGCATCACTTCCTTTCAGCTGTATGTTCATCTTCTGTTGTCACATTGAGTAGATCTGGAATCATCTTGGAAATACAGCTTGGGCTTGTCTGTGGGGGGGTCTACCTGAGGAGGGAAGACCCACCCAAAATGAGGGTGGCATCATCCTATAAGCTAGGGCCCCAGGCTCAAAGAAGATGGGGAAAAGGCAAAAGCTAGCTGAAAACCGGATACCAGGGCACTATGACAGGGTCTCCTTGGCCTAAGGTCTCTGAAGTGGGATTTGTCTGTATTGCTGTTAGTGCTTTGGTTCGGTTTTTAGGCAGGATCTCCTATAGCTCAGGCTAGCTGCAGGACCTAGTTGGATGACCTCAAACTACTAATCCTCCTGCCTCTACTTCCCTAGGTAGGGTAATAGGCGTGTGCCACCTTGTGCAGCTGAGCTGGGGGCTGATTCCAACCTGGATGACTGGAGCTTGTGGTCTCCTTACTTGAACTCACTGTTCTTACTTTTCTGGGAGTAAGGAACTTCTCCCACTTGGGGGTGAAAGAAAACACGCTCCCAAGGTATTCAGGAGGTCGTCGGAGTGGGGCCCTTGGGCATTCTGAGGTGACGCCATAGATGTTTAAGACATTTTCTCTCCCCCACCCCCACCCCGTGACCCCGTGACCTCTGCTGCAGAGTTTCAGGTCCTGTTATTACATTATTACAAATTTGATTTATGGCTGTTTAGGAGGCTGAGGCAGGAGGATCATTTGGGCTCTGGGATTTGAGGCTAGCCAAAGAAGACAGCAGTTTTCTTTTTCTTTCTTTCATTCATTTTTTTCTTTCTTTTTTTCAAGACAGAGTCTCTCTGTGTAACCTTGGCTGTCCTGGACTCACTTTGTAGACCAGGCTGGCCTCGAACTCACAGCGATCCGCCTGCCTCTGCCGCCACCACGCCAAGCTTAAGACAGCAGTTTTCCTCTGAAGAAAAACAATGGAATCGGGCACAGGGGAGGCCCCACCCTGCTTCCAAGGCATCCTATCTCTGGCCCCAATCCTCCATTCCCATAAAAAGAGAGACAGCCACTCCACCTCCCATCTCTGGCCATCACTTTCCTCTGGGCACCTGTGTCTACTATCTGGGAATTCCACAGGATTCTACACTCCTCAGACCCAGCTGACTCTGCTCTTACTCCAGAGGCCATGGATTTGGGAGCGCTGGGGTACAGTTGTTCATACGGAGGGTCCAGTGCAAATGTCTCATGGAAACCGCTGGCTTAAAGGAGGCATGTCGGGGTGGGGCATGTATGTGTGTGTGTCTATGTGTGCATGTATGTGTGCCTGCATGTGGGACTTTTGTTTTTGCTTTGTTTTTAATGGATGAGGTAGAGACTCAGATCTCTCTCTCTCTCTCTCTCTCTCTCTCTCTCTCTCTCTCGATTTATTTTATTTATTATGTATATACGTTCTGCCTGCATGTACACCTGCACACCAGAAGAGGGCACCAGATCTCATTATAGATGGTTGTGAGCCGACATGTGGTTGCTGGGAATTGAACGCAGGACCTCTGGAAGAGCATCCAGTGCTCTTAACCTCTGAGCCATCTCTCCAGCCTCTTGTTTTTATTTTGACACAGGATTTCTCTGTATAGCCCTGACTGTCCTGGAACTCACTCTGTAGACCAGGCTGGCCTTGAACTCAGAGATCCACCTGCCTCTGCCTCCCGAGGGCTGGGATTAAAGGTGTGTGCCACCAAGCCTGGCTGCCTCTAAGTCTGTTTGTGTGCATAGGTGAGAGTGTGTATATATGTGTGTGTGTGTGTGTGTGTGTGTGAGTCTGTATACGTTTGTATTATGTGTGTACATGTGTGTATGCGTGTGTGAGAGTCTGTGTGAATCTGTGTGTGTGAGTATATGTGTATGTACATGTGAGTGAGTGTGTGCGCGCACACGCGTGTGCTTTCAGTTCTGCCTCAGGAGAGCTGACCCCAAGACTGTCTCAGATTGCACAGCATTTTCCTCTTATAGCATCGACTGCCAAATTCTTGACCTTTGAGGGTGGGTTTGAATTTTTTTTTTCCCCTGGAAAAGGCCAAAAGTAATTTGAAGCTGTGTTGTGAAAAAGGGGACGGGGGAGTTTCAGGATGGGAGCTGCTTGTGTTGTTGGGGTTTAAAAAAATTGTCCGGATTCCAAGTGAGATGGAGCCCTAAACACCTAAGGGACCAGCCTGTTTCCTCTCGAGGAAGCCCTGGGGTGCTTTGCTTGAAATGGGGGCGTGGTTCCAGAGGTGACCACCCTGACAGAAGGCCTCGGAAGGAAAGCGATGCTTTATTGAGCCACTGCTGTGTGCCAGGCTCTTTACATGCAGTATGGCAGTTGACTGAGGTCATTTTTGGAGTATGGCCCATCTATTAAAAATTTCTTAAATAATTCATTGTCTTTTCTTACTCCTCACTCTACTCCCTATTAGAACAAGCTCTTGGCCCACTTAACAGGTGATAAAATTAAGACTAAAGGGGGGTAAATGACTTCCCAAGATTATGCCAGACTCAGGATTTGAACTCAAGTCTTCTTAACCCTCAAAATGAAGACAATTCATTTATTCATTCATTGATTCATTGAGACAGTCTTTGTATATAGCCCAAAATGACCTCAAGCCCTCTGCCTCCCTAGTGCTAGGATTATATACTACCATACTCAGTTAAATTTTTTATATGTAATTTTTATATGTTTACCTTACTCGCCCCCACCTCCAACGCACAACTGTGGTTTCATTATGTCACGGTGACATCATTCAGGCTGCATTAATTTAAGGGGGAAAAAAAAGAGCAGGTCATAAAAAGTGAAATGCTGACTGCGTGTAGTGGCAGCCGTTGTTGGGAGGCACCGGGATGCGTGGGTTACGGCGGCAAAGCATGAAGTATGGTGTTTATTAGGTACTGGCAAAGGCCGGGGAGTTCTAGATGCCAAGCTGTGATAAGTGGGAACTGCCTGTCTCAGCTCTTGTCCGGTTCCAAGAGCCGAGTGGGCTCCCGGCTCGGTGCCTTTGAAGCAACCAGATGCCCAGACCTGATCAGCGCAGGGAGCTTTCTTGGCCATTGGCAAAGCGGGGCTCTCTCTAGATCATGGTGGCAATTACAGTGCCAGATGAAACCCGAGCTGATGGAGCTTGTGTGATAAGGCAGGCATTGATTGCGTCACTACCCTCCGATCGCCCTCCTTGCTCTTAGCCCACAACTTGAGGAAGCTGTATACTGTTAGCCTTAACAGGGTTCCCAAACACACAAGTTGAATCATTGAATCTAGAAAGGGAGTCTTTTCCTTTTCTGTGACGTGGTCCTATGTCATGAGGGAACTGAATGTGTAAGGGAGAGGGTGGTGTTAGGATTTGCCTTGGAGAGATAGCGCCAAGAAAACGTCTCAGCCATCTTCACAGCTGGAACCCTCTCAGTAGAGCAAGTCCTCACACCAGGGAGCAGAAATCTGAAGAAGGAAGTGTGAAGGGGTACCATCACTCACAATATCAGCAACTGGAAAGCACCTAAATGCCCACCAGCTGGGGCACTGACTGGTAAGAAGTACAGCACCCCAAACCCCGCACCGGGATTCCTCAATCCAAGGGATGGATGACTGCGCTGCTGCAGGCTGCGCGCCAAGATGTATTGCCGAGTAAGAAAAAAAAGCAGTGCTAATATACACTGTGATAACATTTGGATTTTAAAAAAGAAAGATTTACTTGTACGTGATAGACGTTTTCTGGAAAGACACAAAAGGAACTGTTAGCAGTGGGGGACCGGAGGTCTGAGAAAGGAAAAGGAGACTTACTTTTCATTGTATACCCTTTTGTGTTAAATTTTTTTTTTTTTTTTTTTTTTTTTTTTACTATGTGAATGCATTATTTTCCCCCCAGATTAAAAGGAAAGCAGTGGGGGATTTAAGGGGGGGGAAAGTCCCCAGGCTTTCTCTGGCTTCTCTGTCTCCAGCCAGGTTGTGCTATCCTGACTCAGGCTACTTTCCACCATGCCCTCCCCGCCCAGACACATCCATTACTGCCCCTACAGGTACTTAAAACCTACCTTTTTGCCTTGAAATACAGAGGACTCCACAGTCTTCGTTGCACTCACAGGGCAGACAGGAATCGGCTGGCACCGGGGTGCTCGATAAATGTTTGCAGATCCAATTGAATCTGTGACTCGGTTGGTTACACCAAGCGATGGACTAATTGGCCCGGGTCAGGCATCCAAAGTCCACACAGGCTGGTGCTCTTGGAACTTAGAGAAGAGCCTTCTTCACAAATGCTCCAATGCAGCTGCATGTCACAAGGAGGGAGCTAGCTCTGGCTGCACAAGGAAGGAGAATGGGCGGGGTGGGGGGCACAGGGCACACCTTGTCTCTTGGAGACACTGTGAGCCAGCAGGATAGATGGATGGAAAGAGCCAGAAGAGTATCCAAAACCAGGCAGAAAGGCTCACACAGATACCCCAGCACTGGGAGGGTAGAGACGGGAACGGCTGAGTCTGAGGCTAGCCTGGTCTACAGAGCTAGCCTTTATCTCCAAAGACTTTGTGTCTCCATCTCTGCCCGTCTCCTCCTCTCCCTTTCTCTCCTTCCTTTTGTTCTGCATATTGGGCGGTTTGATTTTATCCCAAGAACTTGTAATTGGACATATAGAATTCTCCACTAAGTATGGCAGCGGTTTGTATGTCAAATGTATTCATCACAGACTGGAAAATAGGTGGTTAGCAGCCCCCACCTAGGCCAGGGACTCTACAGAGCTGTTACAACTACATTCCCAGCCTGTGCGTGCGTGCATGCGTGCGTGCATGTGTGTGTGTGCACGCGCACGCACAACTGTGTGTGTGCCTGTGTGGATGAGGGCACTACTTTTGGTAGTCAGTTCTTTTCTGTTCATGGGGGCTGCAGGGATCAAACCCGGTTTGTCAGGCTTGTGCAGAAAGAGTCATCTCCCTGGCTCTTTTTTTTTTTTTTTTTTTTTTTAAAGATTTAGTTTCATCAGTAGTGCACGCCTGTAATCCCAGCATTCAGGAAGGCAGAGGCAGGAGGATCGCTGTGAGTTTGAAGCCAGCCTGGACTACAAAGCGAGTCCAGGGCAACTAAGGCTGTTGTTACACAGAGAAACCCTGTCTTGGAAAAAAAAAAAAAAAAGATTGTTTTCTTATTTTCAGTTATGGGTCTGTGTGTGTGGATGCATGTGGCATCTGCAGGGGTCAGAGGCATTGGGTCATGGGTGGCTGTGAGTCATCTGACGTGGGTGCTGAGAATCAAACCCTAGTCCTCTGGAAGTATACACTCAACCTATGAGCGGGTTCTCTAACGCTTAGGTTTTGTGTTAGTCTTGTTTTTGTTTTCTTTCTTTCTTTCTTTCTTTCTTTCTTTCTTTCTTTCTTTCTTTCTTTCTTTCTTTCTTTTTCCCTAATGGGGTCTCAAGTCCCAGGCTGTCCTTGAACTTGATGTTCAGCCAATAATGACCTTGACCCTTTGATGCGTCTCTCAAGTGCTACTTGTTTCTCAGAAATTCATTAGACCAAGCTTGTTGGGTTGGCCCACGCCTATAATTTTAGCACGACAGCACTTGGAAGACTGAGGCAGGAGAATTATCATGACCTCAAAGCCCACCAAGTCTACATAATGAGTGAGTGCCAGGAAAGCCTGAGAAGGGAGTGAGGGGAGGGGGAGCTCATGGGTTAAGACCACTTGCCCTTCTTGCAGAGGAGCCACTTTCAGTCCCCAGCACTCACGTGGCAGCTCACGACCACGACCACATATGACTCCAGTTCCAGGGAATCTTCTGCCATCTTCTGGCTCTGAGGGGCACCAGCCACACACATTTTATATATCTATATATAGAGAGAGATGCAGCTGTTCATATAATCACAATTTTAAAAGGGAAGGGCACTGGAGAGATGGCTTAGTTATGAAGAGCACTTTTTTTATTTTTTTGAGACATGGTCTCTTTACATAGCCCTGGTTGTCACGAAACTATGTAGGTTAGGCTGGTCTTAGATTCACAAAGATCTGTCTGCCTCTACTTCAAACGTGCTAGATTAAAGGTGTATCCCAGCATACTTGGCATTTACTGTGCTTACAGAGGCCCTGGGTTCAGTTCCTATGTCCCACATGGTGGCTCACAACCATCTGAGGCTCCAGTTCCAGGGATCTGAGTTCCTCATCTGACCTCTGAGGGCGCCAGACATGCACTCGATGGGCAGACATACATGCAGGGAAAGCACATTTACATAAAAATAAATCTAAACAAAAAAAATAGCTGGATATACTAGTGTACACCTTTAATCCCAGCATTTAGGAGGCAGAGGTACGTTCATCTCTGTGAGTTCCAGGGCAGCTAGGGCTACATAGTGAGGCCCTGTCTCAAAAAAGGAAGGAAGGAAAGAAAAAATGGGGGTGAGGGGAAAAGAATTTGTTCACTTGGAGGAAGAAGCACTCAAGGCAGTATGACCCATGGTCATCTGAACCCATTCCAGGTTCTCTGGCCTTAACTTTTTCTTTTCTTTTTCAGAAACAGGGTTTCTCTGTGTAGCCTTGGCTGTCCTGGACTCACTTTGTAGACCAGGTTGGCCTCGAACTCACAGCAGTCCGCCTGCCTCTGCCTCCCGAGTGCTCTGGCCTCCGGCTTTAATTTATACCCAATGTTTCCGCTCCCCTTTCTTAAATCTGCAAGGCAGGCACTTGGCTTGGGCTCCAGGCTCTTCCTGCCTGTTCACAAGAAGAGACTTCTTGTCCCAGTAAAGAGTTATGGTTTGCCTGCAAACACGGTGAGTCAGAGGGTTTGATGTGCCTTCCCCCCAAAAAAAGCATCTATAATTTTTGACCACATTAATAGAAGTGTCCAAATCTAGGACGGGGAGGGATCTGGTTGCTCCTGCAGAGCGCTTACTGACTCATCTTCGCCATTGTCACCGTCTACCATAGGTGTCTGACTCCACCACCTTCTGTGCACATCCCCTGCAACTGCCTGCTTAAGCCTGGGGCTGTGTCTCCTGCTTGGAACATAGCAGTAGACTCCTAACTGATGTTTTGAGTTTCTTGTCACCAGCCTCAATGCAGTTGTGGGGTTAGGAAAGACAGTCTGACCATAATATCCAGACGCATTACAGGTTTTCAGTGGCTTCTCTCAACTCTTAGAATCCACCTTCCCCCTACATCTTAAATGGTTTTTTTTTTTTACATTTACTTGGGGTGTGTGTGTGTGTGTGTGTGTGTGTGTGTGTGTGTGTGTGTGTGTGTGTGTGTTTGCACATGGGCACACATGGCACACCTGTGGAAGTCAGAGGACAACTTGTGGGAGTGAGCTTTGCCCATTTGCCATTCTATTCCACAGTTGAGATGCAGGCATGAGGCTTAAGAGCACTGAGCCCCGCCCCGGTCCCCACCTCTTTAAAATTTCTTAGCCAGGTGGTGGTGGGTTCATGCCTTTAATCCCAGCATTCAGGGAGGCAGAGGCAAGCATATCTCTGTGAGTTCAAGGCCAGAGTGAGTTCCAAGACAGCCAAGGCTATACAGAGAAACCCTGTCTTGAAAAACCAACAAAATTTTTTTTAACTTAAAAAATGTAGACACTGTCAGATATGGTGGTGCACACACCCTTACTCCCAGCATTCTCGAGACAGGCAGGTGGATCTCTGTGAGTTCAAGGCCAGCCTGGTCTAAGAAAGTTCCAGGATAACCAGGGTTGTTATACAGATAAAGTCTGTCTCAAAAAAAAAACTTTAAAAAAAAAAAAAAAATCATGGGACTGGAGAGATGACTCAGTGGTTAAGAGCAGTTAACTGGCTGCTCTTCCAGGGGATCCAAGTTCAATTTCCAGCACCCACGTGGCAGCTCACAATAGTCTGTAAATTCCTGTTCCAGGGGATCTGACACACACACACACACACACACACACACACACACACACACACATCATGCAGGCAAAACACCAATGTACATAAAATAAAAATAATTTTTAAGAGCCGGGCGTGGTGGTGCACGCCTTTAATCCCAGCACTCGGGAGGCAGAGGCAGGCGGATCGCTGTGAGTTTGACGCCAGCCTGGTCTACAAAGTGAGTCCAGGATGGCCAAGGCTACACAGAGAAACCCTGTCTCGAAAAAAAAAAAAAATTTTTTTTAAAATCATACACCAAAATTGACCAGACCCAAAAACATCTATACAGTAAGAAGTGTTTTCTGGTTTTGCTCTTTGAGGCAAGATAGTCTCTGCCCACAAACACTCCATCTTCTCCGGGCCAGCCTGGTCTATATGGTAGCAAGCTTCAGGCCAGCCAAGGCTTACATGGTAGGACCCCTGTCTCAAAAAACAACCACAAAGAGTCCATCAGAGCAGGCACAGTGGTGCCTGGAGCAGAAGCTGAGAGCACCTTTCTCTAGCCACAAGCAGGAAGCTGAGTGACCTGGCCGTGGCATGGGCTAGCTTTCAAACCTCAAAGCTGAGGCAGCTTCCTGTAGCCAGGCCACACCTCCTAAGCTTCCCCAGACAGATCTGTCAGGCAGGGACCAGGTATTCAGATGCCACACTGTGGGAGCAAGTGCTTTTAACTGACTGTCTCTGCAGCCCCCACAGGCCCCTGTTTTCCCTCCAGACTCACTTCATCCCACTCTTCCTGCTTTACACAGTCGGCCTCCCTACCCAGGGCACACAACCTGAAGACAATGGCTGCCTTCTCTTTGTCTTGTCTCCCACCTAGGTAATTCTCTCCAGTGACGCATCTTTGGGAAGTGGCCCTGAGCCCTCCAGACTAGGCCAGGACCCCAGTTACATATGTGGCGATGGCATTCCACATTCACTCATTCAGCAAATATTTAATGACACCAGCAGGGTGCCAGGTACATTCTCCGTGCTCAAGCCTCAGTGTTGCGCAAGCTGGCTGCCTCTTGAGGGAGATGACGAAGCATTGTGAAGAGGCCTTAATTAGGTCTCATTGCCTCTGGTCAGAGATGTTGGGGGAAATTCTACACAGGAAGAAATGCATGCGTGCACACCTGGAAATGCACATCTGTATTCCAGGTACCCGCATTTCCTGGCCTGATACAGTTTCATGAGGCTGGCGAGGTAGCTCAGTAGCTAAGGATATTTGTTGCTCTTCCAGAGGACCTGGGTTTGACTCTGGTGGCTCACAACCATCCATATCTCCAGTCCTCTTCTGGCCTTCGGACACCAGACATATATGTGGTGCGTGAGTCCAGGACACAGCTGGAGCTAAAACAGAGAAACCCTGTCTCAAAAAGGAAAAACACAGGCCCTGTGTGTGGCCAGGCGTACCATTCAGCACATGTGTCGTCTCAGCACTCAGGAGGATGAGGCAGAAGGAGCTCTGAGTTTTAGGTCAGACTGAGCTACATAAGAGAGATACTGTCTGCAGAAGGGTGGGGGGGGGGATAGGAGGCCTAGTTCAGGGATGGAGGGGAGGCAGGGCGGGGGTGCTGGGGCGCCAATAGACAGAGGCAGGTTGATCTCAACAAGTTTGAGGTCAGCCTGATCTGTGTAGCAAATTCAGTACAGCCAAAGCGAAATCCTGCCTGAGGCAGCCAAGGAAAGGAAGGAGGGACAGAGGAAAAGAGGAATCCAAACAGTCGGGAGCATGAACTTTCAGGCTGGGCTTTGGCTCCTCCCAGCACAGGTAGAATCAGGGTAGACACAGTGGCCAGTCAAGAGGCAGAGATGGGAACAGGGTTAGGGTTACAGCGAACTCTGGGTTCATCGAGAGGCCCTGCCTCACTGCTGAGTGATGAAGGAAGACACCTACGTCAGCCTTGAGCCCCTACATGCAGATTCACGCACATGTACTGCACAGGTGCCCAACACAAGAGAAAATACAAATGGACTCATGATTTGCGAGGCTTTTTCATAAATGCATCCCCACCCCCAACCCACACACCCACACACCTCAGCTGGGCTCCCAGGGTGTTACTAGGGCCTGATTGTTTTTGTTTTGTTGTTTGAGACAGAATCTTGCAGTGTATTCCAGGCTTGCCTCATACTGTGTAGCCTAGGCTGGTCTCCAGTTTGTGATGGCACTCTTTTTTTCTCAATCTTTTGAACACTGGGATTTTTTTCTCTCTCTCTTTTTTTTTTTTTTAGTTTTTTTGAAACAGGGTTTCTTTGTGTAACAGCCCTGGCTGTCCAGGACTTCCTTTGTAGACCAGGCTGGCATGGAACTCACAGAGATCTGCCTGCTTCTGCCTCCCAAGTGCTGGGATTACAAGTGTATGCCACCAGGCCTGGCTCGAGAATTTTTTAAAAAGACACTCCCCGACCAGCCAGTCCTGGAGTACACCTTTAATCCCAACACTCAGGAAGCAGAGGCAGGTGGATCTCTGTGGGTTCGAGGGCAGCCTGGTCTGCAGAATGAGTCCCAGGCCAGACAGAGCTACTTAGTGAAGCCCCCCCCCCCCCCCCCCTCTCTCTCTCTCTCTCTCTCTCTCTCACACACACACACACACACACACACACACACACACACACACACACACCAAGATATATCCCAGCCTGGCCTACAACTCAAGATGTTCTCAGGATGCTGTCACTGTGCCAGGTTGCTCTTCTTCCTACTCCCAAGAAGAACAACTTCTCTTTCCCTATTAGTTTGAGTCAAAGTTGAGCCAAGCCTGGAGTCACCGGCTCACGCTGGGCTTTGCACAAGCCCCTGAGACCTGAACATAGAGTGAGTACAAGCCCACCCTGACGGTGGTTCCACCAAAGCATACAGTGATGAGTCAAAGAAGGAGCAGATGGGCTGGCAAGATGGCTCGGGGAACAAAGGTTCCCACTGCCAAGCCCCATGACCTAAGTTCGATCCTTGGAGCCCACGGAGCAGAGGGAAAGAGCCAATTTCCACACAAATAGTATGGCACATGTGTAAGCACATGATCGCGCGCGCGCGCGCGCGCACACACACACACACACGCACACACACAGAGGCACATACAAAATAAAATAAAATAAGATTTAATTATAATAATAAGAAGTACAGTTGGTCCTATGACCAAAAGGCAGGGAAGTCACCCTGGACCTATGCCTCATGCAGGTCTCAATCTCAGGCGGTTTTCTAAGCCTTTTTCTCACTCCATATTATCCAGAACTGCTCTCAACTGGTCTGGCAGCCCCTGAGACACACCACTGATTTTGCTTAATGGAGAGTGCAGAGGCTCGGTGGCTTCTTCAGGGTCACAGAGATAACAAGATAGAGCCTAGGCAGAGTCACATGGCAAGCAGAGCCTGAGGCAGGGGTCAGCCTGCCCAGAGCCCGGAGCTGCCATTTGTCAGCTGTGGGATTCTAGCAGTTTCCTACAGCTGCTGTAAATTACCACAAACTCAGTGGTTTAAAACCACAGAGATTTATTCTTTCACAGCTCTGGAGGCCAGAAATGTGAAATCAAGATGTCTTCAGGACTATGCCCCCTCTTGAGGCACCAGGGACAATCTGTTCTTGCCTTTTCCAGCTCTGGTGGCTGTTCGCACTCTCTGTGGCTGCGTCACTCCTTCACGAGGTTTTTCCGTCTTCAATAGGGACATTTGCCATTAAATTTAGGACCAGTCTCGGTAATCCAGGATCATCTCTTCTCAAGGTCCCTAACTTAATTACATCTGCACAGGCCCTTTTTCTAAATAATGTCACATTCACAGGATTCGGGGATTTGGATGTGGACATATCTTTTGGAGCACCGCTTCCCAAATCTGTCCAGGGACCTCCATCACGACATTTATCCTCTCTGAACTTCAAATATTTTTCATCTGTAAGGTCATGGGTGGGTGTGGTGACATCAGCCTGTAATCCCAGAATTCGAGGACCAAGCGACATTGTGCTCTTAGTAAATTGTGAAAAGTAAATCTGGAGAGCCCCTGAGAGTGGCATAAATATATTTAAATATAAAATACAAAATTCTGAACATTAAATTATTTTTGAACATGCACATTTCTTCATTCACAGAACATAACGTGGAGTCTGGGCATGGTGGTGCACACCTGTAATTCCCATGTTTGGGAGGAAGAAGCGGGAAGGTCAGGTGATCCAGGCCAGACTACATGATTAGACGCCAACTAAGAGAAGGAAAATAAAATATAATAAAGTGCCTAAATAAGTAGAATCTGGATATTTTGAATATAAAACAACTGTACCATGTTCAAATAATGAGACACGGCTGGGAATGGTTACATCATAAAAATAACTGTTTATTATTGAAACTCAGTCCTGCATAAGGCGCTGAGATAAACTGATCCAAAGCTCATCTACCGCACGATTCTATGTGATGAAACATGTACCTAAACTCTGTAATAACAAAGTTGTTTGTTATCTTAAAATATAGAAACATAACTGGGCATGGTGGCACACACTTTTAATCCCAGTACTTGGGAGGCAGAGACAGGTGGATCTCTGTGATTTAAAGGCCAGCCTGGTCTACAATGCTCGTCCAGGACAGCCAAGGCTACACAGAGAAACCCTGTCTTGAAAAACCAAAAGAGAAAAAAATAAACTCAAACAGAGGCCGGTGAGATGACTCAGTGGGTAAGGCAGCTTGCCATTACACTTGACAGTTTGAGTTCAACCCCTGAAATGCACATGGTAAGAGAGAACCAACTCCTGAAAGTTGTCCTCTGATCTCAGCCCAGGAGCCATTGCATTGCCCTCCCCCACCAAGGAAAAATAAAAGTGGATGATAGCGCTATTTTCATATGTTTGTGTGATGTGTGATATATGTGTGTGCAAGTGTGTATGGTGTATGTGTGTGTGATGCATACACTTGAGTGTGCAGGTGTTTATGTTCATGTATGTTTGTGCAGAGGCCAGAGCAAGATATTGATTGGGTGTCCTCCTTTGTCACCCTGCCGAAATTGCCTTGAGACAGGATTTTTATATTATTATTATTATTATCATCATCATCCTCATCCTCATGATGTTTTTTCGAGACAGGGTCTCTCTGTGTAGCCTTGGCCATCCTGGACTCACTTTGTAGACCAGGCTGGCCTTGAACTCACAGCGATCCACCTGCCTCTGCCTCCTGAGTGCTGGGATTAAAGGTGTGCGCCACCACGCCGGGCTGAGACAGGATCTCTCTGAGCAAAAGCTCCCTGTTTCGTGGAGGCTGGTTGACCTGTGAGTTCTCAGGACCCACCTGTTTCTACCCCTGAGACTACAGGCACATGAGGCCGTGGCAGGCTGTCTATGTGGGTGTCAGGGATTTGAACTTAGGTCCTCATGCTTGCAAATTAAGCACTCTCACCCACAGAGCTGTATCTGTAGCCCCTACTGCTACTATGTAAGGTTGGCGTGAAGATCAATACAGAATGATCCCCTGAGCAATTTCCTAGTAGTGATCACTTAGTAAGTACTCAATAAATGTTGATTATTATGACCACACACGGTCTCACTGTGGCCATCAAGGTGGCTTTTTTCCATAGGTAAGCCTGGTTCCCGTTAGCTAGTAGTGGTAGAGACAAGACGGGGGTATGTGACATCTCTTGAGCAGAGAGAGTTGTCAGGGTTCTCCTCAAGGGACCCCCTGCTTGCTCCTCATTTGGGGATATCCGATTCTCCCTGTCAGGTCTGGAGTCCCTGCAGCCTGCGAGGCAGGGCACCCTGAAGAGGTGTCCTGCCAATCGCGCCCTTCCTCACCCAGGCTGCAGGAGGCTGGCCTGGGAACCCTGTGATTTACAGTGATGAAATGTAAATTGCGAGATTCCCGGCTTCCTGCGCAGCCAAGATCCCATCAGCATCTCACTCCCCTTACCTGGGGCGGCTCCTGGTCTCATTTGGTGTAGTCTGTTGGCAGAGAGCCTCCTCGGCGACCACGATGCCGTGCTCCCAACATCTATCACACCTGCACTGTGACAATGTAATTTTTATCTCTGGTTGTTTATTTCTCAGATGGAACTACTTGTAAATTCCAAGAAGAAAATATATCCCTGTGTGTGACAGAACCAGCCCAGGGCGATTAATCTAGGCTTTTAAGCTGGGAACACAAACCAGGTTTAGGCTGCTCCGTGCATAAGTGTCCCTAATCAACCACAGCCATTAATTGTCCTCTGATGGAGTAGGGGCCTCAGAAGGGGCTGGGACCAGTGGGGCTTGATCTAGATGGACGGGAATGGGGTCTTCATTTTCCGTCCACCAGGCACTTAGGAGAGAGGGAGGCAAGCAGCTTCTGGCCAGCAGGTACAAAGGTGAAGGCAGAGACCATTGTCAGTTTTGGTTTCGGTTTGGTTTTTTGAGTCAGGGTTTCTCTGTGTAGCCTTGGCTGTCCTGGACTCATTTTATAGATCAGGCTGGCCTTGAACTCATAGAGATCCTCCTGCCTCTGCCTCTCATAGTGCTGGGGTTACAGGCATTCGCAACCACACCCGGCAGACCCATGTCATTTTTAAGCCTGAGCTGACGGTGTGAGATGAAGGAGGGGGCAGTGACTGTGGAGTAGACACACAGATGAAGAGCGCCTGGATGGTAAAAACTCTTACTTGCTTTGTCCAAGGGACTCAGGTTCAAAGCCAGGTCCCACCACTTACCCCAAACCTTCCCTGAATGGCAAAGGGTTTTCATCTGTAAAAGAGAGAAGAGTAACTTGGCCCAGAGGCCTCTGGGAAAAATTGAGAAGCAAGTCTGAGGAGCATACATTGCCTGTGTGGGTGTTCCGCATACGTGAGCTCCCTTCTCCTGACTTTCCCACAGGCCTGCGAGAGCATGCAGGCTGTACACAATCTAAGCAGCACGAACCAGAATTCCTGGGTTGGAAGGAACTGGAAGACTCCTAATGAAAACCCAGTAGAAGCCAGGAGTGGTGGCGCACACCTTTAGTCCCAACAGAGGCAGGCGGATCGCTGTGAGTTCGAGGCCAGCCTGGTCTACAAAGTGAGTCCAGGACAGCCAAGGCTACACAGAGAAACCAAAAAACCAAAAAAAAAAAAAAAAAAAAAGAAAGAAAGAAAGAAAACCGAGTAGAGGTTTAGGGAAGTGAAGGGGCTTACTGGGAAAGTGCCTCTCCTGGCTATCACTGGTGGCCTTGGCAATAAGGCCTTGGCCTAGGCTCCTTGATCTTTATTCTGTGGCTCCTGTAAGCCTAGATGGTCAATCTCAGGCATCCATAGTTCCTTAGAACAAGCTGAGATGGTGTACACAGTAGGCAAATACTGAAAAGCAGGAAGAAGACCAGGAGACAAAGGCCAGCCTGGGCTACACCCTCACTGGGTGTGGTAGCACATGCTTGACTCTCAGTACCTTGGAAGTGGAGGCACAAGGATCAAGGGTTCAAGGTCACCCTTGGCTACATCATAAGTTTACAGCCAGCTCAAGCTACAAGAGTCCTTGCCTCAAAAAACTAAAATAAGCCAGGGTGGTGGCACACAGCTTTAATCCCAGAATTTGGGAGGCCGAGACAGGCAATTAATCAATCAAAGGAAAACGCATAGAGCCCTAGAGCCCCGTTCTGTGTGCAGGTGCACTGTAGGACTGACAGCCTTCAGGCTCTCAACCGGATCCCCTCCCAAAAGGCTTAGGAGCTTTTTTGAAAGCCGTGTACTGTGAGGGATGGGGGAGCCGCTGCCCATGCCCCTCTTACCTCATGGCTAAAACACATGATCTGGATTTCCCTGAGCCCAGGGGTCCCCTGACAACTCTTATCCAAGTCTTGCTGTTCGGTGCAGGGAAACAGCTCACAAGTGCCATCCAGGGAGTGGCAGGGTGTGGGCCTCCCTACTTGGCAAAGGCATTTCCAGATTTTGGCATTTTAGGCAGATCCAGATTTTGTGAAGTCTAAAAATGATGTGTGTGTGTGTGTGTATTCATGTGTAGATGAGTGAGTGAGTGTGTGTGTGTGTGTGTGTGTGTGTGTGTGTGTGTGTGTGTGTTGCTTTTATGACAAAGCCTAGCAATCCATGAGGCCTGGGTTAGGTAAAAGGCCTCGGGAAGGACAACATAATCATCTTATAAGGTGACATTACTGGACATGGGTCCCCTGGGAACGTGGAGTCTTAGTAGTGCTCTCTCACCAAATGGCCTCTCAGGGCCTGCTGTGACCTCCCACCTAGATGTTTGTCCAGTTTCCTGATTGCTGCTGTGTGACTGATAAGAGTTGTGAGAAGAGAGGCCCCCATCGGAGGAGCTCCCAAAGGGGACCTGTTGTTGCCCCCACCCTGAGGTTTTTTTCTGACACCTGAGGCGGTGTGCTCTTTCCTGTTCCTTCAGCTCAGCCCATGGCTGTGCCCCCTCATCCACTTTCAGTGCTACCCGGTGGAGCTAGATCCACCTCTGTGCAAGAGGAGGACAGCGCCCCCTACAGGACATGCGAAGTAGAGCAGTGTATTTGAGACTGACTGCCCATAGCTCCAGCTCCAGGCTTTGGAGCAGGCAGTGGAGGCTGGGGGCTGCTCCTTTACCTGCCTTACTCCTCCTCCTGGTATTTGTTGGGTTGTAGCTGTGACATTGTGCTGGGCACAGGATAGTGAGAAAAACACTATCGGGAGCAAGGAGCTGAGACAAAGGATTCAGGGTGGCTCTCTGGCTTTGCCACGTCCTAATTGCTAGCACCTGTGACTTCGAGTTTGCCATCGAGAGAGTGGTGATGACAGCCACTTGCTGGGCTGTTGAGTTTGGGGTCCTATAGGTGTGCTATGGAGCACAGGGCTGGCCCCGGGATTGGCACTGTATATCTTTCTCCAGTCTCTTGGAGTTCTCAATCTTTTCTCTCTGACGTCTTGAGTCCCCTTCTGGAAGCACATGGGTCAGGGTAGGACATAATAGAGCTGTCAGGATGGGCTCTGGCCAGTCGCCGCTGTGCAGGTGAGGCAGCTGCAGGAGGCGACTGGGGACAACTCTATCTGCCGCATTTCCCTGAGCCTTTGAAAAGACAAACTTAACAAAGAGAAAACACCAAGAGGAATCCGATGCATCGCTAGCCCTTGTAAGTTCTGGTCTGGGCGCTGGACCGAAGGTTCTTAGGGAGCATGTGACCACAACCATCCCTGGGGTGCGCCCCCCCCCCCCAGCAGGAGGCTTACTCAGGCCTTATCTGGAATAGTATGCGCCATCAGTGATTCACCTGTCCTTTCTGTCCAATATGGCTCCAGAAAGCAGCTAAGCTAGGGGCTGGTCCTTGTCCTCTGGGATCCTATGTTATACTTCTGGTAAGGGGCTAGGCAAATTGTTGACCTTACCCAATACTTAATCTTTTGGTTTTATTTGTTTTCACCCTTTTTGTTTGTTTGTTTGTTTTGTTTTTCGAGACAGGGTTTCTCCATGTAGCCTTGGCTGTCCTGAACCTTTGCAGACCAGGCTGGCCTCGAACTCACAGAGATCTACCTGCCTCTGCCTCCTGAGTGCTGGGATTAAAAGCGTGCATCACCACTGCCCAGCTTCACCTTGCTTTTTGAGGCAGTCTCGTGGATTCTAGGCCCAAACTTCTTGTTGGGTAGCTGTTGAGGCCAATCCAGAACTTCTGTTACTGATTTTTATTTTATGTACATGGGTGGCATTTTGTCTGCAGGTATGTCTGTGCACCACATGTATGCCAGAAAGGGGCACTGGATCTCCTGGAACTGGAGTTACAGGCAGTTGTGAGACACCTTGTATGTGTGCGTGCACACGTGTGTGTGTGGGGGGGGTGGGGGTGGTGTTTGGTGTGTGTTCTGGTGGTGGTGGTGGTGGTGGTGTGTGTGTTGTGTGAGTGGTGTTTGGTGTGCGATGTGGTATATGTGTGTATGTGCGTGTGTATATGTGTGTTGTGGTATGTGTGTGTAGTGTGTGTGTGGTGTTTGGTGTGGTGTGTGAGTGTGTGTCTGTGTGTCTGTGTGTGTGTGTGTATGGTAGGAACTGAATCTGGGTCCTCTGGAAGAGCAGTCAGTACCCTTAACTTCTGAGCCATCATCTCCAACTAGAACTGCTGACCCTGCTGCCTCCACCTTCTAAATAGGCATGTGCTAGCACATCTGGTTTATGCTAGCAACTGAAACCCGTGTTTGTGCATGCTTAACAAGCAGTCCACCAACTGAGCTACATCCCTAGCCCTGTTGTGGAGTTTTGTCTTCTTTTTTAACTCCATGTCTCACTCTATAGTTCAGGTTACCCTGGAACAGACAGCAATTCATCCATCTGGAGTTATGGTTGTAAACCATCATGTCTGGCTTTTCACTTTGTGTGTCTACGTATGCTTATGTGTATACAGATGTGCGTACCTATCTATGCACATGTGTCTGGAGGTGGAGCCTGGGGATGGAATTCAGGTCTTCAAGCTTGGTGGCAAGCACCTTAGCCCACTCTGCCATCTTATTCCCCTCCCCCATCTCCCCTCCCCCCTGTTTTTATTATTTTATGTGCACTAGTGTGAGGGTATCAGATCACCCAGAACTGGAGTTGCAGACAGTTGTGAGCTGCCATCTGGTTGCCGGGACTTGAACCTGGGTCCTTTGGAAGAGCAGACAGCGCTCTTAACCTCTGAGCCACCTCTCCAGACCACCCCCCCATCCCCTTTTGTGAAACAGGGTCTTAAGTAGCTTAGACTGTCCTCACTAGCTGTGCAGCTAAGGACTGGTCTGATCCCCCTGCCTCCACTTCTGACTGCTACCACTTAAGAGTACTAGGAATTTTTTGCACTTATTTATCTATTTATTTGTTTATTTATTAGATTTATTTTATGTTGTGTCTATGAGTGTCTTGACTGCAACGTACCTCTGTAGGCCATGCAGGCCTGGTGCCTGAGGAAGTGGCAAGCCTCCATGTGGGTCCTGGGAATCCAACCCAGATCATTTGCAAGAATAGCAAGTGCTCTTAACCGCTGAGCCTGACTCTCCAGCCGAGTGCTAGGAATACAGAGGCACGCCACTATGCCCAGTTTCCTGCTAGAGGGTACAGCCCAGGGCTTCCTCCGTACTAGCCCACCCCTCTACTGACTGAACTACGTACGTAACATCCGCAGCCCTTGGTTTGCTTTTTGAGACGTGTCTCACTCCATATCCCAGGATAGCCTGAAGTTCTAAATTCTCCTTCCACGTGCTAGGGTACAGGTTCGCACCACCACTCTCAGTTTCACTGTGTTGTTTGTTTTCTTGTGCCTGTGCCAGGAGACAGCAGATGCAGGAATACACTTGCTGGCTGGGCACCCATAGGGGAGGTCAGTAACTCATTCTTCTTTGGGGCCTCTCTGCCTGAGAGCCTGCCTGCACAGGTCTCAGGATGGCTAGAAACTTGAGACACATGGTTGTCTGAATGGGAGCCTCTCCAGCTACTGTGTGGTTTGTGCCATGGCCACAGCTTCCACAATCCCAATGGGACGGTTTAGTTAGTTGGTTTGGTCATGGTTTAAGGGCTCCATGTTGAGTAAGCTTCGCACTGTGTTCTGAGTGCATGACTGCACCCACTCATCACAGCAGTCCGGTAAAGTGGGCCCAGCTTCACCCCCATTTTATGGATGAGCAGACTGAGAGCTGAAGGGACCAGTGCAAGGTTATACAGCCAGTGAGTCCCGGCTGGAATCCACAGGCAGGCTTAATTTGAAGCTGGAGCTTGGAGCCGCTATTCTTGGCTGCTGTTGCCGGGAGGTTCCCGGCAGAACCCACCTGGATGCTACTGCTTGGATGGCTATTGCAGGAGTCCACCAGGTATCTCCCCCAGGGCTGCGCTCCTTTAGCTCCTCCTCTGGGAACAGGAGAGAATGCATCAATGTGCCGGAGGGCCCAGGGCCCAGAGAGGAGTGTGTCACCTGTCTGCGCTCTCAGGATGTTCTGCAGTACTGGGTTTGGGCAGGAATAGGGTGGGAGCTAGGTGCACTGGGTCAAGTTTCTCTGCCACTGATTTCTTAGCGCTTGAGCCGACGCCTGAAGGTGGCCAGAGGAAGCAGGGGCACGGTGAAACTAAACGCAGCTCCGCAGGGCTTGGCAAACCGTCCCCATCTGGACCTCCAGAGGCGATGCCAGTTCCCTCTAGGAGGGGCCGCAAGGTCGTGGGGGTGCGCCAGCGGATGAGGGTTGCAGGATGCAGGCCAACGCCCCCGCGCCATCTCCCACCTGGGCCAGCCCCGCAGGCGCTGGTTGGCTCCCTGGGAACGCTATTTGTCCTATCGTGCACCTGCACGGTTGCCAGGCAACTGGGACTGAGTTGTAACACCTTGGCGAGAGCCAGGAGGGTGTTTTTATTTCCTAGCTGTTCTGAGTCTTTCCTTAGAAGTTGTACAAGGATAGGATTTACTTTCCCTCCCTGGAAACGACACATCATCTAGTCCTTGGTCCCCAGTCCCTAGCCCAGCCTCGAGATTCTGGCCAGACCCGCCTGAGAATCTAAGACGTCTCTTTTACTTGAAGGGGGGGGCGGGTCTCAGGCCAGGCAAGGGGTTTGGAGGGCTGTACACAGCTCTGTGGGTTTGGGATAGTCACCCTCAGGGGAGCTGGGGGCTTTGGCCCGAACCGAGATAGTGAATCCAAAAAGAACTCCCAAAGGTAGGGAAAGGCCAGCTCCAAGGTCACCACCTCTGTTGCTAGACTTGGGACAACCATGCTGTGGCTGTGGGGGAGTGGGACACACTCTAGGTCTGCCTGCCTTTTTGGCTTTATACAGGTTATTGGGGGGGGGGCTTCCCAAGATGTAGGTAGGTTCCTGCCTCACACCTTCCCAGTGTCTCACCCATCTGCATACCACCTGCAGTATAATTTTGCTTCCTATTTTTTGCTTCTGTAGATTGACCCACTTTAGCTTAAATAAATGTATCCAAAAAGGAAACTTGATAACAGTTCTGTAAATGGAGACTCAGTATCACTTGCCATAAATAGAAAGTAACTGTAAAAATAAATACAAAGAAGCAAAACCTTATTAAATTTTAGCACATGGAGGCTGATCTAAGGGAGCTATAAATGATAACAAAATAATTGCTTATTACACACTGACACTTACGCTGGGCCAGGCAACTAGCTAAGCATTTTGCATGCACTGGATCTCTTACTGCTAGTGTTCCCATTTCACAGATGAGGAAGTGGAGGTTCTAAGGGTGATTGATGATGAAAAAGCCCTGGGTATCGGTGGGAAAGGGGGGGGGGAGGGGCCACTCTCCAATTGGTACTATGACTTGATTCCCAGCTGCTGTGGTTTACGCTTGGCCTCAGGGAATATAACCCACTAGATACTCTCACAGCTGAACCACACAGCTTCCTGGCAGCCCTGGGTTACTATAGCTCAGGAACTGAGGTTTGGAAAAGCTCAGCTATCCAGCCGTGGTCACTGCTGACCCGGTAAGGCCGAGATGTCCGCCTCTTCTCCCTCCGAGGTGCTAACACACTACATTGCTCCGTTCTCTTTCTTGTATGCCTCTTTGTCGCTCGTTCAGCCTCATGCCGAGAGGAGAGCCGTTTATTCTTAGCAAATTTTACAGCGGAACTGAGCCCTTCTCCTTGCAGGGAACCAAATCTCCACCTGGGGAGAGTGGGATTTGTTGAGGCCAGCCCAGGCTGTGGGCAAATACCTCTTTAGAGGCAAGTTTAACCAGGGGGCTTCTCCCAGTGGGCAAAGACCCCCTTGGCCACCCCACATCTCAGCAAGACTCTTGTACTGCTGGCCAGGGATGTTTGTTCAGTTCTATTGTCCGCCCTCCTGGAGACACAGTCCATCATCCCTTACCAAAATGAGTGACTGCCTTTCTTACCCTGGAGCTGGCTTCATTCTTACCTGGAAAAGAAAGAACAAGGCTGCATCTGGAGAGGGAGGGAAATCATATGTTATTTTTAAAAGGCGTTTTGAGTGAGTGCTGAATAGAGTTCAAGAAAATTGCCTTAAAGACCTGTTCTCTGCAGGGTTGGCGTTTCTCATGGCTCCCAAGTATTTGGAAACTTAATTGCACATTTGTACGGGCTACTGTTTTTATTTCTTTCTGGTCTCAGAGGTGGGCTTTGAAGATTGCGAGTGCTCTCTCTCTCTCTCTCCCTCTCTCTCTCTCTAATGGTTTTTCTTTATCTTGAATAAATTCAGCACACCTGCAAGGTAGAGTTGCCTGAAAGAAACTGTGTCAGAATTGGCTCTCGATTTAATAAATCTGCAAATGGCGAGGGGGGCTGCTGAGATGATGTGGTGTTAGCTCTCTCTGAGCTCTGTCACAGGGGTGCAGCCTAATCCCCCTGCCCCTGAGGGAGCCGTCCTCTCTGCTGCTGCTCTGAAGTTCAGAGTAAGCATCAACCCACATCTTTGCTGAAACGCTTTTCCTACCCTAAGCTGGAAGCCATGGGATTGGGGACAGGGGGTGGGGGCGAAAACTGATTTCTGTGTGGGCGTGTGGGGCCTTTTAGACCAAGATGCTAATAAGAGGCTTTTAGGTTAATTGTACAACCACAGCTCCCCACTGCCAGGGACTTCCTTGACTTCCCACACTGTGTCTTCTCAAAGAATTGGCAAGTCCATTTGATGCTCAGAACTATACAGTAAGGGTAGGAGTTAGCCTCAGCTTGGGGCTGGGAGCAAGTGTCAACCCTCAGGATGGTAGGGGAACTCTGGTATAGTAGTACTGTCCCTCATCCTGCAGCCAAACACCCGAATTGAAGGGTGGAAGGGTTTATTTTTGCCTCACAGTTCCGAGGAAAACAGTCCTTCAACACTGGAAGGGCGTGGTGGCAACAGTGGCTTGGTCTGAGGTGCAGGCAAGGAAGCAAAGGCTTCGGCTAGCTTCTTCCCTTTTCTCCTTTTTATTTAGCCTGAAATTTTCAACTTATGGGATCCTCTCCCCTTTAGTTTTTTTGTTTGTTTGTTTGTTTTTTGTTTTTTTTTATAATTTATTTAATTTTATTTTAGTGTGAGGGTGTTGCCATTGGAACTGGTATTACAGACAGTTGTGAGCTGCCATGTGGTGGCTGGGAATTGAACCCGGGGAGACAGAGGCTGTTGAATCTCTGAGTTCGAGGCCGGCCTGGGCTACAGAGCAAGTTCCAGGACAGCCAGGGCTGCACAGAGAAACCTTGTTTTGAAAAGCTCAAAACAAAACAAAAATGAACAACAACCAAACCCCAAAACAACCAAACAAAAAACACTCTTTGGAAATGCCCTCAAAGGCGTGTCTGTCTCCTCAGTGAGTCTCGAGGCAGCTTATGGACAAGGAAGAGGACATCACACCAGGTGTGCGCACAGACCCCTGCCCTTCCTGCCTTCTAGCTCTTGGAGACATGCCGTAGGGGGACCCCAACTCTTGGCCTATGGAGCCAGGCGAATTTAGACACAGGTTCTGCCACACTCCAGCTGCTACAGGTGCTAGGAAGTTGCATTTGTCCTCTCCAAAGGTCACCAGATCTGGAGGCTGATCCAGTCCAATGACGTTAATGAGCCTCTGCCCTCTGGCCTCAGATTCAGCCAGTGGGAGACCCTAGCAGGGGACCAGGGGAAGAAGGGAGCAGATGCTGGCTTCAGACCTGATCAAAGCTCTCTGCTTTTGTCTGGGGCCCTTTCCTTTCTACAAGCTTTTCTAGGTGTGTGTGTGTGTGTGTGTGTGTGTGTAAGTTTAACCCAGGTGATTCATGACTGCGCTACACCCTAGTTTACCTGTTCATACATGTGCCAACGCCAACTATCTCTTGGAGAAAAAAACTTTTGTAAACGTTTCTAACTTAATGTAGATGAGTGTTTTCCTTGCTTGCATCATGTGTGTGCCTGGTGCCTGCGAAGGCCAGAAGAGGGCATCAGATCCCCTGGAACTGCAGTTACAGACAGTTGTGAGCTATACCATGGGTCCTGGGAATTGAACACAGGTCGTCTGGGAGAGCGTCTTAGCCACTGAGCCATCTCTTCAGCCCCCTGGTGCTCTTCTCTGGAAGATTTTTTTTTTTTTCTCTTTATTTTTTGACAGGGTCTTGCTCTATAGCCCAGGCTGCCCTGAAACTCAATGTGTATGTAGCCCAGGCTGGCCTCAGCCTCCTTAGTGCTGAGATTATAGGTGTGTGCCACCACCTCAGACCTGGCCTTTTATCACGGAGCAGTTTGCTTCTGTGGCAGGAAAATCATGAACTGGGCCCTGCTGACAGGTGGCCTGGCTTAGAAGGACACCAGGGAAATAGATTCTTGTGGGTCTCCACAGGTGGTATTCAGTCATCCCTTGCCTCAAAAAACAAATGACAGGGGACTGGAGAGATGGCTCAGCAGTTGAGAGCACTGACTGCTCTTCCAGAGGTCCTGAGTTCAAATCCCAGCAACCACATAGTGGCTCACAACCATCTAGAACGTGATCTAATGCCCTCCTCTGGCTGTAGGTGTACATGCAGGCAGAGCACTGTATACATAATAATAAATAAATAAATCTTTTAAAAAAACATACAGAAAACAGAAACAGAAAGTGAAAAGGGCTGATATTTCTCTCTGAGTTCCTATAGAGGCTGTTGTGGGTAAAAAAAAAAAAAAAAAAGGACAATATGGCCTTTGTGTAACGTGATCTTTCCTGAGAAAACAAAATGAACAGATGATGAGATAGCACACTCGAGCAGCAGGTGAGATGACACCCAAGGCTGGAAAGATAGCTCATCACTTGTTGCTCTTGCAGAGGACCTGGGTTTGATTCCCAGCACCCCAGATGGTGGCTCACAAGCATCTGCAACTCCAACTCTGACATCCCCACTAACTTTGGGCACCAGGCACACATGTGATGTTCATACATACACCCATGCAAGCCAAACACTCAGACACATAAAATACAATAAATATGTCTAAAAGTTAAAAAAACAAAAACAAAAACGAGAAACCTGAACCTTAGCTGCTCTTTCTCTGCATGAAGGGGACATGTCCAGTCCTGTCACTCCTTTTGTGGACGGGACTCCCATTCCGTCTTGGGCTTGAGGATTCGGGTATCTGAAGGTCAACATAGTGAAAGGGAGGTTCCCACATTAACAGTGTGGATGCCAGCCTGTCTGGGAATGGCAGTGGGAGAAGATATTGGCGTGGATGTTGATTCCCACTTGCGTAGGAGAAGATAAAGGCCCCAACAGGAGAGGAGCAGGCAGGAGAGATACCGTGTGGTTGTTCAGGGCTAGGGAAACGGGAACAGTGACCTTGGGGAAGGGAGAAGGGAGGGCATTTCAGGGAAGGAGTCATAAAGAGAAAGGCCTGTGGCTGGGTGGCGGTGTAGCCGTGCTCTGAGAACAGCTGACAAGCCCGGGAAGGGTCAGAAGGCTCTCTCTCTCGGAGCTTTGCAGTCAGGTAGGACCTGAAGAGGTTACACAGAGACCCGAGCTGCGGCCCCAGCCCCCTCCCTTCCTTTTTCCCACTATTTATTTAGAGACAGGGCCTCACAGACTGCCCCTAAACTGACTGATCCAGGCAGTCCTTGAACTTGCGGTCCTCCTGTCTCAGCTGCCCAGATACTAGGATTACAAGCATAAGCTACCATGTCCTGTTTCATCTGGAATTCTTTGTCTGTGTGAGGGAAGGTCTTTCTATGTAACGTCAGCTGGCCTGCAACTCAAGGTGTAGACCAGGCTGGTCTTGAACTTGTAGAGATCTGCCTACTTCTTCTGCCTTCCCTGAGCTCCCAGTGGCACCTGTAATTGCTTTTACCTGCTGCGTCACCTCCTCAGACCTGAGAAGGAGTCCTTTTTATTTGTTTTGTTTTGTTTTTGTAAGACAGGGCTTCTCTGTTGTAGCCCTGGCTGTCCTGGAACTCGCTCTGTAGACCAGGCTGGTCTCAAACTCAGATTCACCTGCCTTTGCCCCTCAAGTGCTTGGATTAAAGGTGTGAGCCACCACTGAGTGGCTGAGTGGCTGAGGTTCGTGGGTAGGTGTATTTCAGAGTATTCCCAAACCCCTGAAATTGTGTGGTGCTGTGCTCAGGACCATCTGAGCTTTGCCATCAGACCTGTCTTCTCAGAATCCAGTCTCTGGGGCTGGAGAGATGGCTCAAATGTTAAGAACACTGCCTGCTCTTCCAAAGGTTCTGAGTTCAATTCCTAGCAGCTGCCTGGTGGCTCACAAGCATCTATAATGAGATCTGGTGCCCTCTTCTGGTGTGCAGGCACACATGTAGGCAAAACACTGTATACTTCATAAATAAACACATCCTTAAAAAAAATAAGAATCTAGTCTCTGTCACTCTCTAACGTTAACCTTCCCACATCATTATATTTTCTTGGCTGGCCTTGAACTCAAGAACTGCCTGTTTCCCAAGTGCTGGCATTAAGGTGTGTGTTACCTCTTCTGGCCTCCTTGTTTATTTTTGTTTGTTTGGTTGGTTGGGGTTTTGTTGTTGTTGTTGTTGTTGTTGTTTGGGGGGGTTGGTTTTTGTTGTTGTTGTTGTTTTGTTTTGTTTTTTGTTTTTGTTTTTTCGAGACAGGGTTTCTCTGTGTAGCCTTGGCTGTCCTGGACTCACTTTGTAGACCAGGCTGGCCTTGAACTCACAGCTATCTGCCTGCCTCTGTCTCCCGAGTGCTGGAATTAAAGGCACACGCCATCATGCCCAGTTCATCTGGCCTCTTTAACTTCATCGGCATCATCTTTTGCGTCTAAAGAATGGTGCTAAGAGGGTAGTTTGGGCCCTGTACATGGTAGTATCAAATTGGGTTGTGGAGACTTACCCTTCGCAGGCTCTCGGGAGGGCTGGGTAAAAGGCATATGTCATTAGCCTGCTCCAGAGCTGTGAGTGACGGTGATGTCACTTCCTTAGGGAGGGGTCTTCTACAGCTGCAATGGGATTGCTTGAGGGGGTCCCTGATTTAAAAAATGTTAAGCACCACTCAGTGTTTGAGAGGTTTAAAAATAGAGGCGCGTTCAGCAGTAAAGAGCAGTGTTTATGTGAACTAAGCGTGGTGGCGGGGCCTGCAGGCAGGGAAGCCTGCATGGAGCCCTTCTGTCCATCTGTTGACTCTGCCATCTCTCATTCCTTCCCATGGCTTTTCAAGCATTGCTGAGAACCAGCTCCCTCAGGCCCCCTGCCAGGCGTGGAGGGCAGAGTCAAGAACGGCAGTGTCAATGGAAAATGGTTGTGCCACGGCCAGTCTCCAAAGAGAGCCCCACCCTGCAGCTATTCACGTCTGCAGGAGGTCCTTTTCTGTGTCAACCCTGGGCTGAGTCTGCAGCCTGGTTTATTATTATTTTTTTGTTTGTTTATATGTGTTTGGTTGGTTGGTTAGTTGGTTTTTTGATGTTTGGTTTTGGAGACAGGGTCTTATGTAAACCATAAGTTTGACCTTGAACTTCTGACCTTCCTGCCTCCACTTCTCAAGTGGTATAAAAAACGCATTGCGATCATGTCTATCTCCTTCTCCCTCTCTCTTTTTTTTTTTCTTTACGTGCAATTGTGTTTTGCCTGCATGTATGACTGTGGGATGGTGTGAGATCTCGAAAGAAGTTACAGACAGTTGTAAGCTGCCATGTGAGTGCTGGCAATTGAGCCTGGGACCTCTGGAAGAGCACTCAGTGCTCTTAAAAAAAATTTTTTTTCTTTCTTTTTTTTTTTTTTTTTGTATACAATGTTTTGTCTGCATGTACACCTGCAGGCCAGAAGAGGACACAAGATGTCATTATAGATGGTTGTGAACCACCATGTGGTTGCTGGGAATTGAACTCAGGACCTTTGGAACACCAGGCAGTGCTCTTAACCTCTGAGCCATCTCTCCAGCCCCCCTTCTTCTCTTTTTAACTAATTGTGTGTGTGTCTGTGTGTGGTGTGTGCACATATATGTGTGCATGCATATGCTCGTGCGTGTGAAAGCCAGAGAAGGAGGAGGTGGGTGAGGTGCTCACTACTCTCTGCCTTACTCCCTTGACGTGGGATTTGTCACTACCCTTAGGGCTCACCAGTTCATCTAGATGTGCTGGCCCAGGACTACCCTGAGATACCAGACACACGTGTATGCACACAGCCAGAGCAAACTGAACTCGGCTCCTTACACTTGCACAGCGAGTGTGCTCACCCCTGACTGTTTGTCACAGACCCTGACAGGTTTTGCTCTCTAGCCCAGGCTGATGTAAATTCCCAATCTTTACACCTAAGTCCCCCACATGGACTTACAGCTATGCACCCCTACACCTGGCCTTGGGACTTGATAGGGCTCATAAATGAAGCTTCAAAAGTTCTGGCCCTAAGCCTTAGGAGGGCTGGTGACCTAAGCCGGGCATTGGGACACGCACTTGTAACTCCAGCAGCACTCGGGAGGTAGAAGCAGGAAGATCCAAAGTTCAAGGCCAGCCTTGGCTACATAGTGAGTTTAAGGACAACTTGGACTATGCGAGACTCTGTCTCAGAAAAGGAATAGGAAGCAGGACATGGCGGCGCATGGAGGCGCACGCCTTTAATACTAGCACCTAGGAAGCAGAGGCAGGTGCATCTCTGTGTGTTTGGGCCAGCCTGGTCTACATTGTGAGTTCTAGGACAGCCACGGCTATGTGGAGAGACTCTGTTTCATAAGAACATCAACAACAATAAAACAAAGAAAAGCAATAGACGCAGCCTCACCTGTGTATTTTGTGGTGCTGGGATCCCCCAATAAAGAGAAGAGAAACCCACAGGAAAGGATGGCAGGCTCAGATGTCCAGCATGTCAGTTCAGTCCCTGGCTGATTCAGACTCTGCTACCATGTGACCGCAGCCACGTGGGACACTCCCAGCGGGAACAGCTGTCCTGCTGGATCTATTTAACATAATGGATTAGTTCTGCTTCGAGCCTGTCTTAGTGTATTTTCTGTTACTGTAACAGATTACCTGGGACTGGTTAATTTATAAAGGAAACAGTTTGTCTCGGCTCATGATTCTGGAGGCACAGACACTGGCATATTGTGGGCTTTTGGAAAATGTCTCATGATGCTTCCAGTCACGGTGAAAGGGCCGGGGGACACATCTGAGAGAATGCGAGAGCCTGCCTCGCTTTGTCACAACTTGTGCTTGTAGGCACCCAATCCAGGCCTGTGAAAACAAGAGCTCAGCTGGAGCAGGGGTGGGGTACGGGGTGGGGTGGGGGGCGCACACCTTTAATGTAAGCACTCAGGAGGCAGAGGCAGGCGGATCTCTGTGAGTTCGAAGCCAGCCTGGTCTACAAAGAGAATCCAGGACAGCCAAGGATACACAGAAAAAGCCTGTCTTCAAAAACAAACAAAAAAAAAAAAAAACCAAACCAAACAAAAAAACAAAAACAAACATACAAACCAACAAAAACACAGAGAAACAAAACCCACAAGAACTCAACCGTATGGAAAAGGCATTAGCCAGCCTGGAGACTCCGCCTTCGTGGCCGGACTATTCCTATTACAGTCCATCACTGGGGACCAGGTCTCACCATGAGTTTTTGGTGGGTACAAGCCATATTCAAAGCATCACAAACCGTTACCTTCAGCAAGGCTTGTTACATGCATGGCAATAAATGAAGAATAACAAATCAAAGAATAAAAGCTTTTTTATTCAAAGTGGGTTGTAGCCAGGGGGCGGCTGCCACTGCTTGCATTTTATGAGAGCCAAAGGCAGACAG